>NC_056726.1:325564108-325891608 GCF_019279795.1 Protopterus annectens | reverse complement strand
AAGACAGCATACAGGGGTGGTATATGACACATGTGGTGGGTAAACACCTTGGATGGGGAGTGCTGTTTGGATTGCGGAAGCCCATGAGCCCCCATATGAAAGCAATGGGACCAAGGTCCCCACCCATGGGCAATCACAACAGCATTTTCATGGCCCTGAAGGTGCCTGGGCTGGGGGGCTGAGCAGGAGGAGCATATGGACCCTGTGATTGTGTGCTGAGGGCCTCAAGGTGCTGTAGCACATCCTCCAAGTCTCTGTGGAGCTCCCTATGCACCAAACCCTGGATCTGACTTTAGGTGATAGGATCCTGTCTGTGTCTGCTCCCGGGGTGGAGAACACCATCCCCTGAGGTGGGTCCACCTGAAAGGTAGTGCAGGACCAGTAGATGATGAGGTCCCAGGGTGGGTCCCAGATGTGATGTGGCCTGGTAACATGGCCAGATGAGGTTGGAGAGGTGGTTCTGCTGGCAACTGTCTTCCCAAACATGCTATTGTGTCACTGTCACTGTTATAGAAAATATGTGGGTAGTAATAGTCCACACATTCCAGGATTATGTCTAACAGCATGCATAGATATCACCATTAACACAAAACAACAGATGTGCAGCAGTCACATAGCAAACAGAACACATGCATATATGGAACCATAGTGGCCCTTACAATGGCATGCAGGTGACATTGTTTGTAACAGGCCACCAATGATAGTGTTTCAACATGGAACATGACTACAAACACATTGCATAAATTGTTGTAGAATACAATATATGTCCCAACAGTAGGTCTGCTGTAGACATACCCACTGAGTTGTGTGAGCAGATTGTTGTTCCAGATATAGTGGGGGGGAGACCGAGATGTGTATTAACAACTATTATATCCTTGCAGTATGAGGTCCTCAGACCTGTATTCCTCTTTATATCTTTCAGGCACAATGTCTCAGGAGAGACTTCCGATTTACACACCCCAGAAAAATGAAGTCATAATCACATACCTGGTGTAGCACTACTAGATCCTGTTTGGGCATACAACCCATGATCTGCAGGAGAGGACCGCCCTGTGGAAGATCTTGTCCACAGGGTAAATGATGTCGGCCTGCATAACCGCAGTTATGAGCAGGTCTGACATCGCTGCACTGATTTACTCCACCATGCCCATCAGCATGCTGCTGCGATTATGGGGGACCAGCTTGCAATGGGGGGTCATACCATCCACCCCCCCAACACATGTTGAGGAGCTCCTTGCCAGCCATGGGGCACCTGCCTGCCTGCAAACACAAGACACGGCAGAGAGCATATTGGAGATGAGTGCTACCCATGCAATGGCTGAGGAGCATGCAGGTAAGGCCACAGGACACATCAGTAGAGCACTGTTGCGTATCCATCTACATCTGTAGAGTTTAAGCATGCACATGTGAGATGAAATATATATAGTCTGTTGCTGCATTGTAGTAATAAACAGATATGCATAATCTGGAGTATTGTGGGTTTGTACTGTTGATGTACTGTAATGCTGCTCCCACCCTGTACCAATGCCACAAGTGTGGCTACTGACTTCACATCTGTCACATAACTATGTAGGTCCCTCTGGTATTCCTCCGGGGCAGCAGCCTGTAGTTGGTCAGTATGGTGTTTGTTCAGGTTTGCCAATACACCGGTCATGTTATGGCCATGGTGTATTCCATGCACACATTTAACACACCTACCAATAATGCATGCTGTACATGTTCATGTATTGTTGATGTTAACTGCAATGCATCACAGTGGTCACCATGGTGGTGTATCTGAAGGGTATATAAGAGTCCTGCAATATAACTAACAACCTGTCATTGCAAGATGTGTGCACACAGATGAACATAATGGTGGGACAAATGGCCTACAGTAGGGATATGTCTGAAGCATCACCCTTATACAGTGCTACAACAGTGTATATAACACTATTACAATGGCAACTGTTACAGATCTACATTACTGCATAGCACGATACTGCATTCCACAACCCGTACAATCTGCAATGTGGTCCTAACATAACCAATGGATGTGTAATATGGAATCTTATGTTAGAATAGCAAATATGGATAATACATACCTTCACAAACACTGAAAGCATATGTGTGCACACACTCCAGATAACATATTGTGGAAGCAGCTCTTGAGGTACTGACAGCATGCATTATTATGAGTATGGACCTTCCAGCAAGTGCAGGTCCTCAATGTCACACCCAAAAACGGTCTGCTCTCCAAGACGTTTGGCCATCAAATGTGCCCATTTATCTGCAACAGAGGCAGCTGTGGCTTGCACACATCTTACAAGCCATGGAATGGATCTCATACCCAACAGGTAGCACCCAGGAGTTGGACATTTAGCCTTACCTCACCATTGCATATACCATGGCAAACTGTGCAGACAGTCATGTATGTGGCCAAGATGTGTGGGACAGGATTAATGTAGAAAATAAACAGATGGCCATCCAAGACAAATGATGACACATGTTGCAAACTGGTCATCCAGGCTGCCAAGTAACATGCCACAACACTGAGGGAGTTGCAGCAATGTCTAGCAAGTACTGGCTGTGCAGTACATGTGTCGGCAATTGCTTGAACTACGCATAAGTGCGGCCCATGGGTTAGGGTAATCAGATAAGACAGTTGTACCACAGGAAACATCAGCAAGGCCTCTCTACAGGTCATGTATGCATAACAGCAAAAGTCCCCGAAAGGCATGTGTTGCAATGTCTACTGGTGTATCAAGACCACGTTGGAAACCTACAGACAGTATCAATTAAGATACATGTGCTGCACAACCAACACCTCACCCCACCACAGGCCCACCATCCCCATCTGTACCTTGCTGCTGACAGTGTACACCTGTATGTTTGCCATTCATTAGCAGGGACTAGGCTGTTACACATGGTGCTCAGAGTTTGGGACACTGCAAAATGACACGTGTAGGCCATAGTTGTCAAGCATCTGCAAAAAGGCTGAGGATGGGGAGGGGGTGTCATCCTGAAACACAACAGTGCACTGAAGCAGAGATCCAAAGCTCGCTAAGAATGGCTGTATTTGCAAACAGTCAAGGTCATGAGTTGTGGCAGACATAATCCTGACTCCACAGCAATAGTGACGGCACTATGTGACCTTCAAGAGCTGTGTACATGAGTTGACCTTGCAATCAGGCAGAGTTATGGGGCATTTGTCGGGCAGAGTGACCAAATCCTGGCAAATGCAGATGGCCCATGCTAGTATACCCCTTCCAGGAATAGTGACTGCTATAGTACACATAACAGTAGGTGCAACAAACCATCATGATAAGGGTGTGCAGACATATGCACCCACAAATTGTATGCATCTCAAACAGCATCTGTACAACTAACAAATTTGTTTGATACTGCATTTGATTTCACATGTCATATGTCACATATCAGGTTTGTGTAATGTTAACATATGCAGAAATGTGGCCACATGGCATATCAGGGAAGAGGGTGCCATATCAATAAGGGAGTGTACACTCCCCATACCCATGGTATGGTTTGAAGATTGTCAGTGTAATTGCATTTTACTGGCCATACATGCACCGCTGATGATGAAATCTGTAAATCAGACATCAGGCATTCACAAATGACATCTGTCCACATATCATCCCAGGTATGTGTTGGAGAAACACATAGAGGCTGTGAGCATCAGAGCAAAGATAACTGACACAAATATACACATTCAGCAATGCTGTGTACACCTGTGAGGTATGGTGCACAGTACATGCCAGGGTGCGAACAGGTGCACAGCAATACTATGTACATGGGTGCAGTGTGTTCCAGGGGAAGAGGCATCACCTACTAACACAACCCATGCATCACAGGGATGTATAATGTTGCTAGCAGGTATTGACTATAGCTGCACTGCATGCTGCTGTGTGCCATATGTCATGCATGTTGACAGATGGGTAATGAGAGGTCTGTGTGTAATATCTTTGTACAACCTCACCTGTAAGTCTATGTTTGTGTGTAGGGGGTTGATTTGTCTGTAAGTGCTATCTGGTGGAGTGGAGGGGGGGTTGATGTATGTAGAATGCATGTGTGTATGTGTGTGTGTATGTATGTCCATGTATGCACATGTGTGAGTGTGGGGTTGTTCATACCTCTCAACTTCCCTTAGAAATCATGCAGTACATGGACATGGACAGACACATTAAACACCAGGAATACTTTTCTGAAAAGTAATCTCAGGACAGCTGATAGTATAATAAAGTCTGCACCATGAAAGATACATTGGGAGGGAAAACTAAACACCAGGGATACTGTTTTAATTACAATCAGCAGAAAGGTGAAAGAATATCCACATATGCACCACTAAAGATGCATTGGGGAATTACTACAAAACACCAGAGAGTGTTTCCAAATATTACTGTAGTTCACATAAAAAGTTAATAGAGCAACAGATCTTGCATCTACTGAGCAATTGTTAAGTATGACATTCCAGTGTATGACATTATTGAGTGACTGTAGTAGCACATAACATATGGGGACCATTCTCAAGATGTCTGGACAAAACCAGGGTGAACACTTGATGACATCAAGGAGTCTTTGAAAAAATGACTCCAATCAAGTTTAAGAGTTAATGGAGTAACAGGTCATGTTTTGTGATCACTTTTTTGAGCAATTAGAAGAATAATACATTAATGATTGGTATTATTGACTGTAATTATTCAAGACTGATGCAGGATGGGCAAATAAGAGAAAAAACTAGGGACATTCTGTAAACTCAGGGACAGGTAATTAGTATGGTGGAATGTCAGGGTGTGTGTGTGTGTGTGTGTGTGTGTGTGTGTGTGTGTGTACTGTTAAGCAATGACATACAGGTCTTAAAGTGCCTTTCTTGGTTTCCCGTCACAAGTGGCGAGGTGGTTCAGGGTCCCTCCTGCAGGCAATCTGATGTTGGTGTCCATACAGACAGTGAAAATGATGATAGGTGTGTTGAGGCACAGGTGGGGTTGTCAGGGGCTGAAACTGCACCATCATTTGACATCCCACTGTTATCCACCCCATCCTCGCACACAGTCACATTGCCTATACATACCCCATCACCAGTGGCCATAGCTGAGGGACAGTTGGCAGTTGATGGCATGCGATAGGACAGTGTGGTATCTATGGCACATGTGTCTGGACACAGCAGCCATAGCCAGATGTCCACCAGGGTACAACATAGGCAGATGTACAAGGGTGCTCCTTGGAGGCCTGCTGGTCATCCTGCCCCTAGCAGAAGTGCCACATCTGGTACCACCAGATGCATATTTCAGGCCATCATGGATGCACAGGCATCTATGGAACAGTACACCAGACAGGCTCTGAGGCTGCAGAGGGCTACTCATTCAGCTGTTACTGACAACAGCCGTGATCTTGCAGGTGCCCTCTGTTATTTTTCAGAGCTCATGGATAGACGATTGGGTGAGATGGTGGGAATCCTCGACCGTGGAATGTCCATGCTCGAGCATATGGTGGGAGTGGTGTGACAGCCATGTTTATGTAGGCCAACAACATCAACAGCTGGAGGTCGACATGGACGTGCCAGAACACAGAGCCACTCCCGTAGTGGTAGTACCAGCCCTAGCACTGCAGGAGGGGACCGCTGTCCACACCACACCACACCACAGCAGGCCATGTGCATGTGGCCCTGGCCGGTCTCAAGAGGGACCCAGATCCAGTAGACATATGTCATCATCAGGAGAGAGTACCATATTGTGGCTTCTACCTCGTGGTACCCGTGGAACACCTGGCAGGCACAGTTCTCGTGTCCATGGCCGGAGATGGTGAACTGCACACCCTGTCAGGTATGGTCTGCAGTTGTCCAACAACCCCTGTATAGGGCAGCCACAAGGCAGAACTGTGTGCATGCACACACACACACAATACCATCACAGTTAGTGCAACCCCATACCTACACACACCACATCACCACAGCCAAATTAATAATTAATCCCCCTCACTCACATACATGGTGTCAAATGTATGGCTCAGCCTAGGTCTTTGGCAAACCAACAACACATCCTGTGCATATGATGATACCTGTGAAACATCCCTGTCATCCATAACATCAATGCAGGGACAGGCTAATATAGTTCTGATGCACAGGGTGACTTGTCTACAGTGTACTAATGTAATGCTGTGTAACATGTCAGCAGTAAAGTTTAATGCTTACATTTTAGGAAGTGTAGCTGTCCAGCCATGATGCATTATAGCTATTATTAACATTGAGTGATTTTGGTCTCAATAATGTATTCTGTCTGTGTTGTAGGTGTCCATGTGTCAGCAGGATGATGGTCAGTTGTTGTATCCTACAAGGGGTATGGCACTGTGGTGACACCTTGGCTGTGCCATATCCTGGGTTCAGGTGAACACATGTCACAGGTCTGTATAACAGTTACTGCATGTGCCACATGGTCGATAGTTCTGGGGGAGGTGTATACAGGTGAGTACATGGTGGCTGATGTCAGCAGCCCTTCTACAGTGGACAATGGTAAGTGTACTGGGTGGTACACACCACATGTCTGTGTATAACACACACAGATGCTTTGGTGTTGATGCAATACACAGAGAATACTGTACACATAGATGTATGAACCTGTGCAAGGAACCCATTTTAGCCTATGTAATTCCACTCTGACAGAATATGCACAACAACACATTGGGAAATAAACAGTCTGCTAGCTTAGTGTCATTGACGATGGTACTGGCAGGGTATATGTCCCCTTCCCCAATGTAGTGCAATCCTCAACTTGGTAAACATAGGTGTGCTGGTGTGGGTGGGACAGCCATACCCTTTGGAGGGTGAGAGTTGCTGTATAACTGCAGATAGTGTGATAGACAACTATTTAACCTGTTAACATGAACTGTACAGTATTATGGCCAGTTAAGCGGGGGGATACACTCAACAGTAACTGCAATGATGGTGGCTGTGTCCACAAGAGCCACTCCCAGCTATATATGCCAACCCCAGTATCACTGTACACCTATACAGTGGGGAAGAGGGCATTTACACATCTAGTTGTGATGGAATGAATTTCCACAGGATGATACCTGTGAAATGTTAGCATTTTCCAGGCAGTTCTCAGACAGATGACCTCCTGGAACATGTATATTCTGCAAACAGAAGTAGATTCCTTCACATTCATCCACACTCTTACTTGGCAACACTGGGACTAGAACCCCTACCTAGGTATGTAGTGCTACTGATGTGTGTGGCCTTAATTGCACACACCACGCAGCTTTTAGGATGAGGTATGTTCCAGGTTACATGTCATGTGAAGAACATCCCCAGACCTTTAGTGTATGGTAATGGGGGACATACTGGTTGTTTATGGACAATACATAGTGTGACATACTGTCATATATACATTGACAAACACATAACAGTCATACACACATCTGAGAGACCTGGGCTTATCAGTGCTAACCACCTTGTCAGTGTGTCCATTCTGTTACAGATAAGTTGCACACAGCACATGCATAACTGGGCTGGATAGTGTTATCAGTTACCTGTATGGTTGATGGTGACAGTGGTCCCCATGCAGTGGAACATGGGACATGTTTTGGGGGTACAATGGTGTAAAGACAGTATACCTAGCACCCACACCCCCCAGTGGATATTGTATGCACTGAAACCCATGATAACACTCTGACATACCCACCATCACACATTGACCAGGACTGCAATACAACCCCTTGTCTATCCCAAGAGTGCTACTACAGGGATGTGTATCTAATGCACATGCCACAGGGATAGTAGGGTGATGCAATGTCAAGGCTCTCCTATGGTCAGCAACATCACTCTCCCTAATACTGTGTGGCAAGGCGTATTGTATTAGGAGAATGTGACCTCAGAATACTGTATCTTACAAATATACACACATGAACACATACACACACTTGCCAGAACTCAGAGGGTATCCCATGCCAATTAACCCATTTGTACAACAGTGTTGTGCTGGTATTGCAAGCCCCAGGTAGCCCTTAGGTTGAAGTGTGTAACAAGGTACATGTAATGTCCAGTACAGCAGCAGCCACATCTAACTATGGCAATGGGGGGGTAGGGTGGGTATGAAGGGCTTCAGGGTACTATCAACTCCAGGTCTACAAACACACAGACACCGTTATTCTCAGTAATGCACATGTCCACATTTGTCAGTACTGGGGTCCATCAGTGCAGGTGTTCATAGGTGTGTACCAGGCTATTGTCCATGGAGAGATGGGAAGTGTAGGAGATGTGTGTACAGTGGTATCATGCCACCTGCCATGTGCCAGCAGGCCATCTATCAACAGATACCACAGGGGTGATCCTGAGGGTGAGAGTAACATGCAAACATCCACTCATCTGGTTGCCTCTTGCAGAGGGCCAGTGAGGTGCTCCAGTTGACATGTATGCAACAAGTATTACATAACATGGTCAGTGTCTGTCTTGGAGACCTGTACCCAACTATGCTCTGTTGACTGTGGTAGTGTAGTTGAGGTATACATGGCATGTGGTGCATACATGGTGTGGATTCCTAGCTGTGGCATTCATAATACAGCTGGGCAGACATGTCAGTGTCAGTCAAGCATAGATTGCCTGTAAGTAGCCAAGATGGACACCTGAAATCTGCACATCTGAACAGAGGACAGACAGGCATCAGCTAATGAACTGGCTATGCATTGGGATGAATGTGTTGACAGATAGATATCTGACATCGATGGGTATGCCATTACTACATGACAGCAGCCCTCAATGACATGTCCTATACACACAGTAGTCTACAGTTAATATCCATATGTCAGATCAATATCCAGTAGGAAATATTTAATGAGACACAGCTCACACACCAAGACCATGACAGTGAGGACTCAGAGTCCATCTTTGCATGCAGGGGTGTTTGGTTCCAGTACTATAATCTGCAATCTACTCTTACTTGTGAAAACACTGTCAACAGTAGTAACGTAATGATACACTACATGCTAGTGTGACTGCATATAACCTGGGATACGACCCATGTATGTAACACATTCAAATGGAAAAGAGTGTTGTACAAGCCTTATATACTCAGGTGTCCCAGACAATAGACTCACACCCCTTGCTACTGTAATAACAGCACATAGACGCATGTTATGTGTATGGAATTAAATACACTTATTAAAGATGTCATTACCCTGCTGTTTTATCAGACCAGAATGTGAGCAATGGTTCCCAGGGCTGAGCTATGCTTAACAGGTGTAAGCATTACTTAAACATAACTGCTAAGCAGATTTGCGCAATGGTACATGAAGCCTACAAAGTGCCTTTTTGTTTAACCATATGTTAGCACTGCTTACCATTGCGTAAACCCACATAAAGTGCTCAAAACTGGCTTAACCACTCTGTATCCAACAGCCCTTGTTCTGCCCAGCAACAAAATAAACATCCCTTGAAGGGATTGAACCCAGGACCCTGTACACTATACTCACAGCAGTTAACCACTAAGCCATCACAGATGTGAAAACAGCTGTTGTTTTTTTCCAATATATCTGTCAGTAAACATACTGAATAGTATTAAACAACTGCTATGATGTCTACAATTGTGTATATATGGTCATATATAGATCTATCTGTATATATATATATATATATATATATATATATATATATATATATACATATATGTTTAACATATGTCCAGAACATGTAGTGGAGTCATACCTCAGCACCATTAATCGCAACCTCTTAGTGCAAGGGAATGTCATGTAAGTACTGCAGGTATAAATATAGACTATTGCTACTGTAACAGGGGTTGTCTTAACAGAAATGTTGTGTGTGGGAAGTCACATCTGATATTGACATGTACATCATCAGTTACTGACAGACATCCTAAGATCATAATAGTACAGTACCACAGATACCACAGTAATGGTCTTGTGGAATACAGCAGAGATATGACCAATAAATGCGGACTGTCTGACACACTCTGGTCAGTCCAGAGGTATACAAAGGACCCTTTCTTAGTGCAAGACGTGTGGACCAAGGCTGACAAAGTGGATGTTTACAGCCATGTAAATGAGGATATCACATAAATACTGGAATAGATATGCTCACACAGTTTATGCATTCGCACACTCCTGTCTGTCCTGACATATAATAACCAGAAGAGCAGAGGTCACAAGCCCACATACTACCCACTAGTTAGTGACATACATCTGTACAGCATGCCACTGCTTTGTCAGAAATACACAACAGTTATGGTGGCCCGGCAGCAGTACATCTGACAAATATCTGGACATAACATCACAATGGGTAAGTACACTGAGCTGCTAGGCATGTCACAAAGCACTGTGCAAACTACAGACAGACTGTCACAACATTGACCTATATTTCTTATGGGGGAATACACATGTACCTGCAAATGTAGCATGCTCTACAGGCATGAAATAGCACAGAGTAGCACACACCTGTGTGAAAGCGCATACCCACAACCAATCTGAACACAGCCACAGCCACATATGGTAAGGATGCTTAATATTATAGTATATGGACTGTCTGATCAACACCATCCTCATATATGCCACTCACACACTAACCCTACATATACTGGGCCAATACACAGTGTATTCTGATGTCTGACTGTGGTAAGGGACATGTGTGGGTTTGGCCCTACCAACATGTATGCCAATAGGGTACCATACACTGGAGCAGCATGCAACATCAGATAGAACAGGACCAAGAACAATGACATCTACTACAGTCTGTACACAGGCCAAGGTACATTTTCACAATACACACTCTGTCGACAATCACCCTAAGTATATAGACCTCACTACTGTACATACTACAACAGAATGTCCAGGTTTTGTCCTCAAATATAAGCCCTACTATACATAACATGTCTATCAGTCTGATATCTCACTGGCTTGTTATCAGGTATGATGTCAATAAATAATGGTGTATTGAATATATGCACCGCTTCTACATGACATATGTACAAAGGTTCACAGCATTGTGGCTGGAGGCACAAACACAGGGCCAATATCGACATGTTGCTGTGATAAACTCATACATTTACTTGTGTAACAGGGTTTATTGTGACATATGTCTTCTGAGGGATATGAAGTCAGTAACTCTCATGGCTGTCACCATGTACTGACTGAAATTCTCAGACAATGCTATTGCATTTCTAAAGATAGGTCATCAGTGAGTAACACAACACATGTAAGACTCCAAAAACTGACCAGTCTGCAGATAGCCCTACAGGTGAGACTTTCCTCAACCACATAACACTGTCATGACAGGTATTAAATCATGTAGACCAGCCATATCCACACACAATTTGTTAAACCAACATTACTTCAGATGTAGAAGAGCAAGACTTACATTCTGTCCTTATGTCTGGAACAACCCGCTCCTGTTTGTTGGCCTGTCTCCACAGTGTATGTTGTAAGAGGTATATCCCACTTCACTCTGTGATCCTGTTTGCCAAACACCAACATGAAGTCCTGCTCACAGTGAATGAAAAGGGCCAACACCCACATGATTTTCCTTGTTATAGAAGTGTGTTTCCATGCAATTGGCAATGGGAATGTTACCACAGCTGTTCTGCATGCAATCAGCTAGTGGGGGACTGCAATTTGTGCACAGTCCATCAGCTGATTATGAGCATCACTTACAAAACACAAGCTGCTGCCAAAGCAAAGCAGGTGTACTTTTCCACATTCACCAGAGAGGGAGTGCGAGAGACAGACAGAAACAAAGTAAGAAAGGAAGGGGGTAGGAGAATAAGAGCTAAGCATGTTTGTGTCACACACTTACCAGTACAGGGTTTCAACCCCCTGCCTGACTATGTATTGCTATTACACTTTTCTGCAGTTATTGCATGCGCCACAGTTTATATGTTGGAGAGTTGTCCAAAGGTATATTTGAAGGTGAGTGACATCAGCAACAGTGATAAAGGAGGGATAAGGTAAGTGTAGTACATGTGTCTGTCCACAAAAGCAGGTGTCAAGGAAGACAAAACCACATTCTCTCAGGGACTTACACACATTATTACAGTTGGCAGGGTTAGGATTAGAATTCCTAACTAACTAGTCTGCTACACTACAGTATTACACAGGTATCACATGCACCACAGAAGTTATCAGGCTGGTATATGGGCAAAGGGTATGTCAAGGTGACTGACATCAAAAGACATGCTTCAGTAGGGCAATGGGAGGTGTAGTGAGTGTTAATGGCTTCCAAATCATTAATCTCCACACACACACAGAGACACAGATTTGCCAGTACTGACATGCATGGGTTCATTGCTTCACAGGTGTGTAGTACCTGACTGTGCCAGAAGGCTGCACAAGGCTAGGCAAAGGGTATACCTTGGCATCAGGCTACATGACAATGGTCTGCAGTGTGGCTCAGGAGTGTAGTCCCTGGATTGGCCCACACAGGTGGGTATTGTATTCACCATCCACTCATCTGGGTTATTATTGTGGGTGGCCAGTGCTGTGCAATGCTTGCCATGTATGTATGCTATATTCCATAACATGGACGGTGTCTATGATGTTCTAGGATGTGCACATGCTCCACATGCATGTTCTGTGACATGTGGAAGTGTACCTGGTGTGTCTGGGGCATGTTGTGTGGACAGATTGCAATAATCTGATGTGGCATTCCTGACCTCATGTGGTGAGAACTGGCAATGGAACTGAGGTTGATCCTCCACGTACATTGACAGCATGATGCAGGTATTCACTGGTGTTAGTGGCATTTGTCCATACAGGGCATGTGTATAGGACATGGTATTTCCTTTGTGGGTTACATTTGCTGACTCTACAGTTGTTGCAGGCGTCCAGTGAGGAACATAGCAAAGGACCACTGTAAGCAATTATTTGCCTAGTATAGGGATGGAACAGAGTGCCATGTCCTCTGTAGTCCACTGCAATCACACCATGGGTACTATCTTTGGGCAATATGCAGGGAACTACCAACATAGTGGTTGTTGCCCAGCCAAGTATGTTTGCGTATAAGACATGGGTGGAGAGTGTTCTCTGGGTAATACAAGGGTTGCCTGTATTGTTCCCCAATCCATAATGTCACATGTAGGGGTATGGAATGTCTACACTAGCCTCTCTACTGTTTGACATCTGTTGTCCTTGTAAGGTGGATATTGTGACATATGTTCTCAATATAAGAAATTTGAAAAACCCACCCCGCAATGAGTCCTGTTATTACACAATTACAGCTACCTCCACACAGGATACTGATGACAAACATACACACACATGACAGTGCTGAGATTCATACCCCTACCTAGCTATGTATTGCTATTATAGTGTACTGCATTTATTGCATGTGCCACAGAGCTTATAGGGCTAGTCTTTCCCCAAAGGTGTATTTCAAGATGAATGGCATCAGCAGGCTTGCCAAAAGTGAACTGACTGTGAATGGCCTCAAAAGCATTGATCCCTACACAGGCAAACAAACACACACAGAGTTTCACAGTTGCCATGTCTGTGATTAAAACTCCTACCTAACGGGTACATCACACTACAGCATTACGCAGATATGGCATGCCCAACTGAGCTTATAGGGTGATTCCTTCCCCAAAGGTGTATTTCAAGGTGAATGATATCAGCAGGCTTACCAAAGTAGGGCAATGTTAAGTGCATTGACTGTGAATGGCCTCAAAGGCATTGATCCCTACACAGACAAACAATCATACACACACATTTCAGAATTGCAATGTCTGGGATTAGAACTCCTACCTAACTGGTACATCACACTACAGCATTACGAAGTTATAGTACATGCCACGGAGCTTATATGGTTACTCCTTCCCCAAAGGTGTATTTCAAGGTGAATGACATCAGC
Source organism: Protopterus annectens (assembly GCF_019279795.1). Lineage (NCBI taxonomy): Eukaryota > Metazoa > Chordata > Ceratodontiformes > Protopteridae > Protopterus > Protopterus annectens. The sequence goes on along the minus strand of NC_056726.1, from coordinate 325,877,768 downwards.
AGGCTTGCCAAAGTAGGGCAATGGAAAGTGTATTGACTATGAATGGCCTCAAAATCATTGATCCTACACAGACAAACAAACAGACACACACAAAGTCTCACAGTTGCCATGTCTGCGATTAGAACTCCTACCTAACTAGTACATCGCACTACAGCATTACACAGTTATAGCACACACCACGGAGCTTACAGGGCTATCCCTTTTGTAAAGGTGTATTTCAAGATGAATGACATCAGCAGGCTTGCCAAAGTAGGGCAATGGAAAGTGTAGTGACTGGGAATGGTCTCAAAAGCATTGATCCCTACACACACACACACACACACACACACACACACACACACACACACACACACACACACACACACACACACACACACACACACACACACACACACACACACACACAGGGTGGCTTAATAGCTAAGGTGTTTGCCTTAAAAACACAAGGTGCAGGGTTTGAGTCTCACAAGGGATAATTGGCTAGGCATAAAATGGCTCGCAAGGGCAGTTAGCTTAGTACTAAACTATGAACCTATGAACCTATGAACCTATGAACACACACACATACACATACACATACACACACACACACACACACACACGCACACACGCACACACGCACACACACACACACACACACACACACACACACACACACACACAGTCTCATAGTTGTCATGTCAGGAATTAGAACTCCTACATAACAAGTACATCATACTATAGCATTACACAGTCATAGCATGCGCCACAGAGCTTACAGGGCTAACCCTTCTGCAAAGGTGTATTTCAAGGTGAATTACATCAGCAGGCTTGTCAAAGTAGGACAATGGGGAGTGCAGTGTGTGTGAATGGGCAATAAACCATTCATCTGGAAGCACACACACAACACTCAGTCACACACAGGTTTACATTTAACAAGAACATGTATACAACTGCTAGATGAATAATGACTTGTCCGGTCATGTTACACAGTTATCAGAAGCACCACAGACCCTATAGTGCTGAGAGATACCAGAAGCAAATGTCTGCAGTGATTGACATTTGCACATCATGTGGTACTGGTCAATTAGATGTGGCTGGGTGGGACAGGCTTCATGATGGGAAGCTCTTTGTCACTGTCTGTCACTCTCTTCCTCACATCTATGTATGTGTAAGTTTGGCCTAGTATAGTGTGTTGTCCTTGGATATATATGTGTATTCCTATCCAATGTGTGTGCAAAGCATGACTGGTGTGTAATGTATAGTGTGTGCACAAACATCTGCAACTGAAAAATATGTATAGTCCACTGTTGTTGCCAGACATGGGCTTCATTTCTCTAAGTGTAAGAGCATGCCCAGTATGACCTTTCAGTATTTTGTTGTCAGACATGGGCTTTGTTTCTCTAAGTGTGGGAGCATGCCCTGTATGACCTGCTGTATTGAATGTGTGAATCCATTCCAGGTAGGTTGTACTCCAGTGCAGCCTTTTGTGTTCTACACCTACAGCTAGCAACCTGTTTCTGCAGGATATATGTAGATCGCGTAACAATATGGGGTCACAATGGGCGAAGGATAGTTGGATACTGTAACTAATTGTGTCTGTGCTGCTTCTGCTACATGGTTTTGGTGTTAGCAGAGATATTCAGACATATGTACTGTTTTACACTGTGATGTTTTATGTCATCAACTACTGACAGGTATACATATTTTCTTGCAGTAATTTCCTGGGAAACACAAGATGAATGAAGCTGTCTCCAGTATTGTGGTCTGCAGCCTACATATTCTTGCACAATCATGCCATTATGGAGGGGGAGCTGCAGCCACTTGCTGATGGGTTTGTGTAAATGGTTCAGCACCTTGGTACTGTGGTGGCTGAGGATCCCATGCTTGTACATCCATTGACATGACAGTATGGCCATATCCTGCTGTGGCCATATCTCACAGCTGTACAGATTCACACAGGTTATCCAGAGGCTGGGCTCTTATTTCTAGTCATTACCTCTTCACATTGTGGTTTATGAGCAAGTTTGTAGCCACCCATTCCTGTGTTTGCAGGCAGGAATAGTATGTGCACACATCTGAGTTTCAGACTTCACATACTTCATGGTGTCCATGCTTCTGCCCCCCCCCCCCCTCTGTTATTCTATCCTCTTCCGAACATTATGCAAACATTATCTGATAAGTATCCCTATAGTTATCACTTCATCCCAGCAGTATTTAGGGGTTGGTCCACAGTTCATGCAGTAGGACTTGGTGGACATGCTACTGGGATTTGTCAACATGGCCTTGCATTTGTGTTCTGTGGACTGTGTTATGTTGTTATTTGGGAGTCCATGAGATAACATACATTGGCAGTACAGGTGAGACACAGGCCTTTGACAGAGGACTGTAGGGCATTTGGTAGTGATGCAGGCCATCTGCAGCAGGCCAGTGCAGACTTCACATACTCCATGGCGTCCATGCTTCTGCCCCCCCCCCTCTGTTATTCTATCCTCTTCTGAATATTATGCAAACATTATCTGATAAGTATCCCTATAGTTATCACTTCATCCCAGCAGTATTTAGGGGTTGGTCCACAGTTCATTCAGTAGGACTTGGTGGACATGCTACTGGGATTTGTCAACATGGCCTTGCATTTGTGTTCTGTGGACTGTGTTATGTTGTTATTTGGGAGTCCATGAGATAACATACATTGGCAGTACAGGTGAGACACAGGCCTTTGACAGAGGACTGTAGGGCATTTGGTAGTGATGCAGGCCATCTGCAGCAGGCCAGTGCATTGTGTCACTCCTACAGTCCCAGGCTGTAAGCCACTATATTCCTCTTGGGTGACAGGGTAGGTGTGCAAGGTGTTAATGTCAATAGTTTCTGTCCTTATTGATCCATTGGTATGGCTGATGGCAGAGTGCTACTTACAGCTAGGGATACACCTGCATTGGACACCTCTTCAGCATGCTGCATTCTGTGGCTATTCCTATGCAGAGGTGGGGGGTCATATTGTACTCATTTCCAACAGCAGGGATAAGACCTGTGATGTACCTGTGGCTGATGGTGTGGTGAGCTGGGTGCATGTGTGCTATGGAAGCTACTTGCAGCTGACTCACAGATTGTGCAGGGACATCAGCAGTTTCTCAGTACTTCATACATGTTCCTTTTGTGGTCTGCCAGTGTTTGGCCAGACAACATCAGTATTCCATACTACACAGCCAACTAATGTGCAATTAACCTGTATGTACAATTCCAAAGGTGTGTCCATTTGACAGTTACATTTTATATACTCTCTGTCTAGGGTACTTCCACCTGTGTACTGTTTGTATGTCTGTGCCCACATTCATGACTTGTACATCTTTCAGATGCTGACAGATATTACATCTGAACAATTAGTATCGATTACTGGTGGATTGTGTCTTGTTGGGATGCATTATTTACGGCACTGCAGTTGTGAGAACTTGGCCCTGTTATCAACAGTACTGGCCATGGACCACCAGGACACAACCCTCCATGCCTACATGCTGACCACTTTCACACAATATACAACACACAACAACCTAACACACAGAGCTTTGCATATTGTACTCGTGCTACAATCTATCCTGCTACTTTTTCCAGCTCAGGTACTCTGTGCTCCACTGTTATTATACATGTCATCCATGTTACTACATTTCTACAAAGGATTGTGGGGGGGCACACCTGACAACTGTAAACATTTGCTATGACTGTGCTGGTATTTCAGGTACTCCATTTCATTCTGTATTCTGACCTATCATGCAGACTAACGGCATATCAGTGTACTGCAGTTCTTAGGTTTTATTGACCTACATTTCAGTTTCAGACTTCTTACCCTTCAGAACTAATATCCCACTGCCTGACCTGTTGTAGTCTGTCTGTGTAGGTCTGTAGGGTGGGCTGTTCTCCATAGCCATCAATAAGAGGCCTTAGCACAGCCTTTCTTTTTGTTTGTCTACAACTGTTCTGCTGGCTGAGACTGTTGTTGGGTATGTGAGCCTCACCGACATGCATGTGCCTGGACACACATTTGGCCCATCACATGTCCTGCAGTAAGTTTTGTCACCTTGTCTAGTACTGCCTACTATGGTGACACCAGTATTTGTTAAGGATTTCATGCTGCCGATATCGATGTCTACTAGCTGCTGGCATCCCATTCAGCCACCCGATTCCCTAACATGCTCACATCCATACCATAGATACAGGTAGCAGAACATACTACTACATTCAGCTATTGATAGTGAGCATGACTTACCTTGTGGCTGTGCCAGTATTGAGGATGGTGCTGGAGAGCTGACTATGTTGGATCCACATAGTATACTCCCTATACATGGTTAAGCACAGGTAGTGTCATGTTTTGCATCCCTTTTACTGTATGTGCAAGTCAGAGAGAGGTGTCATTCCCTGGGTTCCTACCATGTCAGTGTATGTGCTATGCATTGCCTCTTTGCAAAGGCCTTGGCATACTGGGCATGCCTCCTTCTGCCTACTGGGGCAGGCTCAGGTTGTTCCTCCTCTGAGTCACTCTGTGCCTCTGCTAGCCTTGGCAATGGTGGTGGGCTGTGTGGCCCTACCCCATGCTGTTCCTGCTGCAGCTGTTTCTGCAGGATCATATTGTGTAGCATGGCACATACAATAACAATTTGGGTACATGTAGCTGGTGAGTACTGCAACGCTCCACCGGATATGTCCAGGCACCAGTACCATGACTTGAGCATCCCAAACACATGCTCTATTATGATTCTGGTCTGTGTGTGTGCCTCATTATGGAGCTCTTGTTCGGGTGTGTGTGCATTTCTAATGGGTGTCATCAGCCACGGCTCCAGTGTGTAACCAGCATCCCCCACTGGGTGGCCATATGGAATGGCCCCACTGGCAAATATCAGGTACAGCTGCTTCATATGCCAGATGTAGGAGTCGTGATAACTTCCAGGGCTGCCAGCATACACATTCATTATAATGTTCTGGGCATTGAACACAACCTGGCAGCTGATGGAGGGAAAGCCCTTGTGATTTATGTAGACTCTACCCCACTCGCCGGGTGGTACTTTGATGTGTAGGTGTGTGCATTCTATAGCACCAACTACCTCAGAGTATTCTGCTATTTGGTGGAAGAGACGTATATTGCTGGTCAATGCCTCACGGGTGTAGAGTAAATATTTGTGCTCACCGGCATGTGCTGGCATAACATCCAGGAACTGGTGGAGTACCCTTGATGCTGATGCCTATAAGACCCCAATGATATCCCCAGTTGGCCTTTGGAAGGTACCTTTGGCTAGTATTCTTAAGCCTACACATACCTTGGTATCCACTGGGATGGGTTCCCCTCTGTTGGTTCTGTGTGTGATGGGTGGCCGGCACAGCTCAACAATTTGCTGTAGGAGGTCCCTGTCCACCTATAGCACTCCACTATCTCCAGCTCATGTAGTCCCTGTTAGGTTACCCTGGGTCTGTACACTCTTCTCATTCTCCTCACTGTAGGTTGATTGTCAGAATTCTCATCCTCACCACCCTCAGCCTCTTCCACATGTTGATTTATGAGAGTGAAAGCAGCCCCTATCATTTTGTTGCTTTTGTTAGGTAAAATTTCCCCGTTTGTGTACACCAGTGGGGTAGAGTTTGTGGGAAAAAACAGAGGGAAATGTGTTTGCACAGTTTATAGTAGTGTGCTGGGCTGGTCTGCTGCCTGTGTAATTGGCTGATTCTGATACATTTCACCTGCCAGCTATGCTAGTTCTCCTTGATTACCTTCCTACTGCTGTTTTCTCTTCCCACTGCCTTCCTGTTTAAGCCCCAAGGAATGCTGCGCAAACACAGTGCTCAGATGTGAATGGAGCTGCTATTTCCTGGTTTAATTTTTTTTTTTTTTTTTTAAACCTGGTGCGTGGTACGCACACTCGTTTAGGCTATGTAAAGGCTGCTAAGCAGCTTCAGACACACTCCCTTCCTTAGCTCTGCTAAGCTAAGGGCAAACTCGAGCCACAGAGCTCCAATAAGCTTACAGTATGCCTGACACACCCCTCTATGATGTCAGCTAACTCTTAGGCTTGCACCATGGTTTTTCTGTACCTACACGGTTGGGTGCAGGCTAGCCATGACGGGAAATCTGTGATTCAGTATCATTCCCCTCATTTGCATAGAATTGACTGGTAATGCCTAGTTACAAGTCTGACAATGAGCCTTCCCCCTTAGCAACCACTATTCACTGGCCTTGTTGTCTTCTGCCTGCCATTGCCTATAATGGCAAAATTGTGATTTTACAGAAAAAGCTTTTTTCAAGGTTTTAGTTTTATTTTCAGCCCGATCCCATTTGTGTACCGCTGCCCTACTCTTAAAAGGCTGAAATTGACCAAAAAAAATTAAAAGTTATTTTTTGTTATTTTGAAACTATTTTCCATGCCAATGGCCATATATTTGGCCATTGGCATGCCTTCCACATTATATACACCCTTTATTTGGAGCTGTCATGGCTCCGTTTTGTAGTTTGCAAAAATGTTCTCGGTTACTAACCGAGTACATTTCTGCACGGATGGCTGCCAGCTTCCTGGATTGATAATTCACCTAATTTGCATGGTTTTCACCTGCAAATGGGGTAATTAGCATACAGGAGCTGTGTCCATGCAGGAATAGTGCAGGAGCTCTCATGCATGTCCCGGGAGCTTGTTCCTGGATCTCTCGGTGACCATATTGCCTACAGCAGCTCTTGCTCTATTCCTGCACGCTGTGCAGAGCTTGCTGAATCCTGGGGTGTTGTCCCTTTAATGACTGAAAAAGATCATTTGATGTTGGTTAAACCTATCACTTCGATGGAGTTGGATTTGGTACTGAAACAGCTAAAAGTAGTGTATATCCCTGGTATTGATTGTATTTCATTCAGTTTTTCTTAATGTTTTAAATGACTGATTGGATATTGGAATTGTTTCTGATGAGATATATGTTAGATTTGACTATAAAACTGGTGACAGACATGATAAAAAATATTGCAGACCCATAATGCTAATATACAGATTATACGTGTTTTCTAAAATTTGACAAGGTTAAGTTCTATTTTCTTATATGAATTTAATAATACTATGGCATGAAAGGAATATTAAGTAAGGGTATGTTAATGTTGTTAAAGGAAATAGTACATACTATTAATACTGAAAAAAAGGGATTTTAATTTTGTGTAATGTACAACAAGAGTTTGAGAACATTTCTCAAAGTAGGTTGCGGAATATTTGAAGCAGATTTTTTGTGAAAAAAAATATAAATTATATAGTATCAATTTATTCCTTTAAATTAATTAGACCTTTGGTTAATGGGTATTTGGGAATTAGGAATCAAATTAGAAGAGGAATTAAACAACAGTATCTCTTTAGTATTCTTTTGATTTCTATAGTAATGAATGTTACTGTTTAGGACTGTACTGTCTGTTGTCAACATGTACAATAAGAGATAGTACCCGAGGTATATTTACCTCTTATTTTATCATATACAAATGGTTTTAATATTATAGATAATTTGGGAGGTGCATATTAATAATGTTATGGGTATGAGTATGTTGATACAGGAGAATGTGGTTTTGCATTTAAATTTCAGTAAATGTAAAGGATTTGGCTTTGCTACGGATGTTCATGATATTTCTTGCACTCCCAAAGCATATGTTTCTAGTTACCTGTTTCTTACCCAACATACATCCAACATTTGCCATATACCCGAGGAAAAATTATTTTGATTTTGCATCGGTTATAAAAATAACTATGCAAACACTTCCAAGCAAAAATTCTAAATCTTCTAGACTCCTCTGATTCCTATAGTTGTGCAATATTTTATATGCTCTACTAAATATCCTTTTTTACCATCAGCTTCTGTTCTAGATTCAACTAAAAGCTCTACCAGAGCAGGTTTTCTACTTACAATTTCCCTACCTATTTCTCTTTGCCTATAGTCTCATATCACTCCATGATAGGGAAGGCTGTCTCTAGCCTGCAGTCCAAATGTCTTCTTGGCCTCTTCCCACTCTATTATCTTTCCTTCTCTAGTTATTTGCTCACAATACCTTGGTTCTTTTGCCAGTTTTCTACAGTAAATTCCAGTCCTGTGTTGTTGGTTCTCTGTACTCCTAATTGCAGTCATTCCTATCAGCAGAATCTCCTTTCTCCATTCTTGTGTTGGCTTAGTTCTTAGAATACTTTTTGCAACTTTATATGATACAATGCTTCTTGATAACAAAAAGGTGTTGGATCAGTGGCGATGTTTTAAATTATATTTCCAGAAAAAGGTGTATGCCCTTAATGCAATAGTTTTGGGGAAGTTGGGTTATTTGGGGCATGATTTCCTTTTTTTCTAGGTAAAAAGAAAAAGATGCATTGGATATATATTGTTTTTTTTTTTATTTTTAGGGGGATAGGTTGAATCCTATTAAAAGAAATGTAATTTTTAGTGTGCCTACTGAAAGGAGCATAGGTTTAATTCATACACAGTTTTTTTTTAATCTTCATTGCATTTACCTGGTATTTTCAAAACTTTAATCAAGACATATTTGACTGTCTCTAGCCTGCAGTCCAAATGTCTTCTTGGCCTCTTCCCACTCTATTATCTTTCCTTCTCTAGTTATTTGCTCACAATACCTTGGTTCTTTTGCCAGTTTTCTACAGTAAATTCCAGTCCTGTGTTGTTGGTTCTCTGTACTCCTAATTGCAGTCATTCCTATCAGCAGAATCTCCTTTCTCCATTCTTTTTGGGGAAAGTTTTTTCTGCTAAAAGGTAGAACATTTCTCCTTATATCATGAAAGAATATCTAGATAAGAAGAAAGGTTGGAAACTTGCTCTTTCTGTGTCAGGTATGTCTAGAAATCTGTGGCATATTTCCTTTGGATTTTGCTGTTGTTGTTACATTTTTATTTGGCACTATTTGGTGTGTTTGGATTATGAATTGTGAGAAAGTATTGCATGATAATAAGGGAAAGTGAGTAAATGGTTGGGGAAGATTTTATTTTGGACGTAAATGTTATACTTCTTTCTTTACCTTGTTTTGTATACATACTTTTAGAAGTGTACTTTTTATGTATTTGTTATGTTATGTAATATTTAGAATAAAAGTCCTCTACTCTTTTCAATAGGGGCCATGGGATCTTTTACTTCCATGTCAGCTACCATCAACTCAACCAGATGGAACCTTGGATAAAAATCTCATTTGAAGGATAACAAACTCAGAAGTGCAACACCTTACTAATGCTTCACTAGAGTGTCAGCAATCCAGTCACCTGGAGTGAGAATGGAAAGGGCAGCCATTATATGACAACTTGTTGGGTGTGTAGTTCTGCAAATTTGCACTAGTCATGTCCTCTTTCCTTTCCAGTGTTTTAACATATACAACCATTGTTTGTTTTGTTTTGCACTCTCATGTTTGCATCCTACATGGCATGCTAGCATTAAGTGACAAAACACTGCATGCCTTTTGCATGTGTACATAACTTTTCCCTACAATTATGCCTTGACGATGAGTAGCACAGATGGAGGTAACAGCCTTTGTACAAACATGTGCTCTCTGTAGATGAGTTTACCAAAATACATGCAATGGGAACTTCACAACTTGAGAGAATGAAATAATAATTGATGGCGTTCAGGGGCATGGCAGCAAGCTCCTGGGCAGAGTAGCGGATACAATCTGGGGAAACTGTACCTGGGAGTACAGGTATGAGAGGACACTCAAGGCTTGTCATTACCTTTACACAGATATGATTCTCCATGCTGTTTTATGTGCCACATAGTACAGATATCAGTGGGATGCCCCTTGGGGTGAATCAACCATTACAGAACCAACAGATACTCAGGAGTTTCTGGCAATAACACCACCATTACTGTGGAAATCATCATACACCAGGTGATAGACAGAGGTTGACATAACCCAGAGGTATGGCAGTTTTAACCCACCTGACATCTCACACATTAGTACATATGGTAGTACAGATTAACATAAGCTGTATAACATGTTTTCTGAAGATACACACTCCACTACAACATATAATGTATCATCAGGCATTGACATGCTAGGTAAGGGTTCCCCTATGTCATTCCAGTGTACATACATTTCCCATTCTGGCTTGATATTCACATGTCATACATTACCAGGCCTTCTCATTCTGCCAGGCCACAGAGATGAAGACCAGGTATGTATAGTATTACAGTGGTGTATGGTAGAGAGCTGACTTTTACTGTATTGTAACATACTTATTATGTTTTCAATTGTAATTTATGCTTGGATTTCTGTCTGTCATTCCACTTCCTGCTGTTTCCTTGGACTCTTCCACTGATCCTAACACAGGGCATGATATGGTACAGTGAAGCATCACAGCCCGTGACACACAAGATACTGCACTGGGGGTTACTCTGTGCAACTCTAATGGTGGAAGTCCTTTGGCCTAAGATATTTCCTCCAACATAGAAGACAGTGGACCTTCCTAGTCTGCTGGTAGTGGAACAATAACTATTGGTCATAACACAAACCTTAACCAACTATCCCCAAATAAATCTAACAATGATAGTGAAACAGCTCCATACCATATGGTAAATATCTGTTGACCAGCATATAACTAGGTGACAGAGATGCATGTCTGTATCTCAGAAGGTGCACACTTACTGTCTCAGGCTCGTGATCAGTCAAAGCACCACCATGGCAAAGAGCTGTACTTGTTCATGCATTTGATCACAGAGCACACCGCATCGGGGTGTTGTACAAGAATCATGATGCAAGCATGCCAAAGTCATTGCAGCACTTGCTGAATATAGAGACAGGGTGGCATCAATTACTTGCTCTGTAGAGTGGCTTTTCCCAGCTGTCCTTGAGCAAGACTGCAATAATACCTGTGCCATAAATGAACTGACCCATATTATTATTATGCCACCAATGGTAGGGAGAGACCTTCTCATTTGTTCCCTTCCCGTGGCACTTGATAATCCGTAGTGCTTGCATTGCTTGTTGTGCTGGTTGTCATGCTCAAATCCAAACTGCTGGTTCATGAAGCATGGCATGTGTCTCTGCACAGACTCTTAATGTATTCCACCTGCACCACCACCTGACCTATAGCACAACATCATAGGGCTGAGGTTTCCTCATGTGACAGGGGCAGCCAAGGCCACTTCATAAGTCAGCAGCATGGGTGACCTCATCTACATTAGCATTACCCTGGCAGGTTTCCAGGTGTGTCTGTGTGTGTGTGTTTGTGTGTGTGTGTGTGTGTGTGTGTGTGTGTGTGTGTGTGTGTGTGTGTGTGTGAGTGTGTGTGTGTGTGTGTGTGTGTGTGTGTGTGTGTGTGTGTGTGTGTGTGTGTGTGTGTGTGTGTGTGTGTGTATCTATGTGTGTGTGCATTGCTGTGACTCCCTTACCCTGTGTCAGTGATGACTGTTGTGCATACCTTAGAGCACTGTGCTTGTTTTGTGGTCTTTGACAAGTTTGAGGCCTCAGGAATACTATAGGAATACTATTTTTACTGTGTTTCTCAATGTATGTTACTCTGTTTTTCCAAGCTTTCACATACAATGTTCACATGTGTGATGTCTAATGCTTTATGTCAAGAAATAGCTAATACTCAAAACACTGAACCTGGACCTCAAATCATTGAAAAAAAGACTGAATGTACAAAACACTTAATAGTCTTAATATTGAATCACAAAAGAGTGGATAATATAAACAGTATATAAATACTGTATATCATAAACCTATATACAAAACTGAGATCAACTGTCTTCTTGGTAGTGGTATTATTAGGGAAAGGGATTTTTCTAACATAATTTGTAGGGTTAGGTTTAGGGAAAGGGTTAGAAGAAATGAATAAGGTGATCAAGGAGGTTTTGCCTCCCCAACCACTTTATTCATGTGAGCTAACCCTAACCCTACATATTACATTACTAAAAACCTTTTGCCTAACACTACCATTACACAAGACAAAAAAACACAGAACACACACAACTCTGAACATGCAAAACAATAAATGTATCCCTTTAGCCTTTATTCTAACCCTGATGCATAAACACTCGCACATACACACCATCTTCTGTAACCTATTCAGTAAAACATTTGTTTTCCTACACTCTTCCACTTACCTACACTATAGAAATGAGCATGCAGTTTTTTGTGTATTCAGTCATTTGATAATTCACTCACTTGCGCATTCATTTTTTTGTACCCACACAAACTTTTCATTCAAATGTGCATTAGTTATTTTGAATTGTAAACCTACTGATAACCTGTTGTGGCATTCTAAAAAGGACAGAGCCTACTCTGGTATCAAAGATTAGCTAAATGGCATGGTTTGGAATCCACTAGAACTGCATTCCTTCCACACATGACAGACATGCATGTAATTATTCTTATGTAACTCATTACAAATTAAGCTGTTCCTCTTGTTTTACACAACGGGATGCTCAGGTATATACTATAAGGCACACATGTGTTAGCCATGGCATGCCTGTCTGTATGTACTGCCAATAAGTAATCTCAGCAACAAAACACACATATATTCCATAGTGACAGCACATGCTTTAGCTACTAGCATTCCAATACCCATATGATGAAACATGACTACGAGATCCCTGTCTGCTGCTATACATTTACATGATTGCTACCCAAATAATCCTGGCCTGTGTGCTACTCCTCTGGGTAGTTTTTGCAAAGTTTTGAGACAATGCAATTATATGTAAAAGTTTAACACGACATGTCATTCAGGTGTCTCAGTGACAGTCATATACACTGTCTTTGAAGGCTATGGAGTTCCTGGGTTGCCATGTGAGTGCTCTGCTACTGTAGTCTTGCATGCTTTTTGTACATTTCAGATGTTGCCTTGGCATGATCAAACTGTGCTGAAGGTGTGTTATGGGAATTATGTGTTACTCTTGCACAGCACTTCTGCAGTCTTACCTGGGTGTTCTGGTGTGCTGCCTCCTCTGAAACCATCCCCAAAAGACCAACCATTATACCACATACTGACACACATATACCAGTCCATGTATGCAATCAGTATATTTTGGCATTATGAGTAACAGTGGCACTAAGCTCATATAGGACATACACAGTGAAGTATGCCTGCAGTAATTGCTAATGTCCTACATATACATAACTACATGTATTGTTCTTAATGACAGGTAATCTCACACATTTCTGCTATTTGTACCAGCAGGGTATGTAACTGATGTGGCATAACACATTTTAAACAATGTTATTGTATATTTGATGAACAGGTCATATATGAATTAATGTGCCTGTTGTGTGTGGTGTAGCTATAGATTCACAGTTGGATAAACATCACATGTTGAACTTTGCCCATTTGCACATATGGCATGTCATGACTCAAAGTTCAAGGATGGATGCTGTTGCGTTGCCTGAGACACCATACGATTTCAATCCACTTGCCTGGTTATTATTTCCCTGACATCCTGTTGAGCATCTTGTAAAGCATTAAGTTGTTCCTCTCCAGACATTGGGGGGCTCTTGGGGTAGATAACCCACACCTAGGGCTGGCAGCCCCAGTACTTGTATGTCATTATACTGTGCAACATGGCCCACATGATGGTAATTTGCTCAACATTTTCTGGTGTGTATTGTAGCACAGCCCTGGATGTGTTCAGACATCGGAGTCTTGCTTTCAGCATGCCAGATACTTGTTCAGAGGTGTTCTAAGTCATGGTGTATGTTCTGGTTAAATATATCATCAGCAGCCATTAATGAGGTTTTGACTGGTGTCATGAGCCAGGACCCTAGTGTATAGCTGAAGTCACCTGTTGCTATATAAATATAGTACATTAGCAAGCCAGCATCATAAAGTATCAGAATACAGAACAACATTTTCATTACCAAGTAGGATCCCCACAGGGATATCACCCCCCTGGAACATTGCCATTAGGATATTTTCTCTCCATATTGCAAAATCATGCACACTACTGGTATGTGTTGCCATCAGGTTAATGATGATACCATATGATGAGCACATTACCTCCCTTTCTGTTGAAAATTAATATGACATAAAACCATTGTGAAGTAGATGTAGTCATCATCCTTGTTGGTCATGACTACCAGGAACTGTCTCAGTATATGGCTACTGACTGCACTGCCTAGGACAACCTTATGGAATCACCTATGTGTGACTGGAATGTCCCAGAGACCAGCATACCAAGGTTCCAACAAACCTTCATTTCTTCTGGACAGGATTACTCCACAAGCTGTGTGAGTACATGTGGAGGTACACACATCACACACACCCACAGTCTTCCTCAACTCTTTTTCTAGCCTATATCTATAATTTCATGGTCAGAGTGCTGTCTACAGACGATACAATACCTTTGCAAATTGCATCACCTGTAGTACCCAGGCCTGCTATAGTCCATTTAGTGCATTCTCCATTATTCACAGAAATTCTTAGAATCTGCAGTAAAATAATAGAAATTAGAAATAAAATGTATAGGTTGTGGTAAGTAAATGTGGGTTATTCCATAGGGTTCCTGAATAATAATGGTGTTGTCCACCAAAAATAGTTTGTTGCTTTTAATTGCCATGTGGCACACATTTTGTGTTTTGAAATCAGGCACAATTCAGTAGAGTCTACATTTTTTAAATAGCTAGATAGATAGAAATTTAGATAGATAAAGATATGTAGTATGTTATACTCAGCATATATACCACATTTCAGTTTATTTTTGTACTTCCATCTGCCCTCAGCTCACAAAGACCTTCTTACATATGCAATGCCAAGTGCAACTTTCTTTTGGAATACAGCCCTTGAATAGTTGAAGTTACATGCAAGCCCAAGAGAGAGTATTCACTCCTCATTTCTTGATTTTGAAAAAGAATTTAATTTAATGTCATGGATTTATCTGTAGCCCATGTACGCAAACCAATCATTTCCTTTACAGTTTATTACCAGAGTAAAAACAATATACTGCTTCCCCAGGAAAAATGTCTTGTCTAATGATACACTACTATAGCCTCTTCTCTTGTCAAGGGGCACCAGACAAGGGTGCCCATTTTCTCTTGCCATTTTCTTTCTGCCATGAAGTCTCTAGCATGATTAGTTATGCTTCATGATGGCCTTCAAGTCTGGAGAGTCCTGAAAAGTGGAGAAACATGATGCTGTTTGCTAACATCTAATTACTAGCTACTGAAATCCCAGCTCTTCACATCCAGATCACAGATGATGTTTTAAAGAAGTTTGATGAATATTCTATAAGTGCAAACATAAGTTAAATGCCATATATGATAGGTTCATAGGTAGTTACTAGGCATGCAGTCCAGGAGACTATTGAGGAGACAAGTCCATTTTACGATTACTTCAGTGCACTGTCTGGTTAAGTGTCTTAATTAGATTCACAAAGTAGTCAAATGGAGGGCCAGGGAATCAAACCCTGTACAGCAGGAAGACCTTATTAACATCACATAGCCTTAATCCTTTGCTCTAATTTCAATATGAGTTAGAAGAATTGTTTGCCTGATGAACACAACTGCATATTAATTATGTATGTCACTGAAATATATTCATACCCATCAAACTCTAAGAGCAAGAAATAGGGACAAATCCAAAAATAATGAGGGATGAATAAACAAAACTGGGGAAACTTTTTAAATATTGCTCTTATAAACATAGAAAGTTGTTAGAATAACAGGTTTTATGTTGGCTTCAGTTTTTTGAAGGTAAGGAAGTCTAAAACCCAACTGTTTGCTAAAGAATGAGAACATAAGCTTGTGACATATAAACAAACAAGCAGTCAAATAAATTAATATGGGAAAGTAGGATGAGCAGCTAGCCATGAACCATCTACAATACAGATTTGTCATTGAGCATACAATTTCTGTAGCCTGAAAATGCACACATTTATCTCACTTTGATGTTCTGATGATGGATGCCACCTATAAATCCCAAGCAGTATACAGTGACATCCTTACTAAGTAACCAAGGTCAAATCCTTATACCATCTCTTTCTTAGGACATAGGTTACAAAAACCAAAGCACCATTTTACCTTCCCGCCAGAAAAGTAGGCAAATGCTTTGGATACAGTAGGCAAGATCATAGTCTCATCTTATTCTTGGATATTTGGTCTCTTAATTACTTGCCTCACCTCTCCGTGTCGGTGGGAAAGTTTGAGCTTAAGTACAGGCTTAGCTCATGCTTATGTTCAAGCAAATAATGCTTTTTTTAAGTATCCGATTGAGACCAAATCTGCAGGTTGTGTGCACCTTCTATTAGGTCCGTTCTTATTAGATAATCATTGTGATTGGATGAGACTGCAGTGGGGGGGGGGGTAGTACCAGTGACATAATAGGAAACGGAGCTGCTTCAGAGAGAGAGAAAGAGAGAGCAATGGCAATTGTCTCATGGTGGTTTAGATGTTCACTTGGAACTATTATCTTTTTTCTGTTATGAGAGGTAGTGTCCCACATTTTAGAAAATGAAGGTTGAGAGCTATGGTCAGAAGTGATTAATTATTTTTTAAAGTAATTATTATAGTGATTGGGTTGGTGATGGCAGTGAATGATAATAAAGGAAAGTATGGTATGGTGGACATTATTACAATAGATATAGTATATATATATATATATATATATATATATATATATATATATATATATATATATATATATAAAATCTATACACACACACACACACACATATATATATACATATATATATATATATATATATATATATATATATATATATATATATATATACATGATAGGCATATGATAAATAGTATTACTATGAAAATGTTGAAACACTAAATCCTGAAAATCAAAGGCTGTAATATAATATTGAAGATCAAATGGTTGAAGACCCTATCAACTGTAGTGATAACCATCGCCAAGATCTTTCTGCTCTTTTGCATATTCCCTCTTACTCCACCTTTCATTGGCATCTCTAATGCAATTGAAGTTGCCAGGAATACCTGCACATGATGGGCACATTCTGCTTACATAGAAAAGGTCTTCTGTCTGAGTTGCTGTATGATATACAACTTCATTCTGTTGGTTTGCACATGATTCTGACATATCCTAGGTACCTGATTTACTTTTCTTTATTATTCCACATTCAAAGTGCAACTTCAGTCATGTCTGTCATTCCTGTCCATGTGGAAGATATAAAAATTTGTTAAAAGGTCATACTTAATTATTTCTATAAAGGAGTGTCTATAGCTCCATTAACCAGTGAAAAATTCCTTCTTCTTGAGAGTTGAATTTCTGGGCAAATTGTCATTACCTGCTTAACCTGGCTGACTTGACCATCCTAACACTTTTCTCTTGGAAGGCACTCTTCTTTATGCTCAAAAGTAAGGTTGTGAGATCTCAGAGCTGCAAGCCCTTATTTTTAAGGAATACAATTTGGACTTTTAAGAAGAATCATTCCGTTCAGTTCCCTTTTTTCTTTCCAGGATAGGATACGGTGGAGACAGTGAAAAGAGTGCTCTATCCCTTAGTTGTTTAATGTTACTCAAGTTCTACAGGAAGATGATGTTGATTTTCATCTTTGTCTTAGGTGTAGAGGCCTTTGCAGTGGCTGAGTAAACCATTAGCAAGGGGTGCTGCTAATTGCATTGTTTTGAGAAACAGGTAGGCAACTTCCTGTTGGAAAATGCTGCTGTCAAAGGTCAATTCACAGATGCAGTAACTGATATTCTGAATACATATTTGTTATGTTGCTACACTGCAATATTTGATCCTTTTAATTTGGTTTCCTCCCATATACTGAAAAGTAAATTAGATCTTAATTGTCTATAAGCATGTGTTCTATATACTTATATGCATATGAGTGCATCTGTGTGTGCACACGTGCAGGGGGTACATGCATGTGCATTGGTGTTTGTGTGTGTGTGTGTGTGTGTGTGTGTGTGTGTGTGTGTGTGTGTGTGTGTGTGTGTGTGTGTACATTTGTGCATGTGTGTATGTACATGTGTGTTCATGTGTGTAGTTGTGTAAGAGCATACATCCTATGATTGGCTAACATTTGATCCAGGACTGATTCCCTAATTACTCCTTCTGGTAGCAGGGATAGGTTTCAGCTCATTCATAACTTTGAATATAGTAGAGTAGTTACTGGAAAATTAATGAATGATACCGCTAATGTCATATGTCAGTCGTCCCCCTTGCATTGATGGATGTTTCTGACCTCCAGTGATTGTTTGCATTGATGGATGTTTCTGACCTCCAGTGATTGTTTTGACTTTACCTACTACCACCTGTTCTAATATAATGACAACATTTTCGATATGCTGTGGAACAAACCTCAAAAATATTTGCCAACAATGATAAATATAGTAAGTGGTCAGCCTTATGTATGCAGCATTGCTTTTCTGCTTATAGAGCTAAGCTCAAGCCAGTGCAAGATAATAGTTAAATGAGAACTCTTTCTTTAATGTACAAGTGCTTGGTGAAATAGTAAAAAGCAAAAACTTACTAATGTTATTTGCAGCAAATAGCCTCAAATCACCCTCCTGAGTTAAAAATTTGAATTCACTGCCCGATGGAGTGAACAATATGTATCACTACCAGAATGCGGGAAAACAAAATCCTAAGTCCATAGTGATACATGTAGTTACCAGTCTTTGTACAACAAATTAAAAAAGTCAAGACAACGTGGCAGACCATAGAAAAAACAAAGTATCAAATATAAAAGTGTTTCCAGGCTTTGATCATTTCTTCCATCTTAAGACTAACGTTGCATGATGTGAGCTCTGTTAATTCTCAAAACTTGACATGCAACAATTTCAGCAAGACAGACAAAGAAATTATAATGAACTCAAGACTCTGTATTTGGCACAGACCTCCAAAATGCTTATATTTGAAGATGCAGTCTTTGACATTGATGGGTACTTCAAGAATGTTAAGAACAGAGTGACTACTCACTTAAACAAAGTCATCTGTTGATAGGACAGTATTTCGAAAATAAGAGATGGAGAAATAAAATTCTAAAAATGTTCAGGGTACTGGGAAAACAGAAAGAAGTGACATTTTTAACATCCCTAAAACCATGTATACTGTCATTCTTAAGACTCATAAACTCATGCTAATCTTCTTTATAAAAATCCCTCTCATCAAGTTCACTGTGTAACTTAAGGCCTATTTTTTATTGTTATCCCCAAAATAGCAACAAACTATTCTGTATGTTTTATGAAGAACTTCCACAAGCACTTTTTTTTTTGAAAAGCAGTGAGATTTTCTGAAACACTATATGCTCAATTAATCATGTAAATGTGATTATGTCTCTGGTAAACATGTCAAAAAGCCAAGCATTTACACCTCAATATTATACTAAAAATAATTAACAGTGTAGTAATGTTCATTTCCCAAAATCGTACCTAATCAGAATTTAATAGTCAGCAAGCTCTCCCAGGTCATGTGCAGGCACCCACACATACATACACATACAAACACAAACACACACGCACACACTGACAGGATCACTCATCCTTCATTCCCTAGCCTTATAGCCTTTCTGATCATATAACCCCATACTTGCATAGGAGCAATTGGCCAGCTTGAAGTACCCACCCCTCCAGATGGATGAGACAGCATAAGCCAATTAATCCTACTGTCCCCTGCCCAGGACTATTATCATGTGAGCCCCATCTGGAGCATAATCAGAGCTTCATTTTTGATATAGTAAAATGTTTTCAGAAGAAGGAATGCTGTTTTTCAATTGCACTAGCTTCAGGGACAAGGAAAAAACAAATGCTTGAAATTTGTATTTGATTGCATAATTAGATTATATTAGTTTGTTTTTCTTTTTTTTTTTAGTTCTTTCCAAACATAATATTTAATACTACAGATTAGTAAGAATGAGCTGAAGTCATTATTTTTCAAGCAGCCCCCTCTTTTCACTGTACGAGAGTCCGACAACCTTTAAATAAACTGCCCTGCTACTGTTATAGACTACACATGGTGGTGGGCAACTTTCTCACACCACCAGATACATACGTACTGTGATTACTAGTACTGCTGTTACATTAACTGAAACTGACTTTATTGTCTGAGAGTCAAGTAAGTTTACCTTTTAGCTAACTTAGTTTACTAAGACAATATGGTACAATGTTCTAATATTATTTTTAGCTAGCTACTTGTCCATAACACAAACACACTTTGCATTCTCTCTCTCTTTCTCTCTCTCTCTCTCTCACATGCATACTACATACATGCACATATATACAAACATTTATAGTCTATAGTCATAGTAAGCTGATACATATCCTGAAAAGACTTTCAAGAAGGAATTTCAGCTGGAGTTACATATTGACCATTAGTGAGCATTCATGACTCTAAAGTCATCTGATGCATTTAACTATGTAACTCACAAAAAGACTATTTTAGGCTGTTTTGCTTGTTGTATATAATGAACTATATCCCCCAAATGGTTTGACATATTAGAATGAAACTCGCAGAAAACAATGCGGTTTTACTGGATTTTATAAAACAACCTTAAATTGTCATACTAGCCTCACTGCTATAATAGCAGCTGCATCTTGAATTTTAATGAAATAACATTTTACATCAAAACATTTAAAAGTACTGAAAGTATTACATGTGGATGGACAGAAAAAATAATTTTAAACCTAATGTTGGAACAACAATGTATATTTTTATTAGTTTTTGTTTGCTACTCGGAATAAAGATGATAGGTATACTTGTTTTGTAAACTGTGCAC
Source organism: Protopterus annectens (assembly GCF_019279795.1). Classification (NCBI taxonomy): domain Eukaryota; kingdom Metazoa; phylum Chordata; order Ceratodontiformes; family Protopteridae; genus Protopterus; species Protopterus annectens. The sequence continues at coordinate 325,857,116 of NC_056726.1, read as the reverse complement.
TTTGTCAGTTTCTAATTGCCACTAGACCTTAATTTGATCACTCCTTCAAATTCATTACCTCTGTATTGCTTCCTGATTTTCTTATAAATTTGTTTAAGATAAGATATTTCAGTGTACATTGCATGACCTAATAACTTTAATAGGAAGGACATAAAACCTCTTCAAATGTATACATTTCTGTCTGTACTTGTAAAATCTGTTTGTGCCTTGAGTTAAATTAAGAGAAAGCATGACTTATTTCTAAATTATAAGAATTATTTTAGCTGTGATACTATAATAAAACTGATAATGATTTTTAATAAATTTGATAGAATGTCACATGTGTAGTTCTATTGTGAAGGAAATGGCAAACAAAAAGTATCAGCCTAAAGACTACATATACCTTCTGTTACATTAACTGAAACCAAAGTTATTGTCTGAGAGTTAGGTAAGTTTATTTGTTAGTTAACTTAGCCTCACTAAGACACCATGGTTCGATGTTCTGATATTATCTTTAACTAACTACCTAGCTATAACACAAATATACTTTCTATTTTATATGTATCTCTATTTTAGATAGCTAGAGATATTTAGAACTTACATGACTATATCATTGAAATGGCTTAAGTTCATAGCTAGGTACTAGGCTATCGGCCCTAGGGCCTAGACAAGCCCAGCCAAAATGGTACCCTGATTTTTTCCACCCAAGAAAATTATTTTCCTGTGCCACTGTCGAGCAGAGCCACAGAAGTGATCCCGGGGGTGAATTTCCTATTCCCCATCAAATCATCAAGATTTTTCTTGAAGAGTGCTAATGAGGAACATTGTTTAATATAGATAGGTAGTTTATTCGAGAGTATGGGAAGTCTCTGGGACAGGAATCTATCCCTCCGGCATGTTCTGTTTATTGTGGTGACAAGGTTTAGGCCCCTAGAGTGTGTAGCTCGGAGGGATTGGGATTTCTTTAAGTGGAGCACATCCAACAGCTCTGGGTTTGACATAGCTTTGTATGTTAGGCAGAGATCACCTCTGAGTAGGCTGAAACTTTTCTATGAAATTTCCCAGAAAAATATATCACTTTTTTTAGATATCTATTAGTTTAAAACATAGTAATGGTAAATCTCTCTTACTCGATAACACTAAAATAATTGAAGTTATCCATATGTTTTTTGTAATCACTTATAAATTGCTTCATATTTGAGACTTGTTTTCCTATATCTTCATCTTCTGTTATAAACATAAATAAACATAAATTTTAATTTAGAAGAAGTGTTGTTAATCTTTAGCTTAGCTGAAGTTTTCTCCTGTATTTTCTTGTACAAATTATACATAGTTTGTTTAGGAGCAGTAGCGATGATTTTAGGGTTTAGTGTTTTTATACGAATCTGTGTCAAAGCATTCTCTTCCCAGAACTACTATTCAGAGACCATAGGAGTGAATATTTAATTCAGCAAATGATAATTTTGCCGAGTTTCACAACACTGAATTGCAATATCTTGCCAATATTGCAGATGTTACAATACCTGGTGAATAAGAAAACCAAACAGAAAAGAACTCTCACCCGCACACACCACAAAATCTGCTTATGCAGGGGGAGCAAGCACCCTTGCACCCCATGTGGATGGCTGTGCCCCCCACACCTCCTGCTAATTATATATACCAACTCTGAGATCACACTACAGTGGGGAAAATGGCAAATGTCCAGATCCCTGATGTAAAGTGATCTGAGTCAGAATGGCAAAGCAGTTTTTGTGGTGTGTGCGGGTGAGTTCTTTTCTGTTTACTTTTGTTAATCACTGGTTATTTTAATGCCTGTGATGTTAGCTAAGTATGGCAATTTGACGTTGTGAAACTCAGCGAAATTAGCATTCGCTGAATGAAATTTTTGCTGCTGTGGTCTCGATGAATAGTAGTTTAGAGAAGAGAAAGTTCAATACTTTGATATAGACCCTGCTTAATGATTTGGTAGGGGCAACAAGCTTAACTCCAGTGAGAGGTAATACTTATTCTGGAGAAATATAAATAGTTTTCACTTTTACAGTAATGACAACTAAGCACACATACTTTATAGATATGCCAATAGCTATTACACTGAAGTGAAGTCATATACACTGTTTCTTATATGTTGCATTTGTCAACCACACACACACATATGGACAAGGTTCCAGTATTCTTCAGACATGTCAATGCACACATATTATTTTGTTTCTGTTATGGATCACCTTGAACCAAAATGTCTTGACAGTAAAGAAACCTTTTGAGATTTTGATTGCAGAAGTTATTGTTGAACAGGTAACACCTCATTGTGAGATGCAAACTATAGCTTCTGCAACTACAGCCTAGGAAGATATGACAGTGCATAGAACATAGGACATAGGACATATGACATAGGACATGAATCTGAGTCGTCATTGTAAGGTTGTAATGTTGGCCTTTTTAAAATGCACTGCCAAAAATGCATGCCAGTTGATCTAATAAAGAAAACTCTGCCTTTTTAGGAGGCACAGGTAGCCTCTTACAGGAATCAAGGAATCAGAGAGTGTGTATTCTGTTCCTCAGCCATCACCAGGACCCTCTACAGCAGTAGTTTCTAGTTTAAGAGGCACATAAGGACTTTAGTTTGCAAGATGCGTCTATTTAAATATTAACTCTAAAGTCCGAGGCTAAGGCAAGTCTAATAATAGGTATGCAGTAGGTGAAATTTGAGTTTTAAAACACTGAGCGCCTGCATGTCGTTATAGCATTACAGATAGGATGGGCAGGGAAAGTGGACACAGTGGAAAAATGTGTTTTCTAAGCTGACATAGAAGCTAGCATGACCTTAATTAGTCAGAGGAGCAGAATGTATCAGACGATGAAGGCATGAGAAGGAGTTATGAAATATGTAATAGAAACAGTGGCACAGAAGATTGTGATCTGATCTCAGATCATAACCAGCTTATAATATGTTTGAAACATGGATGCCAAGAAATTCACCTTGGGAGCAAAGCTTGAGAGGCAAATCTTATAACCATTTTCAAGAGCACATAATATAAGGTTATTATAATCAGTGATGCAATCATAAGTCATTGTAGTGCATGAAGCTTTATCTGCTCCTTGTACTGCCAGTTACATAAAGAAAGAAAGAAAGAGTGAAAAAACGTGTAATGGCATGAACAGTTTTAGTGGCTTTCAGAAATGGAAAAGCTCTTCGCATTGTCAGACAGCAGGCAGAAAGGAAGCAGTCATTTGCAGAGCTAATGACTTTCAAACCTGTTAGACACTTTGTTCTGCCACAGTTTCTGTTTGTTGATGTGACAGAGTGAAGCTCTAATAATTCTTTGAATCTGTTTTACATTCTGCCACTGTTCTTTGCCTGCTGGTACTCTCCCATGTTAGTCTCTACTGCAAGACCCAGTTTTAACAATGCTTAGGGTTGGTTAAGAAGATTTTGTTAAGCACTGTTAAAACGGAGTCTCCTTTTACAGACAAACTTAACCCGTTTATCTTTTTCCCAGTATCAGAGCATAATCATAAACTCTAAGTATGTTTTGGTCATGATGCTGAGGCTGAGAAAGAACAAAACAAGCTCAGTGAAGCTGAGGAACACAATGGAAGAGGGTCATCAGATGCTAGTGGCTAACACACCAAAACATGGGGAGAGGTGTCCCACTTGGTAGCTCAGGTCAATCCAGATGATGTGCTGATAGGTTGCTAGATGATCCAGCAGCCTTTGCAAAAATTTGTAGCTTTTCTGGGCTTGATTGTCAGTCCATCATGGGGTACTCCAAAGGAAAATGATTCATTCACAACTTTTGTAGGCTGTAAAAGATTTTTCCAGAAGGCTGTGTGAACTGCCTTTATTCACTTGCTGTTTTATGTGGCAATCTATTTAACTCAAGTTTTAAAAGACAGAAGTGTGTTTTCTTTCTTTATTGTTATTTTCTCTTCTTCGTTTGTGTTGGTGGAAAGGAGGCCTGCATATGTCAGTAAAAATGCTGCCAGTGATGTTATTTAGTGATGGGGATTTCTAGCAGTGTTTATCGTGAGATGTATTTGCTGATCGATTGTTTAGCTGACAATGATTTTATAATATATACAACATGCACTTACACACACACACACACACACACACACACACACACACACACACACGCACACACAGTTAATTGTGTTATCATTATATTATTTTATGTTCTGAAATGTGCAATATTGCTGTCACCATGATGATTCTGTGCAGTATTTATGAAAATATTTTGTTATTCTTTTGAGTACAGTGGGCATAATCATCTTGTGGCTGTGTGAACTGCCTTTATTCACTTGCTGTTTTTACTCTTTCTGTGATGTTACATGCTTGAAAATTAGTTATTGGTGAATTGTGTATTTTCTTGCCTATCTTATTAATCCCGTATGTTGCTTTATCCTTCTCTTGTTTCATCTTTAATCTCTCTCGTTTGAGTCCATCTCTTTCAGGAAATGTAATGGAATTTTGCATGGCAGTACAATGTTGAAGCAAGCAACTAATGGCACCCATGACTGTTACATGCAAGTCTGCTTTTTAAACCTTTTGTAGACTTGTAAACTGTCTGCCTTCCCCAGAAGCCGTGAATACTCCAATGTCTACCAGAAGGACTCCTCCATTTTAATTGAATGTATTGTCTTTTCTTATGTTCTCAAGGTAGTATGTCTTTGTTGACGGTGTCAGTACCAGGAGTTTCCCATTTCCCCTTTTGTAAGTACTCACATAGCCTGCCTTTCCCTTTCTCTTGAAAATGCTGGTACCTTTCCTGGTAGCCATGGCTTACAGTTAGCATTTTGGAATGCTCCTGCTCTGTAGCAAACCGGCCTGCTTTACCTCTCAGCATTCTCCTGCTTCTTGCTGGGACATAAGACAGCACTGGAAGAGTATCAGTCTCCCTAGTTAAAGTTGTTCTTCTCCTTAGCTGCATAAAAAACTTTGTTTGCCTGGTAACTTCTGACAGTAGCTACTGCTTAGCTGCAGTCTGACTAGCACCTGCTAGAGCAGGAGGTGGGACTCGCTTTCTCTCCTCCCACCCTCAATGCTCCAGTTATCCCCTAAAACAATAGATTTAAACCCTAGGGCTCATGCCTACAGATCTCACTCCCAAATCAAACTCTTAAAAGTGCATTACATACACTAGTGAGCAGTTACCCTATTGCTTAGCCACAATTACTTACACATATTACTCCACTCAAAACTTTACATTTCTGTATACATTACTTTATCTGACCACTTAACCTCACTAACCTTTCTCAGTGCTCTAACAACCTACACTTTAACCCAAATCAGGGTCTTCATTCCTGTATGTCACAATTTATTATTTATTTCAGCTTGATGACCAGGGAAGTCCACTGGGCCAAGAAGAGCCCGTTTTCAGTGGAGGCCTGGGGAGAAAAGCTCCAAAGATACATTAAAGACATACACAACTTAGTAAAAAAATGCTCCTCAGGCTAAGAATACACGATTATACATACATACAAATACAGCATATTTCAGTCTAGTAATACATTAAGCAGTGTAACATTATGGTGTGGCTGAGAATCCAGCACAGTACAGATGGTTTAATATACAATCATGAGAAGATATACAGGTAGAGGAATGATGTTATAAAAATTTAGCATATGCATAGTTTGTTTCATTTGGAACACAAGACATCTAATGAGGTTATCCAGGTGCAGTGGCAGAAGGTCAGGAACTGTATGGTGGGATGTTTGAGAAATAGGTAAAGGATGTGAGTAGAATGAAAGTGAAAAAGGTGAAGACAAAGTATGGAGAGGGAGTTATGTTGGAGTGTGACATGGGCATGCCCATTTTGAAGATAAATGGGAGAACAAGAGAGATTTGTAGTTGGTATGGTCAGAAGTATTTAAATCACTCCAAACTTCTCCCTCCCAAGCTACTAAGTCCATAACACTAAAATGTATTTGTCCCCTACTCTTTCTTATTCTAGCCATCATGCCACACTGAAATATTCCAAATTATTACTCACATATCACCATCACATTATCTTCCACAATTATGGCATCTTCTCTTAAGACCATTTAATTACAGAGGTCCACACTCACACTTTAAAGTCCAACTCCTTATCATGTGCCTTTATTACCATTAAAAGCATCATGAATAAGATTAATAGCATCAGTCAATTTCTTATCTACTGTTCCTCTGAACTCCTGAAAATAACAGAATTTTGGTTTAAGAAAAGTCATCAATACATACATCATTTCTTTCCTGGATATACATATAATTCTAATGCAGAGCCAGGCTCCAGATGGTGGTGTTATGCTAATTCAGAAGTCCAAACACATACACACACACACACACACACACACACACACACACACACACACACACACACACACACACACACACACACACATAGTCATACTCTTAAAGACTCATACACACATCCATACCCACAGATACATGCAGACACATACAACTCTTTATACAGTGACTACGTTCCATAGGAGTGAATGAGTGAGTACTATTTTTTCTCCTAACAAAAACATTAACCTGAAAGAGTGACTCTCTGTTAACAGTAGAAGCAACCACTTTTTGGGGAGAGTGCATGGCTAACTAACATTAGCCACTTTCCCCAGACTACCACATTAACATGCGGCTACCCCAGTGAGACCACTCTCTGTGCTATTGTTCCCCAGGAAACTATAGCAGGACACCAGTCTATGAATTGGAAAGGCATACCATAATGCAGAAACCTTCTGAGGTAAGCCTTTCTGAGTCCCAAACACTATTCTTATGTTTTGTCTAGGAGTGTATGAATTGAAATAAGTAACAAATCAAGTGCCATAGGAAGAAAATAAATTATCTATATCGCCTGCAGTTGCATACACTGCACTGAGCTGTAAAATGAATGTCATGCATTTCTAGCACTAAACATTCGTCTGGAAACTTCTTGTGAGCTCAGTTTACAAATAAAAAAGTATCCATAATAGGGTGCAAACTAGAATAGATACTAGGAAAAGTGTATAGAATAAAGGGCATAACATACAAAAGATGGTTAAACTGGCAATGTTTTGGTTTAGCTATGATCAGCAGCTCTATTTAGGGACTGTATACATTGATATTTTAAGAATGCCTTCCATCTGTCTGTGTTCTGGTGGCTTACCTCGGCCGATTTTTTTTTCCAGAAGTAAGCCAGCAGGAAACAACATTTTTATTGTCATGTCAAGCTAGCATGTCAAATCACCATGCCTTGCAGGACACACTGTATCAGAATACAAATATCAGCCTTAGTGCTATGAACTGCTGTATGCATGTAACCAATAAATAGTGCATTCCTTGGCAGGCAATTTCAATGACAGTAAGTCTCTGTGGACATGAAAGCACTATTTCAGTCTTAGCTATGATGGCAGAAAAAGACACATTTAAAAAATTTGACTGTCCTACTATGTTTCACAAAGAAGCAGCTCATGTAGAAAGCTGATGTAACTTCATTGTCAGTCATCCTGCTAGCATGAATTATGATGCAAGTGCAGATGGTTGGCACACTGCCAAGTGTATAATTTTGTAACAGGGCTTGCCTGCAGACAGTTCATTGTAATGGTTCTACTCTAAATGTTCTCTGTTTTCATTTCTGAGTGCCAAAATATCACACTAATGAGTTTGTAATTGTATTTTGCTACATCACATGATCAAATATAGACCATAACACTGCAGATGAACTTAGGTATAAAAAAATTACCAAAAATCATGATAATCCTGAGTCAAACATATGAAGCATTTAGCAATTCTGCCCACTTGCATGTACCCAAGTGTGTGTGTGTGTGTGTGTGTGTGTGTGTGTGTGTGTATATACATGCCACATGTATGTGTGTGCTAAGCCTGAAAGGTGCTTAATAGCTGCAGCTCAGTTTTTTTATCCATACTAACAGTTTATGGCTCATATAATCAAGCACGCATTTTGACTTTCACTATGTTCCAATAGCAACTATATAGCATTTATATGCAGTCCTGGATCTGTGTGTCGATGTATGTGTGCATGTGTACGTATATTTGTGTGTGTGTGTGTGTGTGTGTGTGTGTGTGTGTGTGTGTGTGTGTGTGTGTGTGTGTGTGCGCAATTGTATGGTTTTGTTTGATGGGTCTGTGTAGGAGTATGTCTTCATTCATATACTACTTATCCAGCACACACATGCTTCTTTTGGATAAACAAATTTGCTGGAAACAGTCTTCAACCACACAACACAAATATCTTTATCTTATTGAATGAAAAGAAAAAAAATTCAACTGCTAAGAATCTAAGAAGCAGGTAAATGCAGATCTCATTGCAGTAAATCAAATCTACACTCAGTGCAGGAGACCAGCTCTGTACTCTTGATTACAATGATTTTCCGTTGCTAAAAGTTGATCTTGTGATCATTAGGAAAGACAGTCTTTGGGGATACAAATGTATTTTTTCTTCTTATTTTTTTCTTTTTTCAGATTCCCCAGTGTTGGCCATCTATTAATCCTCAGTAACCTACATGGTCTAGTTCTTCTCCATGGGTCTAGAGTACTTTTCAAGCATCCTTCTCAGGAGGTGAGCAGTAATCATAAGGCCATCACTCAGTCATCCATCAGAGCTTTTTTTTTTCTAATTATGCCTCTTCACAATTCCCTACCCCAAGCATAACCGTAGCATTCAAGGACAGGTGTGTGCAATGGATTTTGTGGTGTAATTGTCAATTTCTCTGTGTGCAACTCAACCATTCTTAGTGGAAATAAATTTCTATGCACTTCTAAGCCCTCCATCTTTTCACAAAATCACCTTCCCAGTAACAATGGCTCATTTTGCCACAACATAATGGACTGCACACTGCGGAGGATTAAAGGAGGTGCGGTGAGGAAAAGACAAAGTACAGAATCAACATTCTCATTTTCCTCCTGGGACAGACAAAGGACTGTTTTATAATAATCAAAACATGACTGTGTGAATGATATCATTCATTTTTATTTTGTCATAGGAATTTGCTTCTGATGTTTTTTCCAGTTGCTTCACTACATGACCGTTGTCACTATATATCTCTGAGATCACTGTAGCATGGGGATAGGGAAAATCTGGACTTAAACCAATGATGGTTTCTGTCAAAGTCAGGAATGACTAGTTGTTTATACATCAAAATTACTTCAATATAGATGTAGAGAAATGAATAATAAAGGCTAGCATTGAAAATGTAAAGAAAGCAGTTGTGATCTCCAGAACTGGGAGACAAACTGTGTATAATGCATATAATGTTAGCTCATGATTGTGGTACTTTGGTACATAATGGTGTGTGCATCTGTGCATTTTATTACTTTACACATTTCACTTACTCCAAGAGCTAGCACATATAAGTAGCAAGGTAAATAGGGGTAAGGGGTGCACAGCCTTCCATTCTGGTGGTAGTCCCTTTCCCCTATCCATTCTAATTATTTTTTTTCAGTTTCAGAACTTGCAATTATGGGTCTTGCACTTTCAGTAGGAAGACACAGGACAATAAAGGAGGACGGTATAGCATACTAATGCCAGGGAACTGCAATGCTATTTTGATACCAGAACAATAACTAATAAAGGTCTTGTATAGTTCCATAACTTAACGTCTGTTATGTCTAACCCAAAGACAGAGTATGAGATCATTCACATTTATTTGATTCTAAACTATGCAGTCACTTACACAGCTTGATAAGCGTGCGGCTCCGTACAAAGTCACATACTAAAAATGGAAGCATTAGATACTAGAAATTTGATAAGGTGCTTTGTGAATTTTGCTTGCAGAAAAGATGCATTGCAGAGGTTATTTAAATTGTTCCCTTAAAACAAGCAATGGCAGTGATAGGAGAATACCTGAAACATTATTTACAGATGATTACAGATGGGAAAATCAGATGTGAAGAAGAAAACAAAATGCAGCTAGTAACATCTTCTGTGTGAGCACTCTGAAAGCAATGAGTAAAGTAGGCAATAAACAATCTTTCTACACTGATGGGCAAATAGCTCCACTTTCCATCTAACTAGTTTCTGCTTGTGAGATATTGCACTGCATGTGATATTTAGTGGATGTAGCTTACCTTCTGTACTTAACTCATGACTTAACACCTTCCTGCTTCTCAGCTCCAGTGAAACTGATTAAGCTGTTGTCCTCCTTGACTAGATTCAGCAGCTTACAACAATGTAATAATTCAAGAAATGCTTGTAAAGAAAGACAAGCAATGAGTTGCTTTTCTATTAAAGTAAGGCTAAGATAAGAGGGAGCATTTGTGCTACCAAGATGTCCATGTATTAATCATTACTGGGGAAAATTTGGGCAGTGTTCTGAAAAGGGGACTGGTCCTTTATTTTATATTTGTTAACTGGGAAAGTCCAACTTGGAACAAAGCCAGTTTTCAGCAGAGGCCCAGAGAACAATGCTCCAGATGCATGTTTTTGTAAAGTGGGAGGAAACTGGAGCACCGAGGAAACCCACACAAACACAGGGAGGACATGCAGACTCCACACAGAAAGCACCCCAGCTGAGAAACAAACCAGAGAATTTCTTGGTGTGAGACAACAATGCTACCACTGCACCACTGCACCATCCAAACATTCTGAACGAAATATGTGCTCTCACATGATGAGACCCTTAGTTGATCATGTTATGGATGAGAAAAAGGGTCATCTGCAGGAATGATACCTATCTGTACAAATAATTAAATAATCACTGAGGAAATAATAGGCCAATCAGTATCTGTTGCTTTCAGACTTCAGCAAAAGCTGTGGTCTAGGGGGCTGAGCAGCTCGGCTGACCAGGAAAGGAAACTTTTAATGAGGGATGCATGTTTATTTGCTTATCTGTTTCTTTATTATTTTGAACAGCTTGATAGACTGAAGCATAAGGTTAGTTTCTCAAGCCTGACATAGTTGCATAACATACACTGTAATACAAAATAAAATGTTTAAAAGGCATTTTGCAGTTAAAATATCACATACTAATTACAAACAATTAACACCAATGGAAAATGTCAACTACTAAGATAAAAGGTGATTATATTAAACAAACAGTTATATAATAAAATATTAACTTACAAATAAGACAGTAAAAATGATCAGGTACCACTACTGGAGTTAATTCACCACAACCAAGGGACTAGCTGTTTATCTGAAAGCTTAACATTTTGAATTATAGTGAAAGTTTGAAAATTGTAGCTTGAAGTAATTTAATGTCTAAGCTAACTCAAGAGACATCTGCAAAATGTTATGGTTATAAGGTGTTTCAGAGCAGCAGTATATTTGGATTAAGTGGGCATTGGTCATTAGGCACTATTGCAAGCATTGGTACTGTGGACAACATGATTTATTCCTACCTATAAGAATGCTGGCAAAGAGTAAAGACTCAATAAGTAAGAAAGGTAGTGACTTTGTATTAGGGTGAAGAGTCAGAAAGCAGCAAACTAAAGAAACAGATTAAGATTAAGGAGTCTAAATATAGAGTACAATTATAAATATTAGATTGGTGGCTCAAAAACTGTAGAACATCAGTTTTTGCATGCTTTGGTCAATCCTGAAGCTTTACTAAAGAACTACACTTTTTTTATTTTGGTGAAGTTAGTAAATAGTTGTGTATAGGTACAAGGTCATGTCAGTTTATGAAGATCATTATGTTATGCGAGTGGTCTGTTGATTATGCAACCAAGTAATCTGCATAAACACGTGCCGCTATTTATGCTATTTTCTGTTGAGATTGTCTAAAAAAGGGGATCTATAGGGTTTTATTTATTTATTTTTGAGGTTGTGTGGGCAAGGTCAAGAAGACAAATCAGTCAAAGAAGAAACTGCTTTGATTTAATAGAAAAGTCTAAGGAGGAACTATATTTTGTAACATACAGGCAAGGCACATAAATTATTGAAATGTTTAGTATGCACTGGTAGTATTTAGAGGTGTAAAGTCACAAATACAGTCCAGGTGACCTGAATTTCACTACACACTCACATGCTTTATGGCCCAATGTAAGGAGGGTGATCATGCCTATTACAGGAAAACAGGAACATACTAGGCAAGCAATGAAAGGGACCATAAGATACCTAGCCCTATACACCTTTAAAAAGAACCTTGTCAAGTGTTTAACAGAGCTCAGCTCCCAAAATGACCAGGGCTGTACATAATAACCCTGGTGTAAATCTGTGTCTGCCCATCCAGTCATCAAGACTAGCACTAAAGGTAGACCAAGTAGTACTTTGTTTGACCTGTAGTGGTAACTTATTCCCTAGGTTAGGAGTACACTGAATTAAGAATGTATCTCTCCGGCAAGTTTGGTTTGCCTGTTGGCATAGAATTAGGTCCCTGGGGTGGGTTTTTATAGAGCCACTGGTTTTGCAAAGAAATAGAAGGTCAAAATGGATTGAGTCTTTCACGGCTCAAAAAGCAATACGCAGGTCATCTTGAAGGAGAGTTGTGCTAATCTGTTGAGGTAGTTGAAAGATTTAAGACCTTTCATTTTCTTAGTTAAAAATCTTTGAAGCATTTCCAATCGAGCAATATTCCTGAATTTGTACATACCTAACGGACATTGTATTCAGTGATGGGTCTGATAAGAGAAGTGTACAGTGGTAGGATAACTTCTTTGAGTTATGAAGATACTCCCTTAGGAACCAGCTTGGTCAAATGGAAGGATTAACTGAATATGGTTATCCACTTAATTACCTAGGTGTTTGTCTGAAGTGGAGTACCATTTATAACATATGAGATTAGAGCAACTTTTTGACAGATGTTACTATGCTTCACATTTTTTCATTTAGTGTGAGACCTTTTTGATCCTCCATGTGTTTACATATTTAAGCCCTTGCTGGAACTGTCATGTATCAGTGCATGAGCAGATAACAGAGCTCACTTTACAGTCATCATCAGCAAACTTGGTCAACCACACCTCTGGAATATGACTTGAGTGTCCGCAAAAATAAGTGTCAAATTGGGAGCCTAGAACTGATCCCTGTGACACTCCCACTTGTTACAATTTTTCATTCAGAAAAGAAACCAGCAACTTTCACAACGTGGGATCTATCGGATAGCCAATTTGTAATCCAGCAGACAATGTAGGGATTTACCTGAGGCTTGTCTCAATAATAATCAATATTCAATAATCAATTCAATAATACCAGCAATCCAGGATAGAGTTGAAAGCCTTGGCCAGGTCAAGATAAGAAGCATGTACAGAATAACCACTGTCACAGCCCCTGTACCCTTTTCAAAGAAGCTTACAAGCTTCAGGAGACAGGAACTGCCCTTTACAAAACCATTTGCTTAAAAGGAGATCTGCTACTTATACACACATATTTAAAGAATAATATGTTGGCTGCCATTTTAGATATCAACTTTATTGATCATGACATTGAGACAAGAAATAGAAATTAGTTGTGAGATCGCCCTCTGTTAATTCAAAACTAAAAATGTCCTACTTCCATGTTTAGGCAGGTAAGATTTGGGATTTACTACAGAGATATTAGATTGGCAAATGATCTTGCCTCTTTTAGATTCATAGATTCATAGACTTTTACAAGGCTAATGACCTGGTGGGCATTTCTAAGCCTATCCAAGTTTTAGCAAAAAATAATGACATCCTGAATCCAAATAAGACATTGAGGTCCAGGCATTTATAAGCTTTCGCTGTCCATAAAGTAGATGCGTGCCAGACCCGATGTATATTTTCTGTTCCCCATCCACTGGTCTTGGTTGCGCTTAAATTGGGTAATAGACAAAGTTGGCTTAACATGGATGTGAAGCCTGTTCCATAGAATGGGCAGTCTCTGGGAAACATATATCTCAATAGCTTGTTCTGTAAGTCAGAGACAAAATTCAGGTCTCTCGACCTTGTATGTTTGGTACTGTTTGACTAACACATATGTAGGAGATTAATAAGTGTTGGATTTGTGGATGCCTTGCAAGCCAGGTATAGATCACTGGTCAGCAATCTTTAGGAGGCTGAGTAGAGGGAAAGGGTTTTAATGTGCTCTGCATAAGGAAGATTTGTTGTATTCTTTTTGTCAGGAACCTCTGAGGTCACTCTAGTTGCTGCATATGCCTGGTCAGGTACATACTGAAGTGAGCATTGTACTCTATGATTTGTCTGATAAGTGCAAAATAGAGTGGGATTATGACCTCTTTGGACCTAGATGCCATGCCCTTACTTATAAGTTGCACAGCATAAAAAGATTTCCGCAACACAGTGGCCACATGGTGGTCGCAGGTAAGGCTACTGTCTATGTGCGTACCCAGATTCCTCACCACTGGGTTGACTCTTAGGGAGTATTATCAACATGGTAATTAGCTGGGATGGTTGACTTCCCAAAGAGTGCAATTATGCATTTCTTAGCAATGAGTTTAACTCCATGGCTTTGGCAGCATTTTTAGTCAGAGATAGACTTTCTTGAAAAATGCTAGTATCTGCAGGGGAGTCAATGATAACCCCCAGCTTACAATCATCTGCAAACCTGTTCAGCCATAAACCTTCAGAATTTGTTTCCATTTCAGACAAACAAATGCCAAAAAGGAGCAGACCCAATACAGAGCCCTGGGGAACTCCACTAATGACTGCCCTCTTGGTGGAGGCGGCCTCACTTATTTTGACCTCCTGGGTCCTATCAGTGAGGCAGTTGACTATCCAGTGGGTAATAAAAGGGTTTTATACCTAATTTAGTGAACTTGTCCATAATACCTGTGTGGGGTATTTTATCAAAAGCCTTGGCCAGGTGGAGGTAAGCTGTGTTCACAGTCTTGCTCCCATCCATTGCTTTGGTGACCCTCTCAAAGAAGTCTACCAGATTTAATAGGCATGATCTTCCTTTAACAAAGCCAAACAGTGATGACTCCAGCATTTGCAGGTTACCTATGTCCTCGTTTGCCATGTCTTTGATGATTCTTCCCATGTCCTTACTTATGAGGCTGGTCAGACTTATGAACCTGTAGTTACCTGGATTGGTGTTTGGACCTCTTTTGTGCAGGTGAATAACTGTAGCCATCTTCCACTCCTTGTACACAAAGCCTGACTGTAGGCTGTAGCTGAAAAGTGATTTAAGTAGGCCAGAGTGGTCATGTTTCATGCTGTTTAGTTAGCATCCCTGGATATTATCAGGGCTCATTGATGCAGTGTTTTTGGCCTTGGAAAGTGCATCGATGACCAGTTTCCTAGTAAGGGTTGGGGGGATTGTGGTATGCAGTATTTCTTTTGGACAATCAGGTAGGACTTGGGGGAAAAATTTGAGCTGAACCTGTCAGCCAAAAGGTTGGGAATGTCCTCTGATTTAGCATGGGTGATGCCAATTACAAGAAGTTCTGCACATACATTGTTGTGTATTTCCCTTGTGGTTGTCCTCTGCCTGAGAAACTATTTTTTTCTTTATATTTAACCTTTAAAGTATTAAATAACCCTCTGTTTAGATTGATCAGGGGGCTTTTAGTATGTTGAACTTTATTCCTCCTACACTTGGCCAAGATATTTTTCTTTTGTTGTGTAACCGATTGATATTGTGATTCCACCAGGATGGTTTGTCTTGTAAGTTTGTCTTATTCTTAATATGAGTGGGCACAGCTCTCTTGATACAGTTATCAATATGCCTTTACAGGGATTTTGAAAATAGCTCAACGTAAGCTATGGTGATTACTGGCTTTGGAGTTGATTGGAATTTAGCCAAGGTGTCACTTAGAAGAGAGAGGTTAGCCTTGTAATAGTTCTTAAGCGTTCTGGTTTTGCTGGATCCCCAGATTTAATTTTTATTTTAAGCAATACTACCTTATGGTCAGATCCGACAAGTGAGGATATTAATTGGCTAGGGAACTTCACTCATGTTCATGAGTACAAGGTCAAGGATGTTTGTAGCCCCGGAAGGAAAATGGGCCAAATGATCCAAGATATTGGCATTAACAACATTTAGGAATCACTAGGCTTGTGCATTAGAAGTGGTGTAGGATTCCCAAACTATAGAGAGGTAGTTGAGATCCCCCATGAAGAATGTATTATGTGGACTTGTGAGGGACTATATAACATTGATATAAGTAGTATGAGTTTACTGGGGGATGTATAGGTTCCAAGGATTTGGTATGAGACCTTGTTTATGGTGAGTTGCACATGTATGAGTTCCAGTGGGTCATTCGCTTTTGGATGTGAGGTTATTTTTAATATAGGCTGAGATTTGTCCACCTTTAGTTCCCTCCTGTGTAGTATCTGGTCAAAATAAGTAAAAGGTATTATAACCTTGCACAGCCGGGGCATTATCCAGGAACAGAAACCATGTTTTCATTGCTACAGAAATGTCAACACTCTTCAGGGAAAGAAAGATGTGCGGGGAGTGGGGTTTCTTGTAAAGACTGCTAGCATTGATCAGTACCTCCTTCAAATATTCCCTCATAGGTTTAGTTAAGTCGGGAATTTATCAGTTTTCCACTATGGGGTGGAAAAGGTCTTTGACAATATCCAAAAGGCTAGAAAGGATAAGTACAGACCATCATTGGCAAAGCAGCATGGTCTGTCAATCATGTACTTCCAGACGTTCAAATATTGTACCCCCTTGGAGTGACACCAAAATCTAAGCCAATTGATAGTGTCAATAGGTTTCTGTTGATAACGTGGCGTCATTGTTGAAGAAGGTAGTATGGTGTTCAGTGCTAGGCTCATACCTGCCTGAGACACATAATCAGGGAGCTCGATCATGTCTCATTTCATATAGTCAAGGGAGGTACATCTCAAGTTATTAACACTCACGTGGATTATGACAGAGTCATACAGGTACCTGTGGTTCAATGACCTGAGTGCCTGTGTGACTTGATGGATCCTAGCCCCAGAAAGGCAGCTAGCCATGACTTTCTCCTTACTCAGTCTGGTGAGAGGGACATTGATTAGCCTCACTATAGAATCACCAATGACCAGGAAATTTGGCTGTGCACTAGCTTGCCTTAAGGGCTTTGCAGTAGAAGCATTGGATACAGTGTTACTATGTGTTGCTGTGGTTGGTGCTTTAACAGAGTGCTCACATGATGGCTGAGGACCCTTTTTTGATAGTGCTGGGCAGGAGGTATTTGTGTATTAGGAAGGGTTCTCGTAAGTGCCTCACCGCAAGTAATTTTACATGTATGGTCTTTACTCTGTGCAGTAGGCATGGTGCAAATGTCAATGACAACCTCTACAGGAATAGTTTTAGTTGTATGAGAAAGTTTCCGCCAGCATTAAAGTGTATTTGCACCTCTCACATACTTTACCTCTCTTATTAAGAATTAGTAGATTGTCAGTATACATGACTCAATTGTTACAACGCCTCATAATACAACACTGGACCAGATGGGCACTCCCAGTAAACAAATGTAAATAAATAAAAAAACATAATAAAACATTTATAATATAATATTATATATTATATATAATATAATTATAATAATAATATAAAAATATAATAAAATATAAAATATTGAATAGGTCAGTTGCACAAGGAACTTGATGAGCAATACTCAGCACAAACTAGATGCTGTAGTACTTATAAATCTGTCTAGACAGTAAGGTTATTTTAAGGGAAACTTATACTGCAAGAGATTTGCTTCTATATGTCTATACAGATCACTGCTAGGCACCACTGTACGGAGTGAAGCAGTTTTAACTAAAGACTGTAGAAAAGGTACAAAAGTACAGATATTCAATACAGAAACACTCAATGCAGCTGTGACAAAGGCAATGTGAAAAACAAGTGCAGAAAACAGTGGCTATGGTAATGTAAGGCTTAGCTTGCTCATAGGTTATGAGCCAAGCATTGTGCAACTAAGATGCTTAAATCGCAGAGGAGATTTGATAAAAAAAAAAAACCTAACAATGCCCTGTGGCCAATCAAAAACAGCACACTCTTCTTTCCTTTACACAATCCCAGGCCAGAAAATGTCTTTGGTCCCCTCTCCCCTCTACTCTTATTAAAGTGGAACCCAGGCAGTTCTAAATGAAAACTGTAAAAGAAGTCAGACAGTGCAGATATTCATAGGATCATAAGATCATAGGAGGTTACTAGGCTAATGGCCCTAGGAACCTTACAAGCCTAGCCAAGGGCAACCCATGTTCCCAAGAATATCAAGGTATTAAGGGGAACTAAGTCAATAACTACTGCCCCTGTCCAAGAGGGACACAAGTGAAACTCCTGGGGTGAATTTGTGGTTTCCCATCCAGTCATCCAAATTAGGCTTAAATAGGGTCAGAGAGGGGTTCTGCTTCACCTGAACTGAAGTTTGTTCCAGAGGAGAGGTAACCTCTGTGAGGCATATCTGTCTCCGCAACAAGTCCTGTTGATGCCATGTACTAGGTTGGGCTCCCTAGAGTGAGTGCATCTTATACCATTTGATTTATGAATGTGCAGCTTTTCCATTAGAGCAGGATCTGAGGTTGCTTTATATGAAAGGCAGAGGTCACCTCTGAGTCGTCTGTAAGACACAGAGGACAATGACAGTGATTTCAGTCTGTCATCATATGACATATGCCAAAGAGCCTGAATTTCCTTTGTAAGAAATCTTTGAGGTCTGTCCAGTGGCTGCAGGTGCCTGGTAAGATACATACCAAAGGTAGCATTGTACTCTATTATTGGCCTGATGAGTGAGGAGTACAGGGGGGTTATAACCTCTTTTGTTCTGGATGCAACATCCTTATTTATGAGGTGGGTGACACAGAAAGCCTTTCTTACCACTGTGGAAATGTGGTGGCAAAAGAAAAGGTTGCTGTCAACCTGTGTGCCCAAATCTGTCACCACTGATTGTGTGCTTAGGGTGTTGTTATGAATATGGTAATCTGCAGGGATGTTGACCTTGCTGAAGGGGATGATAATGCATTTTTTGCAATGTGTTTTAGCCCATGACTTTGGCAACAGTCATTTGTCTACATAAGTCCATTTTGCACGATGTTGACATCTTTTGGTGACTCAGTGACTGCACCCAGTTTGCAATCATCAGCAAACTTTGTAAGACATAGGCATTTGGTTTTAACCTGTGCATCTGAGAAATAGATTCCAAACAATAGGGGCCCCAGCACTGATCCCTGTGGAACACCACTGGCTACAGGTCTGCTGGTGAAGGTAGAGTCACCTATTTTGACTATGTGCGTTCTGTTGGTGAGCCAGTTTGCAACCCACCTGACAATATACATGTTGATCTCAAGCTGGGTGAATTTATAAATGATGCCTGAGTCAAAATAGTGTCAAAGGCCTTGCCCAGGTCCAGGTAAGCCATATGCATGGATTTGCCTTCATGCAGGTCTTTGGTGACTGTCTCAAAGAAGTCCACCAAGTTCAAGAGGCAGAATCTCCCTTTAATGAAGGCAAATTGGGTCAGGTTGAGCATTTGGAAGTCTCTTATATCTTTGTTGATAAAGTCCATGATTAGTCTTTCCATAGTCTTGCAGATTAGGCTCATCGGGGTTATGGGTCTATAGTTCCCAGGATCTGTGGAAGTGCCTCCTTTATGTAAGAGATGAAGGTTGCTGTTTTCTATTCAGCAGGGACAAAATCAGTGTTTAGACTGTGGTTAAAAAGAGTACCCAGCGGTGCAGCTAGTTCCTGTTTTAATCCATTTAGAACACAGCCTGGGATCTTATCAGGTCCAATAAATGCTGTGTTCTTGACTTTGGAGAGAGCGTTTATGACCTGCTCTCTTGGAGATACTAGGTGGAGGGCAAGTGATAGGGATGCTTTGGGGAATATGTGGCAGGGACAGAAGGAGAAGTTTTCACTGAACCTGCCAGCTAGCAGGTTGGCTATTTCTGCGGGTTCAGTATATGTGGTGCCATTAACAACCAGTCCTGCACAGATCTGGGCTTTTTCTTTAAGGTTTCTGACGTAGCTAAGGAAGGCCTTATGGTTATCCTCAGTGAAGGAGGCTAATTTGGATTCATAGTTAGCTTTAGAATGCCTTATGAGGTGTCTTATTTGCTTGTTTAAGCCAAGGAGGGAATTCTTCCAATTCAGAGACCATTCCTTCCTGCTTCTGGACAGTAATTTCTTTCCCTTATTGTATAGCCTCTTAATGGTGGACAGTGGCATAGCTAGAGTGTGTGCCACACAAGGCTGTCTTCGAGTTTGTCACCCCACCCCCCTCATAAAATCATGGCCATATGGGGCCCCCCCATGCATAGCTCTCTCCCCATGCATCTATTCCAGTGTCCCATTACTTGGCTATTTCTCCCCATTTACCATAAACACTGTAATGTGCAAACTGTTTTATGCTTTACTTCTACAATAATTACTTAGATTTAATTTACAACTTTTATTTTTAAATTTATAACACAAGCATCTGCTAAACAAAGCAATATAGTTTCACAATGAAAACAGACTTAGCATTAAAACTTCTCTGCCCTTGAAATTTACATTCATTGAAACAGCATTGAAACCCACGTTCAAAGAAAATACATCTGGTCAGTGGTGGGTAAAGTTTAAGTTTGGGCTGTTTTCAATTCATAGGCCCCTTTCACACATATTTAGGACCATCCAAACATACATGTGTTTTTTGATTCATCTTCCTGATTGTATTAAATTATATTCCTTGTATAATACAGCACACTTGTTAGAGTGTGTTTTAAACTTACTGTTTTTAACATTTTTCCAGTAAATCACAACCATAATCAGAATAAGCTCTCTTCTGCCCTCTTTCTCGATCTTTCAAAAGCATTCAACATGGTAAATCATCACCTACTCCTAGACTCTCTAAAATCACTTTTCTTAGACAACCCAGTAATCACCTAGTTCCACTCTTACCTCCATGGCAGACAACAAGCTGTTCTATGGAAAGACAATCTATCCCCCCTTCTACCTGTCAACCTTGGAGTACCCCAAGGTTCTATACTGGGCCCCCTCCTTGTCTCTATTTTCATTAATGACCTACCCAAAGTTATCCCAGATACAACTTATATACAGTATGCTGATGACGCCACACTTATCTGCTCGGCCTCCACTCCCACAGAACTACAATCCCTATCCCAAATCACCTTCAATAAAGTAGAGAACTGGCTGAATAATCGTCGTCTCCTGCTTAACCCAAACAAAACCAAACTTCTTCTTTTCTCCCCTACCCATAAGTTAACATTACCAATAATTACAATCTCATCTAACAATGGCACCATAATCTCCCCTGAACCTTACACTAAACTACTTGGAATAATCATTGATAATAATCTGAAGTATGATGGCCATATAGACAAAACCATAAAATAAAGTAACAAAAAATAGGCTCG
The DNA here is from genome assembly GCF_019279795.1 of Protopterus annectens. Lineage (NCBI taxonomy): Eukaryota > Metazoa > Chordata > Ceratodontiformes > Protopteridae > Protopterus > Protopterus annectens. The sequence continues at coordinate 325,835,944 of NC_056726.1, read as the reverse complement.
TTGTATATGATTAAACAATTCTTAACCCCATCTGCCAGAACTGCCATAGCTTGGACACATCTGCTGTCAACCCTTCTCTACACCTCCCCCATCCTTACAAATCTAAGTAAATCAAACCTTAACAAAATCACTACCTCCTATAACAATATAGCTAGATTTGCCACAGGCTCAGCCTATAGAACCCACCACTGTCAAAATCTTCACAAACTAGGCTGGCTAGAACTACCCAATCAACTCCATTATAACCAACTCATAGTTATTCTGAAAACCCTCAACCTACCTATCTACCAGTACTCCCATTCTGTCTAATATAATTACCCCCTACAGCAACCTAGCATCCCTCCGCTCATCCAACAGAATGCTAGTACAATCTACCAAAGCCAACAACTCAGCTGGTGAATCATTATTCTCCAACTCTGATGGACAAAAATGGAACTCACTTCCTGCTGAACTAACTACATCCTCCCTGCCCCAATTTAAAATATCCCTAAAGATTTATCCAAACAGGGATTGGCTATGTCCATGTCTAAACCCAGACTAACCCAAAAAATTACAAATCGGTAAGAAAAACATAGTAATGTCCATGTCTCCACCTAGACTAACCCCCCCCAAAAAAATAAGACAAAGGTAAGATAAACATAGTTCACAGAGGTGAAATACCCATTAATAACCTTCCCCCACCCAAACAACATACACTTCTCTACAAACTTTAGAATCCTATTATCAGGAAGATAGCTTGTTTCCTACCCATTCTGAGCCTACGATCTTCTCCTCCTCTATATTCTATTCACAACAACTTTCCTTCTTAGCTAACCACCTTTTATCTTAACTGTCATCCTTACATTCAACCTTGAAATACATGTCTTTCTCTCTTACACACTTCAAATATGTATAATGTTATCTCTGTATATGAATACCATAAACCCACAATGTTTGCTTCATTTAGATGGAACCTTGACTATAAATTTTTAGTGATTTCTTAAATGTTTAGATTTCTATGTAACTACATACTTAAGTATCAATTATTTGCAACGTGGAGCTTTTCTCCCCGGGCCTCTGCTGAAAATGGACTTGTATCCAGTCGGACTATCCCGGTTAACAAATGTAAAATAAAATAATAAATAAAAAAAAATAAGCAATGAAAGAAAATGTATGAATCAATAACAACAAACTGCCCAGTTCAGAACATTTCCATCATAAAAGTCTACTCAGACTTCTGTCATTACAATCCACCAGTATCAGTAAATATGCACAATCTCTGCAGATGTAAAAGTCATCTGAATAATTCCACATTAAAGAGATCTGCAACTAATGAAGAGGTTACTGCAAACAAACTACTTTATATTTCATTGTTTCGTCTACAAATAAAGTGTCTGTTGCCCCTGATGAATAAATTGCCTATGTTACATTAAAAAATGATAAGCTGATAATATTGCAATAGGGCATGGATAGCAAACTGATAACAGGTTCATTGTATTGTTACTAGGTATCTCCTACAAAGGAGGACAATCTCAGGGCTGCAACATCCACACCCTTTAAAGTACAACACAGTACAGTATCAGCAATCCATCTACATACTATGGGAGTAGAACCGACAGTCTTCTGCATCACAGGTAAGTATACTACCTGTTGTTCTACTAACAATGCAAACAGATTTGGCATAAGTAGCACTAAACTTCTCTTCCTCTGAAGCTCTCAGGTCCTTGTAAAATGCACTTGGCGCTCAACTATAGCTCTCAACTTTGCAACACAAGAAGTCTGGAAAAAGCTAAAATTTATGGAGGAACAAAGGCCCATAACAAGGGACACATTTTAAACATTACTTGTATAATCTTAGAAAGTTGCTAGAATAAAATGTTTTGTGTTACCATGCATTTGCTGAAAGATAGGAAGACTGAAACTTAAATGGCTGTCATTATTTAGAGAATTCTGTCCTCACTGATTTGCCAGAAAACCACAAATTTTAAGATGAACAGACTTTAATCACAACTAGTGGTAGAGGTAGAGAATTCAGGCTCTTGTACCTAAGGTACAGGTTTGAGCCTGAGTAGCATTAACCACCAGGTAACTCTAAATGGGGCATTTCACACAGAAACACAGACACAATTGTGCAACTAATAGTTCTGTGAATGTGCATGTGGAAAAAGAAAGAACAGGATGAGATATGATGCAAAAAAGTGCTGCGAGGAATCAACGGCCCCTCTTGCCCTCACCACCCACCCCTCCCCTCGCTACATCACTGCCATGTATATGTTTCTCCTACATGGATTTGTACATACCAGATCTGTAAGATAAGGCAGTCCTATATGTCATACAGTCACACACACTCACACTGATTAGTCATTACTGAATTCAAACACCTACCTATCAAAGTTCACAGTCTGGAGAACATTGTATCAACTGCCGATGCCACAGGAGAAATCTTATTACAAGTCATGGACAGCACATGGTTGTAGTGTACATTACATATGTTTGGCTGATTGGTCAAAGTGTTTCAATTAATAAGGAATGAAAACAGCACAGTGTTGATCACAAATCACTACATACTGTAGCAATAACTCATACATCACTTAATTCAGGGATGTTGTTGCACTGTGAATGATATATATGACTGTTACATTAAGGTGTAGTTTGCTGTTTTATGATGGCTGATATTTACAGTTTTCAATGAGTGCAGTGACACCCCTGTATTTCTGACTGTTCATCTCAAGATCTTAATATGAAACTCGATGTAAGAATTGGGCAGTTGTGCAGACTTTGTGATGTTTGTGCATTGCGTAATGTAACTACTAGCTCTACAAGCAAAACATACACAAGTACAGCATTTAATATAATTCACCAAGTATGTGTGCAGTGATTCCACTTCATTGGGCCACATTTATCATTGTTATATGCTTCTGGGCAAAAATCATTTACATTGTGCGGTAGATAGACAGTATCACAGTGAACTCCTCATATCCTGACTACAGTATACAAATAAACCATACACAAGTAATATAAGCCACTGGCATTACTTTCTGTCTGTCAAAATTGCTTACAAAAACATATTGTTGGCAAGCTCATTTGTGCAATCAGTGCAAAGCATTAGTGCATGTGTAATTAGTTTTTGAGGTTTTGAATTCAGAATGGGAAATAGCAGTGTGGTGTAATGAAAAAGTACAGGTATATAGACATTTCTGAATATGAGACATTTCAGAACTTGTGTGTGCTGTGGTAATGTATTCCATGTCATCAGTTAAACATCAGTAATGATCGTTACAGTAAAGTGGTCATAATATGGATAATGCAGGAGCATACCTCTAGCAAATCAATGAGGACTGAAGTCATTACATAATAACATAATAACATACTTTTATGTGTCACACTTTATATCCTTCATAAAGTGCATACCAATGCAAACTCTTTCATTAATACTAGCTTCCTGAGTATATAGGAGCAATAATTTCAACCTATCCCTATTTTTTGAGCCTTTGTCCACCTAACTTCATTTTTTTTCTTGATGTCTTGCACTTACAGGTAGAAAGGCATGAACAGTGCTGAGATACTGGTATACTGCACAAATGAACAGGTAGAATATTGGTGGTAGACTAACATATATATGCAGCACTTCATAAGAGAAAATGCTATTATAAAGAAACCAGTAACTAATGTTAGTCATATTGCTAGATTTAACCCCCCCCAACTATCTCTAGGCTAGAGAACTATCTGATCAGACCAGCAAATCATATTTCAGGTATGTAAACTCACACATTTGAAGGGATAATGAGTAAAGTATGAAGCATGGTACTATGTGTGCATCAGACTGCATAACAGTACTGAGAACTGAAATATCCCATTATGATGTACACTGAATACTGTAGGCTGTTAAACATACCAGAATAACTGTCTCCTCAGAATGCTAGAAGTATTGCTTTCTCTCATGCAATGTAGCTAAGCACAGTAACATTACAAGCACTGTAATAATACAGCTGAAGGTAAAATCCTCAGTTTTTCTCATATGTAGCACTTGGAACTGTTGCATGATGCCAACCATCGTGCAAATGCTGAGATCAAAAATAGAGATTGCTTTATGGGCTATTTATGGCCATGTGTGTAGTGTCTGCATCTATTTTTTCCCAGATTAAAGGTGTGAAATTATGTTGATAAGACAATGGTGAAAATGGGGGGACAAGCGGAGTGTAAGATACTGGAAGTATGAAGGCCAGTACTGGACAGTGGTAGAAGAGCACCATAGCTGTCCACTTCTTCACAAGCTAGCATTTTGTCTTTGTACAAATAATTTGATGTTTTTTTTTTAAGTTACCACATCAAGCATGTGTGACAACAGCTTAATAATTTTGTGTAACCAATTTTACCAAATCAAGTGTATCATACACCCACAAACTATGTGGAAAGCTATGTACAGGCCACGATTTTTTGTGGGACAGATGACCCTTTTTAAAGAGGAAGAAATGTTGGGGAATATATATAGGAATATGAGATGCAGTGAGTACATTAGGATAGGTAGTAAATGCAGACATACAGAACATACAAAAAAAGACAGGAATGGGGATGGACACAAAAGATTGGGGACACTGTCATTGAGGATAGGTATGGGACTTCATAAGTACATCCCCATCCAGCATGACTGAAGTAAGACTCTAGTCTTCATCCTCTGAACTGTCATCATGGTCTCCTTTCTCAAACACATTAAACAGTGCCAGATGATGCATCGATATGGCTATTTATTGCAGGAATTGTACATTCTGCCAATGCAGACACCAAGACATGTCTCCATTATCTCCTCAACTATCCTTGTCAGCTCATGATGGCTGACATAATTGCCACCTTTACTGCCACTTCCCTTTCTGGGTACCAGTGTAGACACAGTTGGAGCTAGTAATTTAGGGGTTCTGTTGCCAATGCCTCCAGGTTGTGACCCAAAATTGCTGGGTATCTTTGCTGGCTGCAGTTGTCCCACCACAGCTAACTGTGGAGGGATGGTGATCCATGCCTCTGTGAGCCTGTCCTGCTACCTGTGCTGGTAATAGTTCATATTGCAGCAGGAATCATAATATAATGGAAAACAAAGAGAGACAGTTGGGGGAAAGACAATATAGAAAAATATTAAAAATGACATTTAATTTTAAAACATTTCAGTCGATGCATATTGCCACATAAATAAAGATTTCTCACATCCACGTATGAATGTGAGGCTATACATTTGTTTTACACTACAAATCAATCGTATCAGCATTAAAACAGTTTAAACAGAGCTGTGTAACTACTGCACATATGCTTTATGCATTCAAACTCATTTAATATCCATGTTAAATGATCACTACATTATTCTAACTGATGGCAGAGTAATGTACTTTAAGGTAAATAATATAATTTTAATTAATGCAGATAAATTGCTGCTGCTTGGATTTGAACCAACACACAACTATGTTGAGAGCTATGTAGACAGTGTAGACATCTGTGTAGCAATGGAGATATGGTTTAAAGTCACTGAGAGTACCCCAGAAATGCAAGGTTATAATGCCTTTCATACTTTTAGATCAGCTACTGCACAGGAGGGAACTAAATGTGGAGGAGTGTCAGTCTATATTAAGACAAATCTCACATTCAGACTAGCTAAAGTATACGACCCACTGGAGCTCGTATATGTGTAACTAACCATAAACAGGATACCAGATCATATCTTTGCAACATATAGGTCACCCTCCATGTCCCGGAAAACCTATACTACCTACCTCAGTGTATTAGATTCCCTCCCCGTTCAACCCAATTCAATATTCATGGGGTATCTCAAGGACTTCTGTATAGACTGGGAATCTTACACCACTTCTAATGCACAATGCTAGCAATTTCTAAACTTTGTTAATACCAACATCCTGGAACAGTTGGTCTATTCTCCTACCAGGGGTACAATCATCCTTTACCTTGTACACATGAACATGGGAGAGACCAATGTTCCTCACCCAATGTAATATCTTCCCTCATCAGATCTGACCATAAGGCAGTACTACTTCAAGTAGAAATTAAATCCAAGGATTCCAGCAAAGCCAAAAACCCAATAGGGACTATTCCAAGGCTAACCACTCTATCCTAAGCAATGCCTTAGCTAAATTACAAGCACTCCCAAACCCAGTAAACGCCATAGAATACAAAATCTCTATACAACCATATTGATAGCTGTATAGACTGAGCTGTGCCCAGTCATATTAGGAATAAGACAAACTCAAAAGACAAGCAACCCTGATGGAATCAAACTACCAATCAGTTATACAATAAAAGAAAAAAATCCTGGCCAAGCATAGGAGGAACAAAGCCATACATACTAAAAGCTCCTTGATCAATCTAAACAGGCTAAGAGCATTCATTAATACTTCAAAGGTTAAATTTGCAGAAAAAAATTATTTTCTGGCAAAAGACAACCATAAAGCTATCTACAGACATATCCGTAACCTCCGAGGAATTACACAACAATGCACAAAACTTACTGTAAATGGTATCACCCACATTAAACCGGAGGCCATTACCAGTCCGAATGGATAGATGATATATCAGCAAGCAAAGAAGAGTAGTATTGCTGGAACTGAATTTATTCTCAAGACTCAAGACTTGAAGAGTACCTTCACAAGGTAGACCCTCTATTTTTCAAAATCTCACCAAGATGACACTGATGTGTATGCTGTATTTTATATGGCATATATCATGGACAGAAGTAGGTTAAAAATAAAAAAGATAGCTGGATGTACAAGATCCAGGTTAAAAAAGTGCCCAATCCTGGTATAAGTGCACTTTTGCCAGGAGTGGAAAACATGACAGTGTACCATCCTCAAGACACAGAAATATTCCTACAATGGGGATAGGCCAGGTCAAGGGGGGGGGGGATGTCTCTCCCATTATAGAAGGAAATAGTAGTCCACAGAAATCAGAAAAACTAATAGGCCAAAAAAATATCCATAAAGATGGTTGAGTGGACTATTGAAAATAAGAAATAAATTATGTATTGTTACTATTATGCAAGAAGCATAGAATTTCTAGACAGAAGGTATACAAAAAGATTAAGAGAGAAATTAGAGGAAAGAAAAATACTTGCACAAAAAATTGATAAACACATTGTTGTGTTGGTAAGACATGGTATTTTATATGCTATGCTGCATATACTTACTCAACTCAGGTGAGTCTTGGGTCCTAAAATATTACTTCCATCAGCTAAGGAGGTCTTGCATGCACCTTTTCATGTTATTGTAGTGATGATGGTATTATTATTCAGCATGTGGGATGCCAGTTGCACACGTGACAACCTTTGCCAAGCTATCCCAAACTTCAGCTTTGTATTGAAACCCAGTATAGTCTTCCTGTAGCAGCCTTTACATGTAAAATGTATCAAGGAGTTCAAGAAAGGTCTTGAACTCCTCCTGATGCCACCTCTGTGTTCTAAACGGAGCATTTCTCATACCATTGCTTGCCATGTCTTCTCAAAGATGTCAGGAAAAATGACAAGGAAATGGTGCCCAATTTATATCTTTCATGTACCAGCCTGCGCCCAATGATGGTTAAGCTAGGCAATTGCATTTGCATGACAGAAAGTACAGAAATGGACTAGAATTAAATGTTAGTATGATTTCTTCCATGTCCACTTGAGGTGTGAAACATGGCAGTTAGACTTGGCCATGTGTATCAGTGACTCCATCAGGAATCAGTGTGATGAATTCTTGACTCTGTGTCCTCTGTGTCCTTATACAATTAAAATGTTAACAGGATGTCTAGTTTTGAACCCTGAAACAATAGCATTATTATAAAACATCAACATGATTTAACAATATTTGCTACCTAAACATTGACAGGGCAATGTATAGAAGGGTGATCACATGTACTCAGCTTTGTACTTCTGATATTTACATTTTAGACAGCAAGAGAACCATTTGTTGACATTTGTCCTGACACAGTTCTGACCTTGATTAATGTGATCCTTCCAGAAGATATAACAAGGTAACTTTATTTGACGTGGGGTCAGTGGTGATTACTGTCGATTGTCCGAGCTTAAATTCACACAGAGTAAAGTATGAATGGATTAAGAGTACACTAGACAGTCGTCTAGTGTTAAATCTGTAAGTGTATTGTAATCCAGCCAAACAGTTATAGGGGATGATTTTTAGTACAAGAAACGTGATGAAAGCATTTCAGTTTAAAATTCTGGAGGTCAGTTTTTCAAGAGGATTGTATAATCTTATGGCAGGACTATTTTTGTGATAATAATATTCACATTCATGACTAGCTAGGTCCCTTTATTGGTTAAACATTGATTGATTAGTCTTAATGAGATTGTCTTGCAAGGGGCAGGTAAATTTGTAAGATATACACATGTAGGTTACACACCCACGATGGTTACCCTCCCACAACACACACCCACATCTTGGCATATAAAAGTAGGCTAACTTCACATATAGTTCACTGATTCCACAGTACTCATCTGTCTAACTGAAGAAGAAGAATAAAAATCCATATAACCTACCTAAAGGCTTTGGTAATTTTTTCAACAACCTACTGAATCTGTTTCATTTATTTCTACTTGGATCAACCAGAAATCCTTTGCTCGATACCTTTGCAGACCACTCATGAGAGCATCAGTGCAAATACATTTAATTGCACATGCTACCTGAATTTTAAATTTAAATGCTTTCATTGCATTCCTTGTAGTAAAAACCATCCCCTCTAACTGCTTGGATTACAATACACTTATAGATTTAATACTAGGAGACCATCTACTGTAGTCTTAACCCATTCTTACTTTACTCTGCGTGGATTTAAGCTCAATCAGTTATCGCCATTCACACCATGTCAAAGGAAGTTACCCTGTTTTTGCATTATTCATGCTGACTTGTACTCACTGCTGGCACTATTAGCTCATTGATAATTGTCACGAATCTGGTGCTATTCGAAGGTGAATTTTCTGCCTTGCAGAAGTTATGACAGACAAGCACGTAAAAGTGCAAACAAATGTCTTCAAGACAAGAATGTGTTATTTTCCTATATGTGCATTACTCAGTTGTGATTCCTTTGTACCATGAATGTGTTACATCTTGCAATGACTTATCCTTTTGCTTTCTGTATGTCTGCATTGTATATATTTGATATGACATACAACAACTTTGTCATCACAGCTATTATCTCCTTAAAGAGTTATACTAAAGAATGCCTCAATGTTCTTTCTTAAGTCACTAAATGTGCATGCAGCCATTTCAGTAAGACGATTCTCTTTCTCTCTCTGGCATACCCTCTGTAAGTGTGCTTCTCATTAGCAGGAATGATAAACAAGTAATAACATGCACAACTGCTAATGAGTCACAACTGTACTGCATTAACTAGCCAAAGTACTGAATATTCACTCTTGTAGTGCTCAGCTACATGCTCAGCATTGTGTAGGCCCAAACACTATGTTTACCTGTGAAGCACCTAGACAGACTGAGTAATTCAGGGATCGTAATGAGCTGACACATGATTTACATATTCAAACTGCCCATTGGGATGAAGCTACAACATATAAGCATAACCTGGGGCTCTGGAACCTCAGTCCTGATGGAAGACTAATTGGTACCTCAGTCATGATAGGGAAGACAACTTGGTTTCCCAAGTTCTGCCAAACAAAACTACTGGTACTGATTGTTAGAACTGCTGCATTTCTGATACTTCTTGGATAACTCTCTTACACAGTTAAACTGTGTTATATTCTACACAAATATCACTTACATATTTAGGTTTTGAATGCTTTTCTATGCAATGAGTGATGTTTAACTTTGCAAAGGGTCATGATTCTTCTGCACATATGACAGTTTGAGGTAGCAGTCCTCCTTTATTTCTATTTCATGGGTGTCTGGCAATTCTGGGGATGATATGTCAGACTTGTGGAGCTTATCTAGGTTTTCATTACATTTAGATAATGTTCTCTGCTTATGTTGTTGTTCTATACTCCTGATATCAGCAATTGCTGCATTCTGAAGTTGTTCTTGCATGTTGGGGGGGGGGGGGTAATATGAGATCATGCAGCTGTTGCAATCAGTTAATTCAGATATGTTAGTAGTATTTTCAATTGTGATTCGTACATGATGATTTTTTTTCTATCCAACATTCAGTAAGCTTGTAAAATGCCAGCCCCTATTATTTTGTGTGCTATGTCTGATATATTTTTCTTTTTTGTCTCTTTACATGGATATAGCAACAAAACCAGCAAAGAAGATGACATTCCCATGCAAACCTCCATTCTCATATGCTGAGATGAGGTAATTGTCCTGGCCTTCCATCTGTATGGGGCATGTATCTTAGATAATCACTTAGCTGACCAGCTCTTCCATGATCATGTCTGTTGGGAGGAAGTCAATGTCATGAATGCTGGGGGGGGGGGGTCAGAGCTGTGACTACAAGTGTCTGACAAAGGGCCACTGATATGATAAAGAATGCTATCAACACAGGCTGTGACACTGGAACACAGAGCTACTAGACGTGGGCCTGCTACTGAACCACCACTCCCTGAAATGTAAGAGTTCCTGTCAGTTGTTAAGGATCTGGAAAATTCAGTGAGTTACACAGTGCTGTACTGAATGTGGAGCAGAGGTGGAAGACAGCCACAGGATTCTGGGTATGCCATTCATTCATCATTCATATATATATATATATAGAGAGAGAGAGAGAGAGAGAGAGGGGCAGATAGAATGGTAGAGTTTTAAGTATTTCTGTTAAGGTGCCCTATGTTTTATGCTTATCATACCTCTGTCAAATGCTATTTTGTGTGACTAGGGGCATCTATCATTCAGATGCAATGACCACCTGCACATAGTATGGACATAAAAATTGTTTTCTCACTTCAATTATTTATATATACAAATATAAATTACTGTAAAGATTATTTACATTTCCAATTGTTTTTGCTTTATTTTGATTTTAGGCATTGCTTCCACACTCACCCTGATGTTGGTGTGTGTTATATGTGCAGGGCTGTCATGGTGATACAGGCAAGTTCCATGAGGGCCATGGAAGAGATAGTCAGAGTGTTGCATGCTATGCATTCTGATGTATGATACTGCTTGAACTATATGTGTGACCCCATGGGCCTAATGAGTGACATCCTGGACTGTGCAGTGTTATGGAATGTCTGCTGGGGGAGGGTCAGCAACCACAAGCCTGTATTGAAGGTACATTGCCAAATGTTAGCTGTCATGGCCATGGCCATGGCAGATCATGCTCACATATTCATAATACTTCCACTGCTCCATCAGTGGGGGGAGGTGTCCACACCCCCCATGGCTGGACATGTGTATATGGTTGAGGACATCATTGTGATGACAGCTCATTCAGTAGACATTGTTCATGTTGAAGTAACACCCTCATTTCTAGCCAGGATCACGGAATGAGTAGTGCGACCCCTGGCAGATGTAGTTCATGTGTTCTGGGGTGGCAACAATGAGCTGGATCCTCTAACATGCATAACTCACACATGTCCAAGTTGCCATGGCATAGTGTTAACACAACTGTTATTGCTGTATTCCTTCAGACCCACACACAACACACCTCACATTGCCCATTACATCTCACACACATACACATTACATTCTTCAGTATTCACTTCTTTATATATCTGGAGTTACTGCCCTGATAGTGTATACTTGTTCTGACACTCATGTCACACACAGAAACACACAAACACACACACCACACACACACACACACACACACACACACACACACACACGCACTCTTACACTTTTTCTTGTGTCATGCTTCCTCTCTGTAGCCCCCACCCCGTGCAAGTGATGGCTGTGTCCTGACCTTTGAACCATTCTTTGTGATTTAGCATTGTCTATGCCTGATGCATAGTGTGGGCAGCTAATGGTTTCTTAGTCAAATCCCTGTTTTCATCAAAATATGTACACAGTTATACTTTGGCTTAGTCTGCTTAAGTTCAACATTGTTAGTAGTTGTACTGCTTATACTTGTAGTAAAAGTAATAGTATAGTAGTAGAAGTGGTAGCAGTAGTAATAGCAGTAGTAGTTGTAGTAGTAGCAGCAACAGCAGCAGCAATTGTAGTAATAACAGTAGTGGCAGCTGTAGTTGTAGTAGCAGCAGTAGTTGTACTAGTTGTAGTAGTAGAAGCAGTAGTCACAGCAGCAGTAATATTAGTTGTAGTTGTAGCAGCAGTAGTACTAGTAGTTGTATTAGTAGTAGTAGTACTAGTAGTTGTAGTGGTAGTAGAAGTAGGAGTAGTAGTAGTTGTAGTAGTAGCTGTAGTAACAGTAGCATTAGCAGAAGTAGCACTACTAATAGTAGTAGTATGATATTTTTACTTATGAATTACTGTTTGCTCAGCCCCTTGTGCATGTGATACTGAGATTGCCCTGTGATGTCCGACATGGGCTATTTAAGCATAATACACAGTGCTGAGCAGGCCAAGTATGATTTTAGGCAATAGTTTTTTTTTCTTTCTAGTGTTGGATTGCAATTTCCTCATTTGTGTCTTGACTACTTATTCTTTTCTTTTGGACTTATGAGGTTCTATAACTATGCTTGATTGCTAACCTTAGTAGATGGTGGCTATAGCTCTTCTTCCTTCGGGTTTTTTTGGCATGGGTTGGCTTTGGCTTGATGCACAGGTTGTATACATATGCTGGTCAAATTCATTGTATACATTTAATAGCTTCATAGTTGTTTAGTTTTGTCTGTGTTGCATATATCACTCTTATACGTTACTGATGACTTTCCTGTATAGTTGATCAACAGTTTGCTTTTACAGTACATAGATATGAGGGTAAGTATTTAGCCTTTCATCACAGGTTTATTACTCTCATTTGTTACTGCTGCTGATGACATTGTAGTCCAGGGTTGCTTGTGTCTGAAGCTCACAGTAACCAGTCAGTACATGGGTAAGTATGTTTGTATGCATCATTGTTATTGTTTGCATGTGCTTAGCTCCTTTGATTGTTTAATTAAGTGGTGACTGTGTCCACTATTCACTGCCCCTTAGCCAGGGTCATAGCATATTGAGGATGCATCCGTCCTCTATGGTCATTTCCAGCTGCAGATTTGTTATCTGACCCCTCATCTCTGTCTGCTGACCCTGTCTGTGGTGCTAGGAACTGTAGTGCCTGTTCTGGATCTTCCTGCTGCAACTGTTTCCTGAGTATAATGTTATATAATATGGTACAGACTGTCACTCTTTTGGCAGACATAGTGGGGCCACACTGCAGGTCACCACCAGGTGTATCTAGATATCGGAAACATGATTTAAGAAGGCCAAAAGCTTTCTGTCTGATATCTCTAGTTTGAGTGCATGCATTCTTCTAACCTTGCTCAAAGGGGTTTGTGTGAGTTTCTTATGAGAGTCATGAGTCCAGGTACTAGTGCATATCTTGCAACTGCTACTAGATGTCTTTATAGAAAGTCATCTCTAGAAAACCATAGATACAGGGCAGAAGTGTGTCATATATGGAAGTCATGAAACTGTCAGGGTGGCCTGCACACACATGAAAAATGATAGATATAAATGGTGATTTGTACATCTCAGACCACCTGACAGATGATGAAGTGATAACCTTTCCAGTTAATGTATCTTCTTTCCAGTTCAAAAGGTAGAGCCTTTATTTCAATGTGTGAGCAGTCTATGGTCCACAGAACCTCAGAAAAATGTGCTATGGCATAGAATTTTTGCATGGTGGCAGCTGTCTCCTCTGGTGTACATAGAAACCACATATGCTCCCCCACATGTTGCAGCATTGCACTGAGGAAAGTGTTGGAGTATTTCAGAGGCAAGGGCCTATGTCACCCCCATGTCTCCTCAGTAGGATGTTGAAAAGTCCCTTGGTTTCCTACTGAGATGGGTTGTCCATGGTTCCCACAGGGCCTCATGCGAAGACTATAGATGTTCACTATTTGCACTGTAGTATCTTTGTCCACCATGTAGTGTTCTATAATTTGTATGTCATGAAGTTCATGGTAGGTCAGACATGGTCTTCTAGGCCAAGAACTGTCAGCAGTAGCAGCAGCAACAGCATATTACACATATAGACTTATGATGTTTGCAGTAACCACTGACATTTTGAAAGTTTCCTTTTGGGTGTATTCCACCATGTGTTGTAATTCAGAGTTAAATGGAGAGTGACATGTAGGTGCTCATTTTATACATTTCCAAATCACTCCACCATGACTTGCTTAACTAGCATGTACTTCAGCTCTGTTCTGTATGTGTTCATTAGCATATTTGGCCACTAACCCTTTTTTCTCAGCCAACAGTGACATATATAACTGTTTCTTGAATTGCATCATTACTCATCCTCAAATGAGGTTAGCATGATGTATAAGCATTCATGAATCCTGGTTATTATCTATATTTTTAATTAATACAATAATTAAAATAAAAAAACAAAGACAAATAATATAGAAACAGTTACTTACACGGTAAATACTTTATCAAGCAATTGACTTCTTTAATCTGTGCTCTCAACAATCCCACCCCAACATAAATATTCATAAACTGCATCATTTGACCCCAGTCACAGGTACCAGATCAATAGTCTAAGTTTCTTCTTAAAATAAATCCAGTAAATATTTCTTTATCATTCAGTCCAACAGCACCGCAAGTATTTAAACATACCTGCCAACAATACTTCTACATTAACTCATTTTCATCACCAAATGTCATATTATAATTATTTATATAATCACTTTCTGCAGAAGCTAACAGATGCCTACTAAGTACATTGGATATATTGTTTTTCTCAATGAAATACACATTTTCATAAATTTTCACATTTAAAGTTCTAACAGTCATTCAATATAAGATACATTGCAATTTGTATACCTCGCTAACTACACTATACATTTAGATTTGCAATCAAACCTTCCTGTTACATATATTTTATAATTGTGTAAAATAATATACTGAGAACCATGGGCTATGTATTTATATTGATTATAATCAAAATATTCAAACATAACATGTTTGCCATTGTTAATAACCTGATTCTTATCACTATCATACTGGAAAATATCCTTCAAATTCCTCCCTTTTTTAATAAAAATCGGTCTCCCACCTATCTTTGCTAAAGTTTCAGGAAAACCTTCACATATTTTCCAATTTAATTTAATAATGTTTACAGCATCAATAGAATTGACCAAAAAATAGTCAAATCATATCGATCTTGTGAATCTTCTCCCTCTTAAAATTTCAATCATAAGATTTTTCCCTCTCTACACACACTCTATCCTTAATACCATATACCACATTCAGATGACATATTTAGACAAAGTAGCACTTTCTTCCTTAAAATAAATGTCATTTTCAGTTAATCTACACACCCTCATTAATTGAATTTTTTACAATATTTTTTTTCAGTTTAAAAGGGTGTATACTATTAAAATCTAAATACTTGTTACTCTATACCAGTTTCCTATACACATTTGTCTTCAAAGCTTTATTAGGCACATCCTTAAATACTACCATATCTGAATAGTTAATTGAACTTAAATCAAAGTTTGAACAAAACTCCAAATGCTCACACATTTGACAAATATTCCATAAAAACTAAAATATTGCACATCATGTCTCTTAACAATAAATGTATCACCAATAAAGAGCTTATACATGACAATATATTTCATAAAATCAGAATTATTCAAAAATATTTTTGTCACTGATACAGAGACAAATTTGTATGTCTCGAAGCCATAGTGGATCCCATAGCACTCCTCTTTTTTGTCTGAAAAATTATTATGGACAAATTATAAACAAAAAATGAATGACAAAATCACATCTAATAAATCAGGCAAAAGTCTAATCTGACTTCAGAATATATCTTGGCTTCCATCTTTATTCACTATTTCTAAACCTAAATCATTTGGTATAACTGAATAAACTGATTTAATTATCAGTTGCCACTAATAAATCATCCTTCAGGATACACGCATCCTTAAGTTTATTCATGGAATCATAATAATCTTTAATGACTGACTTCCAATTTAATACTATACTATACTTTTTAACAGATGATTTTAAAATACAAATAGATCTACTATTTTAAAAGCCACATGAATGGAGTTAACTTGTTATCAATATAAATGGCCATAGCCTCTAATTAGAACTCCCACTTGCTATTATGGGTCTTGAAGGTGGTTCACACAATTTTTTATGGATCTTAGGTAGTCTAAATATTTCACTCATTTTTGGATTCTTATTTAAGAACATGTTGTATAACTTGTAATCAATTAAAGCTTCCAATCACCATTCCTCTCTAAGTGAATCAACTCCGTAGGCTTTAGCAATTTTAGTACAGCTAACTTTTTCATAATCATTCACTATTCCTAAAGAATTTAGCAAAACTCAATCATATTCAGTCCTATCTAAAATTACCAACTCTCTTCCTTTCTCACCTTTACTTAAATGTAATTCATTTCTGGACTTCAGACTATTCAAAGCCCATTTCTTTATATGTTGCATTAAAATACTTCCTAGGTAACTTATCAGACAATAATAATCTAGCATCTTTCTCAGTAACAGTCAGAAAAGCTTCAAATATGGGTTTAAGTGGTGGGTTATACAAACTAGGTTTAGGAAAGGCATTCATATTTTCATTTAATGGATATAAACATATTAAATTCAATCTCCTAACAAAATGTCTTAAAGAATTAATGGTAGTCACAATATAGGCTCTTACAGCAGAAACAAATGACCATCCTAGACATAACATCTGAACTTCAGTTGAATTTAAAATACAGCTAGACAGATTAACTATTTTAAAAAACACATCAATGGAGCTTCCTTGTTTTAAGTCCTTTTCTTTCTGATTTGTTTGTCCTTGTAGAAACTGTTCTAAAAATTCTTTCTCTTTGACAGTTGTGCTGCTTCTTCTGCTCATGTTCTTTCTTCATCTGTGTTCTGGTAAACATCTGCTAGCTGATAACCTAAAAAAGAAGTATGAACATTTGATGTGTAGTTAGATTGTTGGCTGTTCTTTATTTCAAACTTGGTGATCTATGTGGCATGGTTTGAGTATTGCTATTGTTGTTAAAGCTATTCTTAGTAGCATTATTGGTCTGAATATTCACCACATCTACATTCTCCCTATAATTTCTTTCATGACATTGAACCAAAGTAACATAATTGTTCAAAGTCCCATACACAATACTGTTCACATAATTGACCTTATCTCATTCAAATTTCTTTAGATTCATTCTTTTTAATAAGTTTATCTTGCAGATTTTCCAGATTAGAATTAACTTTTCCTGCTAATGTATTGGATTTCAGGGTGTTATCCAAAGTCTTATAATGCATATTTAACTCTATAACTTCTGCTTTGCATAGATCACATAAAAAATTCACATATTGCAAACGTGTGTTGGTTTAATTTTTTCCTCGTTTCAATGAAATCTGCAGTTAATCAGTGCCATACAGTGAGCACAACACTCTTAAGCCACAAGGAACCCATTCTACACCTAGACAATATTCAAAAAACAAGATATCACATTTGTAGTCTCATGTCTCAACAAATGTTTTTCAAGTTTATTAAAGTCTTTAATAATATCTGTGGCCAGAACTAAATCTTTTACTGCTAGACCAAATGGACTTTCAGGAACCATGAAACAATTTAAAAGTTACTGGTCACATACATTGTTCTCAACTCCTGCTGAAATTGCTGAACCGGATGAAGCAAATTTACATCATTTGCATTCTACCTAATGGTAGGTGAACTACCATTAATCACAGTAACACCAAAAACTTTTTCTTCATTTATAAACATAGGAATATTCATTTTTTTCATGCAATGAAGATCCAGAGGGAACCACTAAAAAAACTCAAACTCACTGTGTAAACTGACTGCCAGGAGACACCATCATCAAACAACAATAATCCACCAGACTTTCAATTACTGTTCAATAATTATCCACACTGAATCTATCATAAGTAGGTCCATTGAAAGCTACATTTGAAGTCTAATCATGTGCTAAATGATGTGAATCAAAATATTTCTTTTTTTCAAAACCAAAATGCATTTGTTTACATATTTTCAGTACAACAGAAATCCCAGACATTGAAAATGAAAAAGCTTTAAAAGGATTATATTTACATCATTAAGGAAATAATTTAAATACAGAATTTAAAAGGAGTTGCTTAGATTAGAAGAAAAAATCTCTAAATCAACAATGTAGAGATAAATCTCTTATAAAGGCTTTAAAATATTGAACAAAGAGGTCATGTGATACCTTTTATAGTATCAATTGAGGTTTAAGCTTTCAGACTAATACATGTCCTTCATCAGAGGTTTGTCAGTTTTACAGTTACTCAACAGATGTCCATCAACAGGTTGAATAATTTTATTTATGGCTGCTTTATTTGAAGTCAGATTATTTTTGAAAACATTGTTCATCAATTCTGGAATACACAGTTTATCCAGTGGCATTCTGTATTAGATATTTTTGGACATACTATTAAACTTCATAATATACAGGCTGATAAAGTTCTTATATCTTTTATTTTAATATTATAATTATTGATTTCTCTTCCCTATACTCCACAAAGTGCCTACTGGGCAAGGATTCAACCAGCTGAGTTTACTTTCCTGATGGTGAACTTCCTGTTCACTGTTCCATACGAAATCACTGCTGATGCAGTTTCTAAATGTGCACCAGCAATTATTACTTTATTTTAGTGATTATTTTTCATTTTTCTTCATGTTTCTGAAACTGTAGAGTAAATGTTAGTTGAGGGGATAACTCTCCTGAAGAAAAATAATGTTTTGTTGTTCTCACCACACCAGATTAAATTCAGTGAGAATGGTTATCATTGTGGTAGATTTTGACAAATCATTACGGCAGCAGTAGACAGCTTATGTACTATTTCAACTGTATTGAAGTTAAGGTACTTGGGTTCATAAGTAATAGTCTGAGAATATTTTAGTGTAACTGATTTTAGTACAGTTAGTACAGACTGTTTAATATACTGCTTATTTTGTAATATTTGCATGCTATTTGAGATTAAACATAAATTTACTAATGTTTCTTTTTATTGTTTTATAAATATATTAACCAGAACAGACCTAGAAAATTAAGAATTTGAAATACAATATAAGGACATTTTAATTGGGTTAAAGTTTGGTTAGATCATGGCATGTAACTAGATGGTTATCCTTCCTGTTTTCATATTTCTCTATTATATCCAAGAACTCTATGGAACCTAATGTTTTATTGTAACAGAAGTCATGAGATAGCAGTGTATGTAGTTAATCATAGATTTAATGGTTTTCCTTTGTACATGAGTAGCCTTCTACTATTTATTTTAGAAAAGATGTTAGCTGACTTAATGACAGTGGGTACAAACAGTTCATGATAGTTCTGTATTACTAAAATAACTAAAATAATCTGACAAAAATCTGACAAAAAGTAGCAAAAGCTTTAGTCCAGAAATATTAATGATTTAAACAATACCCTTAAATAAAATGTTTGCTCTATAACTCAAGGATACCAAGTAAACCTTCCCTTGTTTAAAGTATACATATTAAACATCAGAAGAAAGTATAAATATTTTTGTTATTGGTCTGGTTTCTCTGATTATTTATAGAACCACTGGTCACATAATTTCCTGTTTATACTTCAGGTGCAGCTAACATTGCATAAGACAGTGATTCAGGTCATAGCCTGTTATAGGTCCCCAACCATGTCCCAAGACTCACACTCCACTTTCCTAAGCATCCTGGAGAATATTAGGGTCCAACCTAACAGTCTCATACTTGGTGACTTCAACTACCCCTCCAATAACTGGGAAAACTACTCATGTACCAATATACTTGCCCAATGTTTCCTGAAATTCATTAATTCCAAAGGACCAGCTCATTCTTACTAGAAGTAGCAACATCCTTGACCTGCTCACTACTAACATGGGTGACTGTTGCTCTACACCAATAGTCATCTCCTACCTGGTTAGATCTGACCACAGACTAATCACCTTGGTAATCCACATCCCTCCCACCTCACCCCTGCAAAGATAAACACCATGAAAAACTTCTCCAAAGCTAACTTTGGGCTCCTAAAAACAGGTGGCTAACTTCATGGCACCCATGCAAATGAATAATAGTTGCATGACTGCCAAATCATACACCAATGCACTGTTCGAACACGCACACAAATGCATGGATCTCGCCATACCCAATAGAACCAAGACGCTCTCCTCCAAAAAAGGAAGCCAATCTGGTGGTCCCCTGCCATAAACAAACTCTACAACAGAAAGAGGAAACTGATGCAGAATAAGGTGAAGTCGCAAGACTGGAAAAACTCTGTTATCAGCCTCAACAAAAAGTTGAGATCCCTCATCAAATCCTCTAAAGCTAGCTATGAAAACAGAATTGCAGCAAATAGTAAAGACAACCACAAGGCCTTCTATAGTTATGAAAATAATCACCACAGCAATACCCAGATTTGCTCTGAGCTACTGCACAATGGTACCTCCTATAGCAAGCCAGAAGATACTGCCAATATACTGGCCGACAGATTCAATGTCAACTTTACCCTTACCCCCCAAAGGACCAATCACAATACCAGTAGACTGCAAGGCACCCAGTATTACTGCTGCACAGGTTAAAACAGCACTGTCCAAGGCCAGGAATACAGCTTTTATGGGACATGACAATATCCCTGGCTGTGTTCTATATGGACTACAGAGTGAACTGGCACCTCACCTGTGTGCCCTGTTCAATCACAGCATCACCTCAGGATTTGTCCCTACTGAATGGTGCACTGCTACAGTCATCCCTCTCCACAAAGAAGGAGAGACTACAGGCCCTGCCTGACAAGTCTGATATGCAAAGCTATGGAATGCATAATCTTGGACTTAATAAACAAGGATATAGGGAATCTCCAAACTCTGGATCCCACACAGTTTGCTTTTATTTTATTTATTTATTTATTTATTTTACATTTGTTGACCAGGATAGTCCGACTGGATGCATGTCCATTTTCAGCAGAGGCCCGGGGAGAAAAGCTCCACATTTACAGTAGGTTACAATCATATTAGACAGATTACATGATTTTTTTTTTTTTTTTTTTTTTTGAGACTTAATACAAAGAGGGAAAAAAAACATACACTATTATATACAATAACATATAGTAACTCCTTATTAATGATAGACTCAGAGAAAGAGGATGACTTTATACCTTAGGTAGTCCATAATTAATATAGTAATTTTGTGAAGAGTAGATCATGCCTACTCAACTTGGTTGACTTCTTTGAGTCAGTCACCAAACCCTTGATCTGGTCAAGGCCTTTGATAACATTCCCCACTCAGGAATCATAGAAAAACTCACTAAGCTAGGCATCAACCCCTATATCACTAGGTGGGTGGCAAACTGACTCACAGATAGAACCGACAGTGTGAAAGTAGCTGACTCCAAGTCAGACTGCTGAGCAGCCACGAGTGGAGTCCCACAGGGATTGGTCCTGGGTCCTCTCCTGTTTGGCATCCATTTTCTCAGAAGTCCAGACCAACACGAAGGGACTTTGGCTGACAAAGTTCGCAGATAATTGCAAGTTGGGAGACATTATTAACTCCCCAAGTGATGTTAGCATCCTACAGAAAGGCCATAGTGAAAACAACGACTGGTGTCAGAACCATGGTCTTAAGCTCAATGCCAAAAAATGTGTTGTCATCCCCTTTGGGAAAAAAAAAATTCCCATGAATTACCACATCAATGGGTAGTCCACTGAATACAGAAGGTGTTATAAGAGATCTTGTAACACAGGTTGACAGCAGCCTCTCTTTTGATCTCCACACTGCCACTGTGGTCAGAAAGTCCTTCTATATGGCGCATCTCATTACTAAGGATTTTGCATCCAGGAAGAAAGAGGTCATTGTCTCTCTCTACTCTTCCCTCATTAGGCCAATCGAGTACAATACCCCATTTGGCATATACCTCACTACACATCTGCAACAACTAGAAAGACTGCAAAAGTACCTCACAAAGAGGATCCTTGGCCTAAACACTTGTTCTATATGAACAGAATCAAAAAAATCCAACTATTCTCTGTCTCATATTGCCTACTTAGAGGCGATCACTGCTTGACTTACAAAGCCATGTCTGACCCAGCTCTGTTAGAAATGCTACATCTAAAGAAATCCCAAATCCTCTGCACCACTCGCTCCAGAGACCTCAACCTCATTAACACAATCAACAGAACGTGCTAGAGGGACAGGTTCATAACCCAGAGACAGCCC
Organism: Protopterus annectens; assembly: GCF_019279795.1. NCBI lineage: Eukaryota > Metazoa > Chordata > Ceratodontiformes > Protopteridae > Protopterus > Protopterus annectens. Next base: position 325,813,705 of record NC_056726.1, on the reverse strand, counting down.
ATGCTACTGAATAGACTTCCCATACATGTCAAACTGAGCACTTCACTGGCCCTCTTCAAGAGAAATCTTGATGAGTGCATGGGAAATAAAAAATTCACTCCAGGATCACTCCAGTGGCTCTACTTGACAGAGGCACTAGCAACTCAATTTGGGTGGCACGATGCCAGGGTAATCCTGTGGGCTAGGCTTGTAAAGGCTCCAGGGCCATTAGCCTAGTACACACCTATGTACCTATGAACCTATAGGGTGAGAGAACTCTGGCCCATTCATTACCTTAGGAGTGAAGGGCAAGCTAACTGGGAGTGATACTATTATCTCCTTGGAATCAAGAGTTTTCTATTTTTGGTCCTAATTTCTTACACATGATCAGCATGCATTATTATAGCAGGACATGCAATGGAGATAGCTTAGAACCTTCATGGATGATGCTAAGTCCACAGACAATCTTCCTCCTGGAATGAACAACAACTATGTTATGCACATTTCATTGATCTCCTGTGGGTAAATTGTTGTACTTTGAGTACCATATGAGAGTGTTCAAGCCTTTGCCCTTGAAAAAGGAAAGCAGACAAACCTTCTTCACTTATTTTCCTCTTCAACAAGCTATGATATGTTGTTGGATCACTATTGGAGGTCATGATACCTGCATCACAATCAGAGCTTTTCCTCTATAGTTGGTTAAAACAGGCAGAACAATTTAAAAGGGTGATAACATATGATTTGAAATGCATTACTCATCTATCTTATAGACTAAAATATTCAGAGGAACATTTCTCTGTATAAATAATTATTTAAGGAAAGGATTATAGAAGATAGACTGGATGATACCAATAATATATCACTGGTATAAAAAGTCATTGTTATAGTAAATTAATTGCAGTAATTTTTTTCTAAACCTTCTAGAGACACTTAAACAATTTTTAAAACATTCTCAGTTTTGTAAAAGTTGCACTAACTCTCTCTGGGAGTTTGAATTTTGCAACATATACATGAGATTTTTCTAAAGATAATATACAAAGGATTTCCCCACAAGCTAAGGATTTGGATGGATTTTACAGTGATACGGGTTTAAATAATTTAGCAGTTAGTCCATGGTATCTTGCTAAGTTAATTCATTTTAAGAGACATCATTCTTCATCAATGCATTCAAACAGATTGTACAATAACTGTTCCAACTTGCTTTTTGTATGAATATCACCACAAAATGTAGAGCCTTATCAGAGCATGGGAATCTAAAATGAATGGTACATCTACCAATCTGCACAATTTTGCATTTACACAAATGTGTCTGTTTTCCAGATTTAATAGAATACTTGCCTAAGGAGTTTTGTAAAGATAATAATTGTGAATTGCTTCTAAGTGCCATATGTGTTATGAAATCAGTGCAGTAAGAAAATTCTTATAAAAAATGAGCTTCTGAAAAGTTTTGTTCATGTCCTTTTTTGGCAATCAGTCAGTGGAATTATGATGTGTCAGCTAAACAAAATATTTAATTTCACGCACATTTTATTTCTGCATATATTAGGAAAAACAATCCTTGGTTGCAGCTCTATAAATGTCCAATCATTTCCCTTGGTGTAGCAGAACTTGCACTATATATTCAGTTACAATACTTTTTCTCTCTTTCTTTCTTTTTTTATGTGATTATTTATTTATGCTTTTGTTTACCCGGTCTGTCTGACTGGGTTTAGCCAAAAAAAATCTTTTTAGCAGAGGCCCAGCGAGAAAAGCTCAAACATTTTATAAGCATATTTAATTATATATTCAGTAATAATGTACGTTAACAATTACATATACATTTGCTAATTAGACTGAATCCATATGAAAGTGGAGGGAGCTATTACAGCAACAGGTGTATTTATAAATAGTAGATAATGAACATTGAACATTTGAAGAGGTATATTAGTGGATTTGTCAGATAGATAATAAATAATGTAATTCGCTCCTAGAAATCCAAAAAAATGAGGTGAGGGAACTGGGCGGGAATGAAAATTTTAGTTTTGTAGTTAAGAGGTGGGGTGGTGTGAAAAGCAAAGTACAGAGACAGTATATAGGGGTGGGAATGAACAATATCACAAAATAATGAATATAGCTGGAAGATGCTAAATTCAGTCATTGGGGAACATTGGTCATACGGTATAGAATTATGAATAAAATAAATAGTTTGATATTATGGTAAGTTGAAGATAACAGTGGCATATATCTCGGAAATGAACAGAATATTTAAGGATGAATGGTATTTAAAATTATCCTATGTCAAAAAAGCAGTTAGAAAAGTAGATGTTGAAAGACAAAAGCTCATAATAAGCTCAACAATGTCCAATAACTTACCTTTCCTAAAATGTAGTTTGTCAACAAAAAAAAAAACATCACAATGTAATTTTAGGTATTTCATATATTAGCTGTCAAATATCTAATCGTGTTTCTTTCACATATGAAAGAGCATTTGTTAAATATTATAGTTTTATCAAATATTCTTGTTATCAAAATCTTGTCATTCTAACATGTATTTGTCAAAGGTCAGTTCTTATTATTCAGATCTGTTTTTAATATAGTAATAGTACTCTGTGCCAAATCAACCATACTTCTGTGTGCAAATTGTTTTTTATCTCTATTTGTTTGGCTCTACATAATGACACTAAATTCATGCTTAGGGCAAATTGTATAATAAACATTTTTTTAGATCTGAAGTAATCTGATTAGCTGCATAAGTACCTGTCTGATGTGAAAAAAAAGTAGTAGCAGAATATATTTTTGATAAATGCAAATACATCGGCTAAGTTTTATCACTGTACAACTTAGGTTATTTCTCTTTTCCTAAATATAGCTATTTACTATTAAAGGTATTCATATTTCCCCTTTACATAGCACCATTTCTGTTTGCTTGTTTGTCAAGTATATAATCCATTAGTAGCTTTAAGTAGCTAATTCCATGCTCATACCTGGTAGTCAAATAGTAGAATTATAGCTCTGGAAAAATCACATATAAAACCATAAAAGTACTAATTTTCTGTTTCTATACCAGATTGCTTTGGGCACAACTAATTCAGGCAAAATCTGTATTACCATGTCAGTGTGCTCCCATTTTCCATGTCCAGTGACCACTGGGTAATACACATATTTTGTAAAGCATTACAGACTATAGCAAATGAAGTGTGCTTTGTTATAGAGTAGATGTCCTTAGATAATCCTATAATTTGTTCCAATAAACATGTTACTTTACTCTTCAAGCTGACACTTGAATGATGTTAGCTTCAATTCTGTTCTGTAAAATGTGTCTTAGATCATACACACATACTGTGTGTACTAAGGAAACTGTCTGGAAGGGTCTGAAACTGAAAAGATTATACTGAGCATCTAAAACAACCATGCTCCCTTCTGGTAGCATTTTAATAAAATATTTTTACTTTGAGAATCTGATATGTCTATTATAACTATTGGTACCCTTATTTTCAAGAGAAAAAGCCACCAAATATATTTTAATGAACACGTGAGCATTTTAAGTAGTGTCATTGTAAAATAAAAATGATGACCACCAAAAGTACCCTATATTTCATAAATTTCATAAGTGACCATGTCTTTGGATTCAGAGACATATAAGTTGTCATTCATGCCACATCTAAATTGTCTATAATATACTATATTCAGTGTTGCCAATAGTCTTAATATTTCTTATATCAGGATTACTTAATGATGGCAAAAAAATATATGTACAAGTCCCTCATTTCTGAATCTACATGGCATTAGGCCGAATCTATGCCTAAACCATTTGAGTCATACGCATACATCAGATATCTTTGCAATGCATTCATTTCATGGTTATTTATCTCTGGTTAGATTTCTGTAATTCCCTGTATATTTCTTTATTTCTTCCATGTAATCCATATTCTTCCATATCTGGATAAGAATTATCCACTCATGTTCTTCTCAGTCCAGGTCCCTGTGGCCTAATGAATAAGGCATTGGCCTAAGCTGGGGACTGTGGCTTGAGTCGCATCTGGGTTGATTTAATTGTGATTCAAGTATATCTTTTTTAGGGGTTGGGGTTGGTCTAATGGTTAAGGTATTTATCCCACAGAAAAAAGAGACAGGATTTGATTCACACATTTACATAACTCTGAAGATATATATTTTTTTGTTTGTTTCTTTTTGTGAAGTTATTTTAGAAGTGATATTATTAATCAGCATTATCATCATACATAGACAAGCAGACCTTCATTCCAACAAGCTCTGATTAATTAAATCTATCACTATTCCCAATTTAGAGCAGTCACCCTCAGGATAGTAAGGGAAGGACGTGGATTTAGACAAAAATTAACACATTAACTCTCTACCAGTTTTTCTTTCTTGACTCTAGAAACTAGACTATTATTTTTTTCTATAACAGAGGTTAGACTCAAAGCCAAGCAAAACAGCTACTTTTCAGCTTTGCCCTGAGAAGGTTTACATGCAGTGACTGATACAGATGTCCCACTATCAACTAAAATCCATTCCCATGGCCTACAGATCCATACGTTCATAAATGTGTACTACACTAACAACCACTAAGGCCTTTTTAAGCCTAGCCATGCATCCCAAATCTCTGACAAGTTCTGGTACCCTTGATAAATGTAAGCAGGGGCTTGGGAGCTGAAACATTTGCAAGCAGAGACTTGGGAAATCAACCATTTACAAGCTACCTGTGTCCCTTACATACAAAGGTACCAAACCAAGGATGAATTTCCTGTTCCCCATCCAATTGTCCAAGTTATACTTCAATTGCATTAGGGAGGCTGTCCACTTCAACTGGATGGGGAGCTTGTTCCAGAGAAGGGACAGTTTCTTATACATACCTGTTTCTCCAGCAGGTCCTGTCTCCACCTCTCAATTTACAGAAGATGTCTCTGACTGTGTACTAGGACCTGTTTCTAGTTTTTTCTGTTTTATTTTCTTTTAATTTTGGGTTAGGGTCCTAGATGCATAGGCTACTGGTCTACCCTCTTGAAACATGACTGTGCCTAGGCCAAACTTTGAAGCATCACAGGAAAAACTAACTGGTTTGTTCACATCATAGCATCTTAATGTAGGTGGGGTGGCAATTTTCTGTTTATCATCTTCAAATGCCTTCTGATGATGTTCCAACCATGACCATGCAACATTTTTGCATGTTAGCTCTCTTAAAGACAGTGTTAACTTACTGAAGTCTGGTACAAATTTTCCTAAATAGTTGACCATGCCCAAAAGCTCTGCAAAATTTGTATATTGTCTGGCGCTGACATCTCTAAAAGAGCTGCTTGTTTGGTCAGGTCTGGTCTCAAGCCTGTACTTGTAAACAAATGTCCTACATATGTAACTTCTGGAAGTCTGAATTTACACTTCAGAGGACTGAGCTTTAAATTCACTTCACATGGTCTGTCTAGAACATTTTTGAGGTTTCTGTCATGCTCTGCTTCACCATTCCCTCCAACCAACAAACCGTCTACTATTATGGCACAAGGATAACCCAAAAAAAATTGTTCCATTGCACCCTGAAAAACTTCCCTTGCAGATTTTATTCCAAATGACATCCTTAGGAATATGTATCTGCCAAATGGAGTACCAAACATAGTTAAAAATAACGATTTGCAATCCAGAATCACTTGCTAAAATGAGCTCTTTGCATCCAAAACAGAAAATACAGTGGCATTCAGTATTAGAGCTGCAACTTCTTCAACTGTGCACATTGGATGATACAGTCCTTTTAATGCTTTGTTCAAATCTATTGGGTCAAAGCATATTCTGATTTCATCTGAGCCTTTCTTGTGAATGGCTACCTTGGATGGATGACACCCACAAATCACACCTTACTGCACCATTTTATCCAACTGAGCTTTTACTTTATCTTGCATAGCTATTGGAATTCTTCTTACTGGTCTGAATACTAGAGTGTTCTCTGGGTCTAACTTCATGGAATATACAACTGGAAGCTTGCCCAATTTGCCATAGAAAACATCAGTATACTCTGAGAAAATGGCTTCAGAGAAATTGGAATTCAGAAATGCACTCACATGATGAACTTCTTTAGCAAAAGAAAGCAGATTCATTCTTATACTGTCTTTGAGACCCAGTAAAGATTGCACTGGCCTTCAGACTACGTAGAATAACAAGTTGTAACAGTTCTCGGCCAAATAACATGAAAGTATCACTGAACCTTTGGTTTGAAAATCTTCACCTCCATAAGCACCAAATCTCACACTACTGGTTACATTGAATCTTTTTTGTGTGACCTTTCCTTTACAACTTCGTGAGGCCTACTTGATTTGCATAGCTTTTGAAAATGGTTAAATTTTTCACACGTGTGACATTGCTGACCAAATACTAAGCACTTCTCTCTTTTAGAGTCATGATTTGCACCACAATTGCAACAGTTAACAATAAAACTAGATTTGGGTTTTGCTGATTCACGTTTATGTTGCCCTGAGCTGGCACTGAAGCTTGCACTTTTCTTGGAACTTTCTAGAAAACCTAGTGGACTCTTTGGAAATTTTGTAGCTGCCACATGTTTAGGCCTGTTCTTGTTTGTCACATGTTGCATACTGTCTACATGTGCTCTGGAGCCAACTGAACCCATGCATTTGTCTCTCACAAGCATACCCATATGTTTTTCTGTCACCTCATGGATTTGACAAATCTCTATGGCTTTGCTCAGTGTTAAATCACTGTCACAAAGTAAAATCTTTCTCACAGCAGCACTATTAACATGACACACAAGCCTGTCCTTTATCAGCTCATCTTTTAGATCACCAAACCAACATGTCTTAGCTCTGTTTCTCAGGTCAGTTATATAAGCTGCAAATGTTTCCCCTGATTTCTGATTTCTTGTGTAAAACAAATGCCTCTCTAATGTAACATTCATCTGAGGGTAGCACATTTCTCTAAACTTGTGCTTCAAACACTTGGGGTCTTCCCTTGATTCGGCTTGCACAACAATATGGCAGCCTGCACCTTCTCCTTCATACATTTCAGGTGCATACACAAATGAATGCTCTCTTTCTATAGCCTCTGACTCTGCTAGTGCAAAATGAATGCCCTGGTGTGTGCATCTCTATCTGCATAAGCTGCTTGCATGAAAATATTGTACTCTTGCTCAAATATTCTCCAGTTCTCTGCAATATTCTGATCAAACACAAATGGTAGGGGGTTTCAAAATCTGTCTGTCATATTAACACATACCAGCCAAGGTTTTTTTTCTGCAAATAAGCATGGATATGCACACATGCACATATGCAGAATGTTCTGGCATAAACAGAACTTGTCCAATGCCTTCATACTCTGAACTTATATTTTCATTGGACTTATTGGAATTATGCAAATGAAGGAACTTGTAGTACTTTCTAATAACTGGACTTTGCGAAATAAACCTCTTGGGCTTTTCAATGCTTTTGGAATATTATCAGTAAAGGCAGAAATGCTAAAGTAATTTATCATCATTTGTTATACTTTCAGAATTTTATTGGTAAAGGTAGAAATGCTAAAGACATTTACCATCACTTATTAAAGTCATCACTTCAAGAAACATTCAAGAACTTTACAATGCAACTAAATAACTGATGAGCACTGTAATACTCTTGTAATGTCGTCTTTTGCAAGCAAACACTATCAGTGTAAGAAGCATGTCAAGCAACTATAAAATGTGAATAAATCAAACATCTGTTGCCCAAAACTCAATAACTTTCAAAGTAACTGCATACAACACACTGAAATATCCCCAAAATGTTGGTACCTTGCTAGGCAACACTTTACAGTACAAGAAGCACTATGTAATGGCAGCACTTTTTGCAAATACACACACCCAGCACAAGAACTTTTTTGAAATCATTATACTTTCACTGGATTGCATGAAATAGTTGCACTTTGCACACAATGACCTTTTTGAAATACACACACAGTAATAAGTGCACACAGTAAGCCCTTTTACACACTCTGAAATACTTTGAACAACTTTAGTTACACCCTTGATACAATACGAAGTCGTAGTTATGCCCAAATACAGCACTTTGCCCAAACATATGCAGTTGTCTTGCTTTGTTTTGCCTAATGTGCCCTTTTCTTTTCTTATTGTAATTGTTTTGTTTGTTTAAGCCCTTTTCATGTCCAAAGTACTTTTCTTGTGCACGTTTTACTCTGAACATGCCCAACTTTGTCTCAACCACACTTGTTTTGCATTTAACATACTCATTTTGCTTTACAGTTAATCGTTCCATCAAATCCTTTTATCTTAAACATTTTCTTTATTTAACAAACTTTTCATACTTTCCTCTTGCCTGATAATGCAGTTTGTGCCCTTGTAACGCCCCTTTATTGCCTTTTGCATCAAGTAAATAATTTGTTTTATTTCTCATTGCCTTTTGATTCTTTCTGACTATGCTTGTCCTCTTTTCTCTCAGTTTTACTTTCACTGCCATCTTTTCATCTCATGGCTCAGAATATTCTTCTCTCTTCTATCCCGGTTCTGACACCATGTTGCTTTTGTGTTAGGACACGAATAAACTAATATTCATGGGTTCTGTTTAGGCAGCTTTATTATATACAAACACATTACTATTGTTGACTATAGACTGTAACTTAAGTAACTTATATACAATTAATGACTATGATCATGCATACTCACTCCCTAGCTGCTCTTTCAAAATGGCACTAAGGTTGTGCACATGTGCGTGTCATATATGTGAACGTACAGTCTTGCATGCTTTTTAAAGATACAAGCACACACACTTTACACTCTGATCTACAGTGCCCAATCCTTTTGTACCTTTTAGAATATATGTTAGCACTCGCTAAGTATGATAAAAGTGGCTTGTTATATAGTAGCAGCATGCATAGGAGGTAGATGTCAACAATATTTGAATTAAAAAATTAAAAACCCAAAACTTGCAAAATAAACATTTTAAAATATACTTTACTATATAGTATATTTCCCAAATCTCTGCTGGGATATTGGAAGAGACACACTAGAGCCCATCTTTCTCTGGATTACTCATACAATTAGGCCTCACAATCTCCCATACCCCCTACCCCCACCCCCAACCCCATCTAGTGAACAGACGCCAAGACTCAAGTTGACTGGAAACTCAAGTTATAAATTACAAAACTTGTTTCAGGTATCTAGTCTTTTAGATGGAGTGCCATTTAAAGTGAGAAACTCTCTGAAATCAGCATTCCTAAAATTAACATTGCTTTTGGCTCTTTCAAAAATGTACTTTCCATCCACACAACATGTAAATGTAAATTAACATCAAGAGGTTTAAACTCCCGTCTGTACTTGACTGCCTATCGTCTTAACTTGCTCCATGCTATCATTAAACCAAAAGTTACTTTGCTTCTTAAAACATATGTCTCTTTTTCAGAAAATCCCAAAAAGTGTCATATTTAGGATTTCTCGTCTGGATAGCAAGTCAGAGCAAGCTTTTGTTGCCCCAGGTAATCCTCCTTCACAACCAGGGATGTCTCCACAGTCCACAAATTTACTGACAAAAAATATCTGATATAAATGGAAAAGTCAAGTGCCATTTCACCAGATCTGGATTAATTCCTTTTGCTGCTCCTCCAGTCACTCTAAGGATTCTATTGCATCTGTCATTGTGGATTTTAGGTGTGTATGTACTTACTAGGCTATTAACCAGTGGGATCTTAAGAAGCCAAGCTCTTAATTCCCACTATAGTTTTTATCCCTTATATTTTGTGTACAAATAACACAGGGAAAACAGAAGGATATGCTGTGACAATTACTTGTTGTCCCTATCCATAAAGACATGAGTGCTAAACTACAAGTGAATTTGCAGAGTCCTATCCATTCTTCTAAATATTGTTTGACTAGTGTAATCAAAGCACTGCACTTTATATAAAGAAGAAAATGGTTCCATTGAAGATGTATTTTTCTCTCTGTTACATACCTGTCCATTCAACATGTTCTATTTATGTCGAAAAACAGATGGAGATCCTTGAATGGGTCTGCACTTTTCCATCATTCTTATGAATGTGTAATAGATCTAACAGGATAGGGTCTGCTGAGGCTCTTTATATAAGGCACAGGTTGCCTCTTGGTAGCCTGTGTGAGGCGTTTAGATGGTCTGCATTGCTTTTCAATTTAGAACCTCGATTTTTAATGAAAAAGCATTGTAGTCACGCCACTTATGACAGATGTTTAGACAAGTACATACCGATCTAAATTTGTCTGCTGGCAGATTGGGTCTGAATATCTAATATCCTTTACTATTAACTCTGTGTGATGCTGTGCATTGTTTCTGAGACTTCTAATGTAGATGTAAAAAGTGTTGTGGTGTCATTCCCCTAAGTGACTATTGTATCTCATATATGGCTTTTGTTGATTTGATCAAGGTCAGGTGTTATTTGTTAAGTTTAGCAAGAGCTCTATTGGTATATTAACAGTTAAATTTATTTTTGTTAGCAATTTTTTTTTATTATAGCTCCTTTTTATAGTAGTGCTGTACCACAGGAAATTAGATTTAACTTTGCTCAAATGCATCTATGCAGCTATTTACATGTGCATAGAATTTAGCAGTGAATGACTCTGTATAAGCAGGGGGGTCAACAAGGTAGAAGAGGCTTTTGAATTTAGCCAGGTCTTCAATCAGTTTTAGTGGACTAGTTTTGGCATAATCTTTAGTCTTAAGGTAAATGTAACTGATTTATGGTGTGATTTGACCAGGGAGGAAGTTATAATCGGTGGGGATACTGATAAGGACTAAGCCCAGGATTTTATCTCCCTTGGTGTAGAAGTCTCCAAATTAATGGAGGGGTAGTTGAAGCCTCCTATGAAAACTGTGTTTGGTTTAAAAAATAGGAACTCCATACTGGTTAAGTAGGGGGTAAGGGTTGAGTGGGACATAGACAGGGTACTACAGATAGCTATGATATGATAAGGGAACATAATACTAAGCTGGATATGGAGGAGTTCCAAGTCATTATGTTGTCTTACAAATCTGGAGGTGATTTTTTTTTAAATATAGAGACACCACCAACTTTAGTGTCTTCATTCTAATATAGGGGGCCTGAATGTAAGTAGGCATTTAAGCCCTGCACAAACGGAGTGTTCTCTTTGATCTTAAACCAGTTCTCTGTGACAATGCATACATCAATGTTTTCCAGGGGGAAGAGAGTTTGCAGGGAGTGGAGTTTTTTTATTAAGGCTCCTAGTGCTGAAAAGCAAGATCTTCATGTTACCTGAATACTTTTTTTGTTATTTTGGAAGCTTTAGAAGACTGATGTTGCCTAAAAAAGACACCTGGAGTGGGCAAGGATTTAGCCAGGATATATAGCTTTGGGGGATAGGTGCTGGCCATCTCTACTTAGCAAAGATTTAGGGCTAACTACAATCTCCTCTCATGCTGGTATATATTTTATCCCCTTAGAATGACACCAGAAGCTAACCCACATGTTGAAGTCAATAATCGTCCTAATATTGAGGCATCATTCTTAGTGCTGTTAGAATCCTAGGGTCATACTTGCCACAGACACATATTCTGGGAGCTCCATCCTGTCTCTTCATATAGTGCTGGAAGGTATATCTCAAATCATTTACACCCATATGATCTATGATTGTGTCATTTGTGTACTTGTGATGCAAGGACTTGAGTGCATGCTCAATGTGGTAAATCCTGATACTTGATAGGCAACTGGACATGACTTCTTCAAACATAGCTTCGTGAGTGATACATCAATGTATCTCAGTATGGAATCACCTAACCTTAGGTTATTGGATTGTGTGTAGGTTTTCCTTATGGACATTTGAAATACGTCAGTGTGACTTTCAAATTTCTGTTTCATGGTGTCTGCTGCCTGTGTTATACATTGGTGAGGTTGCTGAGGGTAATTGTTTTTAGGTACCATTTAGGAGGCCTTTATCATTTAGGTAAGTTACTTTTAAGAGCCTCAGCATTTGTAGGTCTATGTATTTCATCTTCAAGAATTATAGTATCATAGGAGATTACTATGCAAATGGCCCTAGAGCCTTTTTAAGCCTAGACATTTGTGGCCCAATTTTCCCTATTATCAATACCCAAGGGCTAGAATGTCTTTGATATATACCTGTGATTTAGTACATCTTCAAGCTGTCCCTGTCCATAAGTGACACAGATGACAAGCCAGAGGCAAATTTGTGATTTCAAATCCATTGATTCAAACTGAATCTGAAGAAGCTTAGGGAGGAGCTCTGCTTCACATGAATGGGGAGCCTTCTCCAGAGAAGGAGTACTCTTTGAGATATATGCCTGTTCCACCAACATGTTTTGCTTATATCACAGGTAAGGTTGTTAAGATCCTTAGATCAAATAATTCTAGTGCTGTTTGTTTTGTGAATGTGTACAAGATCTATCAGGGCTGGATTGGACAATGCCTTGTAGGTTAGGGATAGAGCGTCCCTCAATAGTCTGTAGGAGACCAAGTACAGGGAGAAGGCTTTGAGGCAGTCCACATAGGACATGTTATTTACACCCTGCATTATTTTAGTGAAGAAGCCCTATGACCACTCTCACTGTTGTAAATGCTTGGTTGGGTACAAGATGAAGGGTGAATTGCACTCAGTTATTGGTCTAATGAGGGCTGAGTATACTGGCACTATGAGCTCCTTAGATCTGGATGCCATGCCCTTACTTAAAATTTGTGCCATATTGAGGATTTTCTCACCAACATGGACACATGCTGAGCAAAGTTCAGGGTACTGTCAACCTGAGTTCTCAAGTCCCTTACTGTTGGATCTGCACTTAGGGGAGTATCAATGCTTTAATTTGCAGAGTTGGTCATCTTCCCAAAGGCTATAATTATGCATTTGTTTGCATTAACTTTTAGGCCATGTCTCTGCCACCAGTTATTACTCTGTGTCAAACCTTCCTGGAAGATATCTACATCTTTAGGGGATTCAGTGATTGCATCCAGCTTGCAGTCACCAGCAAATTTGGTTAGCCAAAAGCTCTCTACATTTGCCTTGACTTCAGGGAGATGTTTGTGAATTGTTTAGTGTGGTGTTGTGTGGTACTGACAATGTGTAAATTATTTGTCATGTTTGTCTGTGAGTGCTTTCCCTCCAATAGCATTATATTACTACATCTCTCAAATACTGTTCAAGTTTGTTCGTGTAGTAGGTGGTTGTTAGTAAACATGAGACATTTGCTACATTGTCTCAGGATGCCCATTTCACCCAAGCTACCTACAGTTGGAAAGTGCAAATCCATGATTCCAGGTGCTTACTAATATGGACTGAAGGGAGATTAGTGCCGATGAAGTTGGTTACTAAGGTGCTATCTGTCTGGTGGTGGAGATTGTCCTGGTCTCAATACAAATGCATACAGCTAGTAATCAGTTATCCTTTTTGACTTCCCTCACCAAGAGCAAAAAAGTAGCACTACTCCAAACTGCTTCTTGAGAAGTAGTATTAACCCAGATATTGCTAGGTTCAATACACTTGCTAGAGTCTTTGCTTGATATCCTGGATTGACACCATAACATCTGAACACAACAGAAGTCCAAGATGCACAAAAGCCCTGAAGAGACTCACACCAAAACTGCAACCAGACCGATCAGTGAAGTTTGATACATACTGCCAAATCAGCGATCAGCAGAAAACAATGCCCCTCTGTCCCTCTGTACCTTTTCTTGCCAGGAACAAAGCAAAAACATTAATCTCAAGCTGGCTTCTAATCTTTAGGAAGGCTAATAAATGATTCTTCTCACTGGGAGCAAAACAGAACTACTAATTCCTAGATTATTCCTGAGAAGCAGTTCCAGGCACCCCAGTAATTGGAAGTCTAGTACAAGATGTAACAGATTTTAACAATAAGATGAAAAAAGGGATTAATACTCTGAATACTGTAGTGTGCACTAAGTGGTTGGGATAATATGAAACAGTAGCTAAATGAAGCTTTAAGAGTCTTGTGTGTGTGGGGGGTGGGATAGGGGTTTCCCAGTTTGATCTTTCAGTCTCTCAGGAATGAGCAGATGAGATGAGACTGGGTGGTCCTTCCAAAGTCAAATTTACTATATGAGCATACAGCTGAAATGCCAGTGCAGTCATACACCAGCTGTAGTATCACAGCATTGTGTGTTGAATAAGAATTTGGCTAAATTCCCAGAATAAGAAATCCTACTTCCCAGCTCGTCTCACTAATTGGTCAGAGTTTATTCATTTTCAATCAGTGAATGAAAAGGGACTTTTTTCTGAATGATCCTAGCGAAGATCTTTAAAAACTACAAGAAAAAAAACTTTAAGAAGAAAAAAAGTTTATAGTAACAGAAACTATAACATAATAAGAGTAAAGAAATGGAAGTAACCAAACCTTAAATTAAGCAATCTAGACCAAAATCTAATGCAGTCACACACCAGTAGTAGTTTCATGGTAGGCATGTCATTGTTAGAAATCAATGTATTTAGAAGATTCTTATAAAAAACAAAAAAAACAAAAAAACAAAAGTAGTGTCTGAAAGTTCTTTTCATATGCTCATTCTATAACCAGGCTTAAGAATTATGATGAATGTTCCAGACAGATACAGAGTGAAATATCTTGTACAAGTTGTGCTTTTGCGTGTTGTAAAATACTTAGCAAAAATCATGCTCTATTTCAAAATAATCCTCATATCATGTCCCTTGCTGTATCAGAACTTGTACTGCATTTTCAGTTGCACATTCAAGTATGCCTACTATTTAGAATTATCCTTTGTCAACATGACTCATAAAAGCAGTTAGAAAAGCACTTATTAAAAAGTCAAATGCACATAATATTCTTATTATTGACAGTAATCCTGTCACATCTTAAATGTTTGATAAAGAAATGCTTGCAGAATGGAATGGTAAAATGAAAGAGTAATGAGTCTACTATTTTCAGTAGAGATTATCTAAGCAAAGAATGATGTAAAATGAAAGACATTATATTACTACTCTGTTTACAAGAATGATTAAGACTTCCTTCAGATTTATGCATTGATGCACCTCTTAAACTAGTTAAACACAGTTTTATAGAGCAGCTCCACAAAAATTTTAACTGGTTAACAAGGAGAGCAACGCAAATAGATACAACTAGTATCATACTGGCAGTGAGAAACCAAATCAATCTCTTTCTGGTTTGCATAGCCATTGAGATAATGGCTGATATTAAGAATCAGAATTAATAACAAAACAGAGCCTTACTTAAGTTTAGATTATATTTGAAAAATATATTTGTAAAATTATTTTGCCAAGTCTAAACGAAAACTGAATGGAAGGTCTGAAGATTTCCTTATCAAAAATGGAAATAGATATTGCAATTAAGTCAGAAAAGTCAAGTAAGGTGCATGAATAAAATGGCCTACCAGTAGATTTCTATAGTTATTTGGTAACAATGAATATATATCCCAGGCTGAATGAATCTGAAAAAATTCCATCTGAATTAGTGTCCTATCTCAGTTGAATGAAACAAACAAACAAACAAATAAATAAATAAATGAGTAACAGGAAATTATGATTTTTCCGTGTGTATAATTCTAATGCCCCATCTCCATGTTCATTGAGATATGTACCACTTTAATTATTGAACTCTACAATTACTGAACAACTGTTTTGATAAATGCTGAATGCAAAATATACATGCAAATGTGGCTAAAATGTTATTCATAATTAGTGCCTTGCAATCAGGTTTGATTCTACCAGTCCAGTTTGACAGAGCAAGGATAATATGCAGAGTTATGTGGAAATTAACTCAGAAGAAATATTCTAGTATTACACCTTGGAAGAAAAAGTTTTTTCCTGATACAGTCTCCTAGCAAAATTAATATAAATGATTAAAAAAATCAAACACTTGAAGCAATTTATATTTTATATATAATAAATATTATGGGTACAGACATTCACATTAAGTGAAGTTTTATTATTTCTCCAGACAATGAATTTTAGTGTGGTACAATACATCAGTGTCCATTATCCTCTCTAATTTTTACATTGGCTCTTATGATTTGACAGTACTGGGCAGAAACTAAAATGAAAAACATAGAACTCTTAGCAAATGTTGGCCTTTTCATATGTGACATTCTTTTGACTGTTCCAGTCATGAGCATGCACATATTTACAAGACTCTGATGAAAGCCAAAACTGAGATGAAATTTTAGTCTGAGAATGTCATTGATTTAAAAAAAAAAATCTGTCCTATTTAGAATATTTGCTTGGATGTGAAGTCAAATAGGTTCATAGGTTCATAGGTATGTACTAGGCTAGTGGCTCTGGAGCCTTTACAAGCCTAGCCCATAGGATTACCCTGGCATCGTGCCACCTGACCTTAGTTCCTAGTCCCTCTGTCAAGTAGAACCACTGGAGTGATCCCCGGGGTGAATTTTCTATTTCCTATCCACTCATCATGATTTCTCTTGAAGAGGGCCAGTGAGGTGCTCTGCTTGACATGTATGAGAAGTCTGTTCCATAGCATGGGTAGTCTCTGTGTTATGAACCTGTCCCTCCAGCATGTTCTGTTGATTGTGGTAATGAGGTTGACGTCTGTGGAGTGTGTGGGTCAGAGCTATTGGGATTTCTTTAGATGTAGCATTTGTAACACAGCTGGGTCAGACATGGCTTTGTAAGTCAAGCAGAGATCACCTCTAAGTAGGCGATATGAGACAGAGAATAGTTGGAGTTTTGTTCAGTCTGTCCATATAGGACAAGTGTTTAAGGCCTAGGATCCTCTTTGAGAGTTACTTTTGTGGCCTCTCCAGTTGTTACAGGTGTCTAGTGAGGTACATGCCAAATGGGGCATTGTACTCGATGATTGGCCTAATGAGGGAAGAGTAGAGGGAGACAATGACCTCTTTCTTCCTGGATGCAAAACCCTTAGTAATGAGATGTGCCACATAGAAGGACTTTCTGACCACAGTGGAAACGTGGTGGTCAAAAGAGAGGTTGCTGACAACCTGTGTTCCCAGATCTCTTATAACGCATTCTGTGTTCAGTGGACTACCATCAATGTGGTAATTCAAGGGAACCGGGTTTTTCCCAAGGGGGATGATGACACATTGTTTGGCATTGAGCTTAAGGCCATCATTCTGACACCAGTCGTTAGTGTCATTGAGGGCTTTCTGTAGGATGTCAACATCACTTGGGTAGTTAATTATAGCTCCCAACTTGCAATCGTCTGCGAACGTTGTCAGCCAGAGTCCCTTCGTGTTGGCCTGGACTTCAGAGAAGTAGATACCAAACAGGAGAGGACCCAGGACTGAACCCTGTTGGACTCCACTCATGACTAGTCAGCAGTCTGACTTGGACTCAGCTACTTTCACACTATGGGTTCTATCTGTGAGCCAGTTTGCAACCCACCTAGTGGTATAGGGGTTGATGCCTAGCTTACTGAGTTTTTCTATGATTCCTGAGTGGGGAATGGTATCAAAGGCCTTGGCCAGATCAAGGTAAGCTGTATGAACCACCTTGCCTTCATCCACAGCTCTGGTGACTGACTCAAAGAAGTTGACCAAGTTGAACAGTCAAAAGAAGTATAAGTTCATAAGTTAGATAAAGTATTCAAGTCCTATGTCTTTCAAATAACACTATATCTCTAATTGTTGTATAAAATGTCATAGCCCCAGTCAAATTATCCAAGGATATCTTACATTTTGCTAGACTATCTCCATGTCTGACATAGTCAAGTAATTTATTCCATAATTGTATTATACTATGTGTTAATGTTATGTTGTTCTTTTATTGTGTAACTGAACTTTAAGGTATGATATTTATATGTCTTTGGATTATTATATAGTTCTGAACCCAGCAAAGACTGAAGAAAAGGATCATTAAAGACCTTACAGGCAAATAAAAGGCAACTTCTGACATTGTACTGACTGTATACAATTAAACTGTTGGTTATTAAGAGAGCAGCACACTATATTGTATTCCAAAATTTGTCTGATATACACCTTAAATAAACTAAGATCATAACCTCTCTCATTACAAAATCTTTGATAATCAAATTTATCTGTCTCAAAGCCTTATTACAGATGGCTCTCCCATGATTCTCAAAATAAAAAAAGGAACAAATTATTATAACAAGAACCTTATATTCATTGACTTCCAATGAATTAAAATGTAAAAAAGTAATAGATCTCTTTAATTTTTGTATACCAAATTACATAACATTACACTTTTTCTCACTAAATGAGAGGCCACCTATACTTGTCCACTTACCTATGCTTAGTAAATACATATTAATATTGGTGAAATTACTTAATAGCAAAAAAAATACAGTCATTAGTGCATTTAACCAACCAACAATGATCATCAATTGGTATAGATGCACAAAAATATTAAACAACAAAAGCCTGATCAAAGTTGTTACCAGTGCTGGATGTAATCTTTTTATTGAATCACTACTCTTTGTTTTCTACTTCTGAGACAATGATTAATCCACCTACATAAATATTGATTAACCTTATGTTGTTCCATTGCTAAACCAATTGTATAGAATGATGATAGCAAGTGATAAGCTTTGGTTAGATCCAAATAGATTATATCTGTACTAATTCCCATCCCCATAGCCCTAGAGAAGTATTCATAAAATCTTGATAAATTAGTGAGTACAGAATGGCGTTTTAAAAACATGTTGAAAAATATCAAGTAAATGCAATATATATCTCAAAACATTTGCATAATACTTAGTTAAGACTTACTAAAGGATAATCTTCAGATTTAAAAATTGGAGGAACTAATGAGCCGTTCAATGATCTTGGTGTGTATCAATTATACATCATAGAATTAAATGCCTTACTAAATATACTCAGTAATTTTTTTTTATACTAACCAACAACATTTCAGGAATAATTCAGTCTGGTCCACTCAATGTATCAGATTGAATTTTATTTGCAGCTCTTAATGACATCTCTTCAACAATATCATGACATTTTGTCATACAATCAATTGTTTCTTCTACAAATTGAGAATAACAATGACTTGTATCAATGTACAGTTCTCCCAAAGTTTTATTAATTTAATACTGTAGACAAAACAAAGTTGTCTTAGCCACTTATTGGGTCCCTATCACTTTATTGAATGCACTACTTACTGAACACCTCATTGTTAAACTCTATTAAGAGAAATCTTATTCTGTGAAACAATCATTTCAGCAAAGTTTTTCCCAGGGGGGGAAACAGCGGGTCATCTTTGGGGATTTCCCTTTTCCCCACTGTACTGTGATCTCGGAGTTGGTATATTTAGTTAGGGGGGTGCGGAGGGTGCAGCACCTCACCAGGGTTGGTTTTAAATAGTGCTGTTTTTGTTGCAGTCACTGGGTTGGCCAACTGATTTTACTTTTGAAAAATTTCACTGGAATAGTCATTCGATGGAATAAGATTTCACTTTATAGAGTTCAATGAAGAGGTGTTCAGTTATCATTTGATAAAGTGATATAGACCCCACTTATTAAATAATTTTGCCTTCAACAACTGGTAATCTGTCCATCACAGGAAGGATCTTGTTTAATGGTGAACACCTTAAATCATTAGTACCTCCCTGCAAAATAAATTTAGTATAGGTTGGTTCACCCTAATTAAAATTGGTAACAAACCTAACTAATCAGTGCAGTATCATAGACAATGAGGTTTATCTGAGAAGTGATTATTACTAATTGAAAACTATTCCCAAATAGTTCAACTCTGGTAAAGAGGAAACTGCAGTATACTCTTTATTCAACTTTGTTATTTGGCTAGTAATGTATTTTACACATCAATACTCAACTGCTAATAGTTCAGAATAGCATCTTTTTCCACAATCTGTTGCAGAAATAAAAACAGACTCTTCACTGTGTTGATTAATATATTTATCTTTGCTAACTAACCTTTCCAAAATTATTCTTTAAAGCTTTCTGACATGTGAGATCTCTTGCCAAAATATAATTACAAATATCATCAGAGCAAGGGTTATATGAAATACTACCAGTTAAAGAAGAAGAAAGATTTTCCTACAAACTGCCTGTAGTCAAAACATCCTGTTTACTAGAATCAAACATTGATGTTTACTTGCATTAACTGAACTATGTTCAGCTTTAACTTCATTTAATAACTTCAGAGAATTAGGAGACAGAGAACCCTCTAATGGTGTAAGCCTCTTATCTTTGAGCTATACCCTTCAACCAATAAATCACTCAGATTATCTTCTCTTTGATCTACGGTTCTTTTCATATTCCTGCCATCAGTTACACATGTATCAAATTTTGTAACAAAAGACTCAGAGAAATGATCCCCAATAACTGAAATTGTACAATTATAATTGTCCACCATATAGTTACTTTTATATTTTGAAACATTAGTACAATCAGATTTCTTAGCACAAGACCTTCCTACTCACTTTATTACAGCATGTTCCAGACCACCCATACATATTACTGAAATACAAGGCGTAACCAATAAGATATCTGCAGAAAAATTGACCAAATCGTCTTTCCTAGTTTCTTCACATTGTTCCTATTAACAGACAAAGTTGTCTCAGTTGAAATAACCCTTAATGAACTAAATGGCATTTCTTCTACTAAATTTGTAGATGAAGATTAGGGCTGAAGATTTATTAACATTCTTCTTTTTCTTCATTCCATTAGCATTCCCGATGTCTTTTTCATCTTAACTGGAGTTTTAACTCACTTAAAAAGTGAACTTTTACCAGCTTGATCCTTATGTAACTTCTGACTGACCAACCTTACCTCCCTTGTTTACATCCTTACTTTCTTAATACCATTACTTTTATAAGTAAATATCCTGTCTGATAATTTTTAACAAATTTAAAAAAAAACTTAATCCTACTCCATTACATGTACATTCAGTCTGAGAATCGTACCATTTACTATTTAAAATTAAACTTAATCTTCCAAACATTTACAATTAATACACCTTTGTTCTACATCACAATTTATTAGCAATACCCTATGCTTGACCAAATCTTTAAGAGCATACAAATTTAAAGAATCCATAATAATCAGTTACAAACTCCTAATTAAATTATCATAAATTCATCTATTTACCAAACAAATAAATTGTTATTAACCTATTACTACTTAAATGCATCAATACTCAAGCACTACCAAATAGCAGAATACTGCATCTGCTGAAGAGAGGGACAGTTGTAGTTCAACACCCAGCCCCAGAAAGGAAAACTGACCCCCTATTAAACAACAAGTACTTCCATGGCTATACAATTAAATAGAATAACAAAATAAAAGTTTCGTCATCTGTGTCCTCAAAAGGATAGCCAGGCAAGAGTTTACAGGACACCAAGCAGCACCAAACAGCAGAATACAGTACCCGCTCAAGAGAGAAAGAGTTATAGTTCAACAAACAGCCCCAAATAGGACCATATCACTCACCCTCTTAGCACCTGAAATTTGAAAAAATAATGGGGGTACAAAGGCCCAAAAATAGAGATAGTTTTTAGATTTTGTTCTGATGAACTTTTAAAATGTCTAGAATAACAAGATTTGCATTAGCATGCATTTACTGAAGGATATGAGGTCTGAAACTCAAATATGTATAATTATTAAGTGACTTAACCACTCAGTAATTTGCCAGAAAACCATACATTTTATGAGGAACAGTTCAAAAATATAAGGAAAAAAATCTAGACATGCTGTGAAAATCTGAACTGTTAAGAGATATGATAGGAAGGCACCCTGCCTGGGTCTGTATTAAATAACTGAAGAGGCATTTCAGTGAACACCTCTTTGGTGACACATAAACAGCAAACGCACAAAACCACAAATGTTGACATCATCTACAAACAAAAAAAAATCATTAGAAACATAACAAATTCCCCCTAACTAAATATACCAACTCCAAGATTGCACTATAGTGGGAAAATGGCAAACGTATGGGGATGGCCAAGCATTTTCTTTCCCAGGGAAAGAAATCGCTGTTCTGAACGATCGTGGCTTTGTGTGTTCATTCATTATGTCGCCGAAGATGAGTTCACTGAAACACCTCTTCATTTATTTAATATAGACCCAACCCAATCCAGTGGAACAGTACATACTTTCAGTGCTGTACAGCTAAATAAAATAACAATATCAAACTTTATTCAACTATATCCTTAATAGGACAGCCAATAAAAAATTTACAGCATACCAATCACCAGCAAACAGCAGAATACAGGGTCCACTCAAACACAGAAAAGTTATAGTTCAGCACACTACCCCAAACAGGAAAACATGTCCCCCTATTAAGCAGCACATAGTATCAGTGCTGTAAAACTAAATAAAATAGCAATATCAAAGTCTCTTCATCTATTTCCTTAAAAGGACAGCAGGAAGTGTTCATAGCATACCAAGCGCCATCAAACAGCATAATATAGCTCGGGCGAGAAGAACGGTTATAGCTCAGCACAAAGCCCCAGTAGGAAGACAAACAGCCTATTAAACAGTGTTCTTTTAGTGCTGTACAGCTAAATAAAATAACAAAATCCTTGCGTAATATATTTTCAGTTTGTGAGCATTTAATGTTATAAAATTAATTTAGACTAAACACAGGCCTTTTTAAATAAATATGCATTCTATGAAAAATGTTAAAACATTAATGAAAATACCATAAGATAATAAGTCATCATTTGGCAAGGTGCAACTTTTTAATTGAATTTTAATGATAAACAATTTACAGAAGGGATTAGGCAACAATATTGATTCTCATTTAGGACACAGCTGTAACCTTTTAGTTCAGAAACTTGCAAAGTGGATATATTTAAATAGTAGTGGTTCTGAAAATGCTGTACCTTATGCTAACAACCATGATTCAGCTGACCAAATGTGTGATTCATAGCTGAGAAATTCAGCTGTCATTTTTAAATATAGAAGAGATGGGTTACAGTTTCCATATCTTGCCTTACATTTGTTTAAAGATCCATTATTATAACTTAGAATTAAGCTGTCCTAAATACAATTGAATGGTAAAAAATCTGAAAAATAAATATTTCCTTGAATATACTCAAGCATAACATAGTTTCATGTGGCGTTGTGAGGTGGGCATAGATAACTACCTTGATACATTGATTCAATAAAAGCAAGGCCCTTTTGCTATCATATTTTGCTAAATTTAGCCTTTAACTGTGTCTTTTTAAATATGAGTTATTTTCTTGTGGACACTATACTTTTAAGATTTGTGATAAAGGAGTACCTGTTGCTTTATTTTATTTATCCTTTATTGACCAGTTTTGTTCAACTATGTTTGTGGCCTCTTTTCAAGTAAGACCTGATGTGGTATTTATACTACTATGTGAAATTTGGTCAGGACACCATGGAACTTTCCCTACACTTTTTGATAGGTGCCATGGGATTTTTAACATCCAATTGGTCAGGACACCATGGAACTTTCCCTACACTTTTTGATAGGTGCCATGGGATTTTTAACATCCACCAGATGCTACCACCAACTCAAGCAGATGAGACCTAGGTATAACATTTCATCCAATGGATGACACAGTCTGTGGGAAAAGAACCCACAGCCTTCTGGTCTTCCAGCACCAACAGTGAGTGGGCTACCTGTTGTGTCACTGACCCAGAAACAGCAATTAGAAGCACATATGAACTCCAGCTATTCCATGGTACATAAGAAAAGTTGGACAAAATCACTCTTTTGGTAAATAAAATCAAAATATAGCATATTCATGATTATGTCCCTAGAGTCTAAATTGAATACATAAGAGTAGCATTTTTAAAAGATTGTATTGCAGTTGTCAGGGTGCGTCAACTAGGATTGCAGGATATGGTAAGAGACATTCAAGATCTTGAAAACTGACAACAACAGTGTGCTTTGCCCCCCTGTATGGGTCAAAAAACAAAGAGTACAGATTTAATAGCCTTTTACAAGAGCAATTGACAGTGCTATAGGACTCAAACTTCCAAACCTACCTGTTTGTTTTTGACCATACTGGCCCTGAGACTTATAAGAGAGGATTTTTTAAAACCTTCAGTAAGAGAAGGTGTTTTTAAAACCTTCAGTTTTGGTGATAAACAGCTATTGCTAAAACAGTAAAGGGGGAACTATGTCTACTAACAGATCAACAAGTTAAGCTCTTTTGTGGTGCATCAGATATGCTAAACAGCAGAATTGAGAATAAAATGTGAGAAGGTGAATAATACTTCTCCATACTAAGCATTGCTATGACTTTCTAACAGACATGCTTATTGAAAAAATAAAGGATACGCTCAATGAGTCTGTGGCGATTGGGGAGAGATGGGCGAAGGCTTCCAGCCTAGTCAAATAGAATTTGATATCTAATTCTGGCATTTGTAAGTAAATGTAAAATACAGGCATGTTTTCTTGATAATAAATGCAAAATGCAGGTATATTTCTTGAGTATAAAGAAAACACTGTAAAATGTGAACTTCAAGATTGTTGCAACATTGCCATCTGCTATAAGGAAAACCAAGCCAAGTATATCAAATATGTCTTTTAAGTTGAAAAAATCTTATGAATCTCTTTCATGTTGCAATTCAGCTCTAAGGCAGCTGGATGAAGATTTCATGCCCATTGTTTTAAGGCTAAAGTTTATGACCAGAATTTAGATGTGGAAGGTGCTTTATTGTTCTAGTTTCTCTTAGAATACACATGTGAAGTGTCTTCTATTGTTGTAAGTTTCTGTGCAGGTGTTAGATTGCTAAATAATGCAGTTTGTGGCCTGAGAACTCAGACCAGGTGTCAAGATGATGCAATATGAATACTGGGAAAACCTAAGTGTCAAAAATGAAAACACTACTAAAAACTCCTGTTGTCCACCACGGCAGTAAAACTTGATAATAAAATCAAAACTTTAAAAAAAAAAAAAAGAATATAGCATAAAACAAGCAGTCCTCAGTTTTCTGATAGCGCTTTCGGCAAATATGCCTTCCTCAGATCGTAAAAAAGGACTGTTCAGCTTTTGTATTTATAAGGCATCACAGCCATTCATCTGTGACATGCCTTTGTTGCAAACCAAAAGGAGGCCAGCTAGCAAAGAGGTATAATTTCCTTCATTATAATTAAAGGCGCAGTACTTCTTTTTACTATGAGATTGTATATGAGAAAACTAGTAGCTATGTATGTGAATACATTATATGAATGAAGCAACATTCAAGTAAGCTTACTGATCATATTCCTTCTATTCCTAAGTGCAGGTTTTAATGGCACAATGGTATTCAAGCCTGGTAATCTGTTCGCTCTTAAATTAATTATCCAGCATGTTTCCCTTAACTCTGTGCGATTATGAACATCGCCTCCTCTTGTGGTCTGACAGACTGCCTCTATGGCCTTAAATACAAAGTGATGAGAAGGATACTGTACTATATGGGCTGCTGAGGCATTATTGGGATCTTTCTGTTTGATGTCCCTTAAATGTCTAAGGATACGTTCCTTAAGACATTGATCTGTTTTGCCAACATAGAAAGCACTACATTGGCAGCAAGTCACTAAGTATATAATGTGGGAACTAGTACAAACAGCATAAACATTAAAATTGTACTGTTGCCTGCAGTATGGATGTACAAAAGTATTGGAGCTGTCAATGGAGTTGCAAGCTTTGCATCTTAGGCATTTGAAAGTGCTCTTTCTGCTAGAATTGGGCCTATTTCTTTCAAAACCATCTTTGTTGCAAATTAGACATTTCAAATTCTTCTTATTCTTATATAGGAATCTGGGCTGTTCCCCTACAATGTCTTTTATTTTGTCATCAGTTGTCAATACTGGCCAAAACTTCCTAATAACTTCACATACTTGCTTATTGTCAGCAGTGTATGTTAACAAACATTTAAGTTGCTGTGATTGAGTTTTAAAATCCAGACTCCATGATGACTCGATGTAGGTTCAGAGAAGTAGGGACGTGCCTTTCCTCTCCTTAATTCCTGTAGATCATGCTTCAGTCTTAAATTTTTTCTTTTATAAGATCTTTTACTTAGATGCATCTCAATATTTCTCTGTTCTGCTACAAAGTCTTCATTCTCAGTACATAATCTTGAAGTTCTTAAGATCTGATTCTCAAAGATGTTATCAAAGATATGTCCCTGGTGCATACTGCCCCTATGCAGATAATAATTTTTCCAGGTTTCATTTTTAAGAATTCCTGTACCGATACCTCTATCAGGATGTAGATGGTTCTTTACATCCAGAAATTCTATGGTCTCCGAAGAGTGTTTGACCACAAACTCTAGAAAATCTGTGCTCTCGTTGATGAAGTTAACAAAAAGGTCCAATTGTGTAGAGCTGCCTCTCCAAAGGATAAAGACATCATCCACAAAACGGCTGTAGTACACAAGATATTGTTTCCAGGTACTAGGTAACAGTTCATTGTGTTCCCACTCAGCCAGAACCAAATTGGAGTAACTATCTCTTTCATGTTTGAATTCAGCTCTAGGGCAGCTAGATGAAGATTTCATGCCCATTGTTTTAAGGCTAAAGTTTGTGACCAGAATTTAGATGTGGAAGGTGCTTTATTGTTCTAGTTTCTCTTAGAATATACATGTGAAATGTCTTCTATTGTTGTAAGTTTCTGTGCAGGTGTTAGATTGCTAAATAATGCAGTTTGTGGCCTGAGAACTCAGACCAGGTGTCAAGATGATGCAATATGAATACTGGGAAAACCTAAGTGTCAAAAATTATGTAATTTTGGGAGGGCTTTAGAGACATGTTTGCTAGTAATGTTTAAATACTATTTCTCACAAGAGACCAAAAAGCATTTTGATCTTGATATCCAACTTACCAGCACTCTGCTTATGCTCACATGCAAGTTTTTAGCACTGTGATTTCTTGTAGGAATAGTTAAAACTAGTAAAGATTAAGTAGGTATTTTTCTTTCAAATCAGACCTGTCCTACTGTATTATTTTAAGTTTTTGTGCGATCTCTTAGATATCTCTGTGGTGTAGTAGTTTTGTCTTGTGTTTTTTAATTATTTATTATTAGATAGTTTTAAAACCTTCTACCTGTGGCTGGTTTGTGTAGAGATAAGCGCTAGAGTACATTGCATATTTATATAGAGTTTATTGTAATAGGCCACTCTGATAAGCCTTAGAATGAATAGTCATATTACCATTGGATAATAATATTGCACAGTAATAATTGGACACCCTTTTAAGGGCCTTTTAGTAGCTGATATTCAGTAATTATTACCGTATAGTCTGGGCAAAGGGGCACAGCTGGAAAATCTCTGTCAGCCTTTCCCAGGAGTGTCTGTGAAGTTGTATAAATACTTATCTCAAAGTGTGTGTGTGTGTGTGTGTGTGTGTGTGTGTGTGTGTGTGTGTGTGTGTTGTGTCAGCTACTTGGCAGGGACACAAAGCACTGGTTGGACAGAGAGGGTACTGGAGGTTCTAGCTTGCCCAGTTAGGCTGAGACCTGGACCCTATAGCTGTGCCAGTGGGGAGTCTTATTGTGGATCTGGTGAGCAAGGGTGCAGCCAGCCCGAGACTAACTGTTATCTCTGTGTGCACTTAAGGGAAATTGTACTTTACTGTGTGTATTAGTTATCCTCTCCTCTTCTATGAGATGACCTCCCTGGTGTTATTGGTGAGGACTGAGGCTCCTTGATTGCTGGGCCAGGGCACAGTCATCACAGAGTCAAAGAAATAATCTCAGCTTAAGTGTTACAAAAGAGGTGCTAAAAACTAATGTCTAAAGTAGTTTCTCAAGCTGGAAAATTTGCTACAGTCCCTTCTGCAAGTCTTTCAGTGCATATAGACAGTCCAAACATCATAGATAATGTAAATAAATCTGCATGGTTGCCACAGGACTATTAACAGGACATTAAAATTCAACAAACAAAAGAACAGGATGATCAAGAGGCAATCTTTTTTAGGTGCTCTTCAGTGGCAGGTACTCACCAAGTTCTAAAAGCAATAGTGACTCTAACACCAGCAAGGGGGAAAATATTTTTATTTAGTACTGTGGCAGTTAATGGACCTTTTTGTTTATCTCTGTTTTATTGATATGATTATTTTCATTGGTTGGTGCTTAAAGTAACAAGTGTTTGTTAGTTTATGTGTCTAGCACACAGTCATAATTTGCTGATATGTACTCCACTGTCTCTCAGTTTTGGAGATTTCCTATCAGTCAGTGACTATAAATACATTACTGTACTCAGTTTGTAAAGAGTTACTGTGTAGGGTCAAATTCCTCCTAAGAAGCCATGTGGTTTGTAGGTTTCTGCTTAAATGCAAAAAGCTGAATTAGCAGCCCCCCTAGGAAATAAAGGTAGATATCTAGTATACACAGTATATTAGCAGTATATGGAAGGAAAATGGCCTTAAAAGTCATGTATCTTCATAAAACATATGTTCTGATAATAGCCTGGATTGAAAATTGTTTGGCACAGTAAAGAATCATTGCAAAAGATAAACAATAAAGCAATTTGCCACACTTAAGGGGTCTGGATCCTTGGCACAGTCCATGATTCTAGTTGCAATGAATTGGATTTTTGTAGGCTTTCTCAAATACCTGAGAAGGATTAGTAGGAACACTGATAATTAAGAGGTAGGTGGAGACAATAACACAGACTTAGACACTTATATGAATATGATGTAGCCTCATACAGAGAGCTATGCACAGATTGAATATTAAACCAAATTGCAAGACAAATGGGGTTCCAGCATTTGTGGAAAGACCTTCATCCAAAGAACAATGTTTCACTTTCACAACACCTCCCACCACTTACAATAGATGCTTAGACACCTGGTTTTGAACTGGACAATACAACCTGAAGTCACCTTATGGAGATGCTTCCATTAGGGTTCTCTGACTAGTGTTCAGCGTCCCTCAATGGAGGTTAAACACAATAGATAATTGAGGGTGGATCTTATTATTTTTCTGAGAGAAGCTACAAGTGTGTGCATTATCTGGGAGTAAGTTAGTTTATAGATGGGAACCTCCTGAGCCTTCCATCCTCCATAAGTCTGGTGGGAACATTTTAAGCTGCATATTACTACAGAATGCAAGCTAGTAAAAATGTTAGTAGTGGAAGAGTATTGAAAAGAAGTAAAGAAACTGAAAGAGGCTGTTGGTGAATTGTGGGAGCAGTATAGGGTTTTGGTGGGGGTTTCAGGCATCCTGCATTTTTGAGATTCTATAAAATAGCACACCAATATTAGGACTAACAAAGATGAAGTCAGCTGTATGTAGAGAAGATAGCTACAAGTAGTTGGTCTGTTACCAACATGTGTGATAGAATTTAGCCTGCTGGTTAAAGCAAAGAAGGTCACAAATGAATTCAACATCTGTAGAGGCTAGAAAAGGTCAGGCCACAACAAAATCAAAGGAAATCAGGTCAGCCTCATGATACTTCTATGGAAGATTATACGTTAAACAAGTTGTTTTTTTCCTCCACTGGAGAGGTTCCGTAGGTTTTATCGTTTTTATGGAGGCTTAAGCATCCCAGATGGACAGTACTGTGAGAGGAATATGTTAAACAAGTTTTTTTTTCATCCTCCTGGAGAGTTTCCATAGGATTTTATGATTTTAAGGAGACCTAAGCTTCCCAGATGAACAGTACCGTGAGAGGAAGTTCTAAAGTCTGCTATTAACTGGAGAGTGGATATCAAAGCAGCACCAAAGAGGTTGAGGAGGAATCTGATGCCTGTGTTGACTGCTGTCCTCAAAAGCATCTAAAAGAGTGGTCTTCTGCCTTTTTTTCCATCCTTTTTATTTATGGTTCCAGTTATTCCCAAACAGGGTACAGACACTCAAGGATAGCAATTATTGCATGGTTTAACTCGTGAATACAGATGTTAAAACACATGCAGGGATTTCAACAAACAGATCAAAGGAACTCTTCAATGGCATTAAGTGGAGTTTGCCTTTGGACTGAGCCACTTTAGACGACCTATCTGCTTTGATTACACTAATAAAAGCTCGACAGGCGGGGGGTAAACCCACAGTACCAGTCTTTCTGATTTTGAAAAAAGCTTTTGCTTCTATTTACTGGCCCTTCCTCTGCAAATTAATACTTAAAAAGGCAATACTGTTCAAGAATGACATTTTGACTGATACTTTCTTGCTTCAAAAAAGAAGAGTGGTAGGAGGATGGCATAACGGTTAAGGTGTTTGTCTTATAAACACAAGGTCCAGGATTTGATTCTCTCACAGGTTAAATCGGTTAGGCTTAAAATGGTCCACAAGGGCAGTTAGCCTAGTACTAATTTATGAACTAGGCAAAGCTTCTCCACTTTCCTCTGCTGTCTACCTAACAGCGACTGAATCACTGTCTCAGCTCTTGCAATCTGAGAGTATAGGTAAGGGTTGTCATATGCAGGGCTGGAGATTAAATGTCTGATTTTTTTAGAAAGCTACCCCCCCCCCACACACACACACACACACACACTTACATACAGGAGAGGTCTTTCCAAAATACTTCATTCTTCCTTATTCATATTTTGAGTTTGCACCATCTTAGAGAAATAATAATTGATGGATTCAAATGCTGTGATTTCAAAGGGGAAAATAAAACACATTTTGAATAGTGAGAAATGGCCATAAACTGATATGAAAAGAAATCAAAATATTTTGAGCAAAATGCTTGAGTAACTACAAAATAAGTAACTGAGTTTGAAGTACCAGAAGGCAACCCTTTGTCTAAAATTGTTCAAGTTTTCTTTATTTGGTAGATATTTTTATTTGAAGCTCCATGGAAGGTATCTTGAGTTACATTTTTAACAAAATATAAATTTAGATTCAGTTCAAAATACTGTGTTGGAACTGCTAACTTAATCTTTACCAACAATTAGACATATCTTATAATTTCCACTTATAAAAATACAGTAACTGTGGTTAAAAAGTATTTTCTGAAATATATAGAAAGAATACAGAATGTAAAAGAGAGCGAACACAGAACTAAATTTGATGGGTGTGGTAGCTGCTACAGGTAAACAATGGCTCAAGGGTGAATGTAAGGTGAAACTGAACGAGGACTCCTACAATGGTTAGAAACTCATAATGTGGTTTGCAAAGCATAGTTTACAATTCAATTTAACTGGAAAAATAACCATTTTAGTATACATGTCACAATTCAGTTTAACATTAAAAGGTAGGTTTTATTATGACATTTTAAATAGCATGACAAAGGGATGGATATCAGAGAATAAGGATGACCTGAATAGTTATTAGTACAGAGGAACACCAAATATCAGTTTTTATGAGTTGTTTTTTTTAATCTGGTAAAATTAAAAATTATCTTAGATTTCTTTGATGGAAATGAATCAAATTGCATGGTACAAATATATGCATAACTGTCATATATATATATATATATATATATATACACACATCCATATCCATGTTAATGCATACACACACATATATATGTATGTGTGTGTGTATGTATAGATCTACTTTCAAATTTCGAATACCCACTTTACCAAATCATAGAAAATTCAGACCACAAAAACAAGCAGTCAAATTCCTGAAACTTCACAAAATCGACTCCCACAATATTGAACATAACAAAGCAAACGGTACCTTCCTACTCTACACCAAGCCAAAACCACAACTACTTTTCCATACCTACCCTTTTGCAGGGGTGCTGCACCCCTCCACCCCTGCTGCCCCCACACCCCTCACAAATTAAATATACCAATCCAAGATCACACGTTTCAGAAAATAAACCAACTGCAATATCGCACTACATTTCAGACAATGGTAAAGTAAAGATACAGTGTACATCAACCACTATGGATTTACATCAAACAAAATTATCTTTGCATTATACCTCCAAAACATAACTGAAAATTATTCCCTAGTCTTCTCCTAGTTTACCAGTTATACTGTAAACATCTCTCCACTCAAACCAGCAGCTTCAACGTTACTTCCGCCATATCTCATATGTCCTCAGTACAACACCTTAAAGTGACAGTACACTATTTCACCAACTTCCATATACCTTCTGTAATACACTTTACAACACGGAATTACCATTTACTTCTCCATATTCAACATTATAAGACTCAATCTGAACTTTCAAGCAATTGCATTTTTGATATTCTCATCTCAATATTCTGCATTTCAGTGAAGTGGGCATTCAAAATTTGAAAGTAGATCCATATATATATAAATAGATAGATATACACAATTTCCTTATTGAATAACCACAAAGAATAGTGGTGAGGGATACAGTTTCCACATCTGCCAAACAAAATGTATAATAAATCAAGCACAGTCAAAGTGAATCAGAGTCTGGAAAGCATTTACAGTGTTTCCTGTTTAAATTTCTGTTGTTTCTGCTAAAAAACAAACAAAAAAAAAAATCCTTATTTCCCACCTTTTCTAAACAAGATTAGTCCAGATTTCAGGTTTACTGAATTGTGGGCTGTGGCATAGTTCCTGTGTTGTTCATATCCTTACTTGGATAGGAGGAAGCTTCTCTGTTCACCAGTGAGAGTGGGGAGCTTTGAGCAGCCTATCTGTCCCTGGGGGAGTGGTCTCAGCCCAGCAACTAGTAGCTTATTGGCCCATTTGGGCTAATTGCTATCTCTTTCTAACTTCCTGCCTTAAAACCCACATTTGCGCAGTTTTGCGCTTGTTTCTAACTCAGCACAGCTCTTCGTGGTGTCCTGCAGAGTGATCCAAGCAGCAGAGAGACAAAAGAGAGACTTTAAACAGATAAAGTATTTTTTCTCTGCTTTCTAACTGTGACTGCATTTTCTCACTGAAAAGCGAGTTTCTGGCTTACCTAATATCTCAAAAGCATTGTTTTTGTATCTTAACTGTTTTTTGCACTTCTAAAAGTCATTTTTGTGTTGTTTAACTGTTGTTGTTTCTGCTAAAAAACAAAATAAAATCCTTGTTTTCTGCCTTTTCTCAACTAGAGTAGTCCAGATTTCAGGTTTGCTGAATTCTGGGCTGTGGTATAGTTCCTGTGTTGCCCATATCCTTACTTGGATAGGAGGAAGCTTCTCTGTTCACCAGGAGACTGGGGAGCTTTGAGCAGCCTATCTGTCCCTGGAGGAGTGGTCTCAGCACAGCGACTAGTAGCTTATTGGCCATTTTGGGCTAATTCCTATCTCTTTCTATCTCCCTGCCTTAAGACCCGCATTTGCGTGGTTTTGCACGATTTTGCGCATCGTGCAACATCGCGCAGCGTCGTTTACGCAGTTTTAAACTATTCCCGGCTCCACAAAGTCTGCTCTTCAATTTTTCCCTTAGAGCTAGTCAAACTCTCAAAGTAAGCACTCAACCTTCCTTCTACATCCCAGCATTTGTTCAAATTTCTCAGTATAGCACTAACATGCTATAGCACTACACCCCCTTATACTACCTAGAAGTACAAGGCTCCCTATTCGTCCATTCCGGACAATCAACAAAACAGTTCTTTAAACTATCCAGGCATGTCCAAAGTGCAGTTTCAGGTATACTCTCCAGTCCAGCTGGTGAATCTGGGAATCTTGAGGCAATGTTACAATTGCCTTATGTACACAGACAACCCTCTCCTCCTTCCAACAAACTCAAATGCATGTGAGAGGTGCAACTATACAGCCAAACTGGAAGCCGAGCTCTCTCAACCCAAGACTGGCACAGTCAGTCAGGAGGAGAAGGAAATCACCTGCACCACACATCCAGTCTCACATAGACCAATTGTGTCAGCAAACAAGAAACAAACTCACAAAAACATACTCGGAGGCTCTAAATAAAAATTTGCCAAAGCAGCAGAGACCTCCAAAGCAGACTTCCAAACAACCGTTACCACCTAACAACATTCACCTATCACATACTTCACAAAGTCAGTGTGCCACACAGTCACAGCCCTTAAGGCTAAATAACACACCAAATACACTAGTACTAGGAGACTCTATTATCAGCCACACTGACGCTCTGCTCACCAGACTGAACAAGGAGAAGGTCACTGTAAGCTGTTTGTCAGGTGCCATGATCCGCCACATAACACAAGCACTCAGATCACTCCACAGCAGGTACAAATATGACTCTGTCATTGTCCATGTTGGTGTGAATGACCTGAGATGTACTTCCTTGGACTACATGAAAAGAGACATAGAGGAGCTCTTGGATCATGTAGCCCAGGCCAGTACGACCCGTGACCCTGAGTAGCATCTTGCCCTCACCAGGAATGTTGCCACAGTATAAGGACAAAATGATCAATTTTAACAATTGGCTAAGCTATTGGTGTCATTCAAAGGGGATCCAGTGTCTGTCAGCCTGGAATGACATGTTCGACAAGCCATGCTGCGTCACTAGGGACGGCTTGCACCTATCACCCTTAGGCTTTTGAATACTGGCTAAGGCTCTTGCCACCCCCATAGTGCCTTTTTTAGGCAAGGCTCAAAAGACAAACCCACCTCCTTAGAAAATACAAGAAACAAAAAACCAAGGGTAATGCTACTCAATGCCAGAAGTCTAAACCTCAAGATGCATGCACTCGAGGCACTCCTTAGTATGGAGAAAATCGATATCTGTGCAGTAACAGAAACCTGGTTCAAGGCTCCAGAGAGCACCCCAGCACTACCAGGATATAACTCATACCATTCTTTTTGGCCCCAGAACTCCGACCTAAATACTAAAGGTAGGGGAGTATCCATTTTCATCAAGGATACCCACACCTCCAGGTTAGTGGCACTGCACGAGGCATCGGAGACCATCCATGTGCAACTAACAGTGGGCAAAACTGCTTTTCAGTTTGTAGCATGCTACAGATCACCCACCTTGTCCCAGGACCCCCACTCAGCATTCCTGAGAACAGTGGAGAATATGAAGGTTTCACCAAGCACCATGTTATTGGGGGATTTAAACTACCCAAACATAGACTGGGAAAACTACTCAAGTCCAAACTCTTTTGCTCAACGGTTCCTGGAATTTATAAACTCAAACACCATGGAACAACTGGTCCCCACTCCCACAAGAGGGGACAACATATTGGACCTGGTCATCACCAACATGGGGGCTCAATGTTCTACACCAGAGGTAAACCCCTCATTGGTAAGATCAGACTATAAACTAATCACTATGGACATCTACATCCCACCCCCCCCCCCCAGCCAAGGAAACCACTGTGAAAAACTTCTCAAAAGCAAACTTCACACTTCTCAAGACCGAGGTGGAAAACTTCAAAGCACCCGGGCTAATGGGAAAATGCTACCCAAAACGCAGAATCCTTCACAAATGCATTCTATGAGCACGTACAGGAATGCATGGATCGTGCCATCCCAAGTAAAATCAAGACTCACTCCTCCAAAAACAGGAGACCAGTTTGGTGGACCCCAGCCATAAATAAACTTTACAACAGAAGGAGGAAACTATTACATGATAGGGCAAAATCGCAAAAAGGGAAGGCATCCCTGATCAGTACTAGCAAGAAACTTTGATCCCTCATAAAATCATCAAAGGCTAGCTTCGAAAGAAAAATTGCCAAAGATTCTAAAGATAATCACAAGGCTTTCTTTAGCTACGCCAAGAATCTGGGTGGTAACTCCCAAATCTGCTCTGAGCTGGTGCAAAATGGCACAAAGTACACTGAACCCACTAACATTGCCAACATCCTGGCGGACAGGTTCAGTGCAAACTTTACCCCCCCCCCCCAAAAGGACCTGTGTCTATCCCAGAAGTATGCAGTCCCGTTGACATCACAGACACACAGGTGAAAGCAGCCCTTTCCAAAGTAAAAAAACACAGCATCAATGGGACTGGATGGCATCCCGGGCTGCGTCTTACACAAACTCCAAAAAGAACTAAACCCTCACATAAATTCACTGTTCCAACTCAGCCTCACCACAGGTTATGTACCCAAAGAGTGGCGTACAGCAACGGTAATCCCGTTCCACAAAGGGGGCACCACAACAGATCCCATGAACTATCGCCCTATAAGCCTGACTAGTCTGGTCTGCAAGGCTATGGAGTGCATCATCATGGATCTCATAAACAAAGACATTGGGAATCTCCAGACACTGGACCCTACCCAGTTCGGCTTAGTTAAAGGCAGATCTTGCCTCTTAAACCTAGTTGACTTCTTTGAAACAGTTACCAAAGCCATAGATGAGGGAAAGGCAGTCCACAAAGCCTCCTTGGACCTCGCAAAGGCCTTCAACATAATACCCCACTCTGGTATCATAAATAAGCTTACCAGCCTAAATATAAAAGCCACTTTTGAGATTTTAAGTATTTTTTCTCTGTTTATTTGCTAAGTTTTTCTGCATAGCTGCCTAGCTTGAGCATTTTCTGGCTTGTTAAACTTGATTTCTGTATTAGTAGCTGTATTTAGAGCACAACCAAAAGCTGTTTGCTGAATTTCCTGTTTGCACTTAATTTTAAATCGTTTTTTTCTTAAAACTTGCATATTTTCTGTCCTTGACCTAGCACTCTTGTGTGGGGTCATTTACTGCACTGTTATAACTTGATATTACTTGTGAACCTCTGCTATCTCTGTAAAAACAAAAACAAAAAAAAAATCTTGCTTTTTCCCACTTTTCTGAGAGTTAACAAAGTTCAGTTACAGGCTTGCTGTTCCTGAACTGTTTGAAAGTTTCTGTGAGGCCATTTTTGCTTGGGCTGAAGGAGGGTCTCTGTGTTTATCAGTGGCAGTGACTAACATTGAGCAGCTTCCCTGCCCCGGAGAGGTGGTTACTGACTTGAAACTGTAGTTTTATTGGCCACTAGGGTCATTTCCATAACTCCTTCATTTGTCCTCGGAGGAGTGGTTTAGGGCAGTGACTTGTGGTTTGTTGGCCAATTTGGGTCATTTCCTGTCTTTTCCAGCCCCCTGCTATAAAGCACGCTTTAGCGATTTAGCCGATTTAGGGAGTTGCTACTGTTGCACACTAGGGCAGCGCCGGTTAAGCAGGTTTAAACTATTCGGCTACCTAAAGTCCACTCTTCAAATTTTCCTTAAAACTACCTTCCTCGAACTATACTACTGATCTAATCAGCGTATCCTATAATTAAAAGATCATCTCTACTTGACTCCAAGTAGACTATTCTCTATCTGTTAAACGTAGCACTTGCTCCTACAGTACTTATTACCTTGATACGGCACTCTTGTCATAGATAGTACCCCAAAAGGCAACCCCCATTTCTCGGTCACCCACGTCCCCGGAATCTTTTTAAAGTTTTTTGTCTATTCCTTCTAGCATGTCGAGGGATCAGTTGCTAGTGTCCTCTCCTGCTCAGCTGGTGAACCTGGGAATATTGAGGCAATGTTACAATTGCCTCATGTACACAGACAACCCTCTCCTCCTCCCACAAAACACAAATACATGCGAGAGATGCAACTACGGCCAAACTGGAGGCTGAGCTCTCTCAACATAGGACTGGCAAGACCAGTCAGGAGGAGAAGGTTACCACACACACTATAGACCCAGTCTCACATATTACCATTACAACCTCAAATCATACACATAAACACACAAAGACATACTCGTAGGCTCTGATCAAAATCTACCAAAACAGCAGAGGCCACCAAAGCAGACACCCAAACAACCACCACCTCAGAACACAACACCTGCAACACATAGACCTCACAGTCAGAGTGTCAAACAGTCACAGCCCTTAAGGCCAAACACAATGCCAGACACACTAGTCATTGGTGACTCCATAGTCAGACACACTGACGTCCCGCTCACCAGACTGAGTAAGGAGAAGGTCACAGTAAGCTGCCTGTCGGGCGCTAGAATCCGCCACATAACGCAAGCACTCAGGTCTCTCAACAGCAGGTACAAATATGATTCAGTCATTGTCCACGCTGGTGTAAACGACCTGAGACGTACCTCCTTGGACTACATGAAAAGAGACATTGAGGAGCTCTCTGATTATGTAGCCCAGACAGGTATGACCCTGACCTTGAGCAGTATCCTACCTTCACCAAGAATGATGCCACAATACAGAGATAAGATGATCAGCTTTAACAATTGGCTTAAACACTGGTGTCATTCAAAGGGGATCCAGTGTCTGTCTGCCTGGGATGACATGCTGGACAAGCCACGCTGCCAAGGGACGGCTTGCACCTGTCACCCTGGGATTCCGGATATTGGCAAAGGCTCTTGCCACCCCCATAGTGCCTTTTAGGCAAGGCTCAAATTCTAAACCTACCACCCTAGAACACAAAAAGGAAAAAACTAAGGGTAATGCTGCTCAATGCCAGAAGTCTAAATCTCAAAATGCACGCACTCGAGGCCCTTCTCAGTATGGAGAACATCGATGTCTGTGCTGTGACAGAAACCTGGTTCAAGGCTCCTGAGAGCACCCGGCACTATCAGGTTTTACCTCATATCATGCTCCGCCCCAAAATCTGGACAATACCAAGAAAGGAGGGTATCCATATTCATCAAGGACACCCACACCTCAAGACTGGTGGCAACGCACGATGCATCGGAGACCATCCAGGTGCAATTAACCATAGGCAAGACTGCTCTGCAAATTGTAGCATGTTACAGGCCACCCTCACAAACTCAGGAACCTCACATGGCCTTCCTGAAAACACTAGAGGGGATAAATGTATCACCAAACACCATCATACTAGGTGACTTCAATTACCCTAATATAGACTGGGAACACTACTCAAGCCCAAACACCCTAGCCCAAAAGTTCCTGGAATTCATAAACTCAAATGCCATGGAACAACTAGTCACCATCCCCACAAGAGGAGATAACATACTTGATCTCATCATCACGAACATGGGAGCACAATGTTCAACACCGGAGGTGTACCCTCACTGGTGAGATCAGACCACAAACTAATCTCGCTGGAGGTCCTCATCCCACCCCCACCTGAAATAAAAAGACCACAGTAAAGAACTTCTCAAAGCCGACTTCACACTTCTAAAGACTAGTGTGGTCTCCTTTAAGGCCCCGAGCCGGCGGAAAACAGTACTCAAGCCGCTGAATCACTTACAAATGCCTTCTACCAGCACCTGCAGGACTGCATGGATAAGGCAATCCCAAGCAAAACAAAGACTCTTTGTACCAAAGGCAAGCATCCAGTCTGGTGGACCCCAGCCATAAACAAACTCTACAACAAAAGGAGGAAGCTACTACAAGATAGAGCAAAATCCTTAAAAGGTAAGACACCCTTGATCACTATAAGTAAAAACTAAGAGCTCTCATAAAATCATCCAAAGCAAATTTCGAGAGAAAAATAGCTAAAGACTCAAAAGACAATCATAAGGCCTTCTTTAGCTATGTTAGAAACCTGGGAGGAAACTCCCAGATATGCTCAGAGCTAGTTCAAAATGATGTGAAGATTACTGATCCTACAGACATTGCCAACATACTGGCTGACAGGTTCAGTGCAAACTTCTCCCTCCCCAAAGGAGAGATATCTATACCAAACGATTGCAGCCCCCAAACATCTCCAGCGCCCAAGTGAGAACTGCTCTCTCCAAAGCAAAAACACAGCATCCATGGGACCTGATGGTGTCCCCGGCTGTGTGCTCCATGAACTCAATGAGGAATTAAACCCACAGCTAGGACAGCTGTTTAATCAAAGTCTTACCTCTGGATACGCACCCAGGAGTGGCGACTGCAACTGTGGTACCACTTCACAAAGGCGGTGCCTCCACCGACCCTGGAAATTACCGCCCATTAGCTTGACAAGCCTTATCTGCAAAGCCATGGAGAGGATCATAATGGACCTCATAAATAAAGACATAGGGAATTTGCAGACTTTGGATCCAACCCAGTTTGGCTTTGTCAAAGGCAGATCATGCCTTTTAAACTTGGTTGACTTTTCAAACAGTCACCAAAGCCATTGATGAGGGAAAGGCAGTCCATACAGCCTACCTCGATCTGGCTAAGGCCTTCGATACAATACCCCATTCGGGTATCATTGAAAAACTCATCAGCTTAAATGTCAACCCATACATCACAAGATGGGTTGCAAACTGGCTGAGTGACAGAACCCACAGGGTCAGAGCTGCTGGCGCCATGTCAGACTCAAAGCCTGTCACAAGTGGTGTCCCACAGGGCTCAGTCCTGGGCCCACTCTTGTTTGGCATCTACTTTTCCAAGTACAAGCAAACACAGGAGGGTTATGGCTGACAAAGTTTGCAGATGACTGCAAACTGGGCCATAGTAGAAAACACATCTGACACAGATATCCTTCAGAAGGGTCTCACAGAAACGGATAACTGGTGCCAGAGCCACGGCCTAAAGTTAAATGCCAAAAATGCATAGTCATACCCTTCGGGAAAAACAAGGTTACCCCTAGCTACCAAATAGGTGGCAATCCACTGAGCACAGAAGAAGTTATCAGGGACCTGGGGACCCAGGTTGATAGTAGTCTGTCATTCGACACCCATGTAGCTAAAGTAGTTAGGAAGACCTTCTACATTGCCCACCTTATCATGAAGGGATTCTCATCTAGATCAAGGGAGGTCATAGTCTCCCTTTACTCATCACTCATCAGACCAATGATTGAGTACAATGCCCCATTCGGAATGTATCTGACCCGACACTTGCAGCAGCTGGAGAGGCCACAAAAGTTCCTCACCAAAAGGATAAAGGGTCTCAAAAATCTGTCCTATGCTGCCCGACTGAAAGAACTCCAGCTCTATTCAGTCGCCACTGCTCAGAGGTGACCTTTGCCTAACATACAAGGCCATGTCAAACCCAGATTTGATGAATATGCTTCACCTCAAAAATCTAGATCCATCAGAGCCACAAGGGCGGAGACTTAAACCTTGACACGGCTATTAATAGGACGTGCTGGAGGGATAGATTCATCACCCAAAGACTCCCTATGCTGTGGAACAAAATCCCAGTACATGTGAGGCAGAGCACCTCGCTGGCCTTGTTCAAGAGAAATCTTGACCAATGGATGGGAGATCGCAGATATACCCCAGGGATTACCTCAGTGTCACTGCTCGACAGAGGCACAGAAAAATAATGGGTATAGTTCCCCATACTAAAGGGGTGGCCTAAGCCACAAAACGATGGGCTAGGCTTGTAAATGCCCTCGGGCAGATAGCCTAGTATGAACCTATGAACCTATGAACCTATGAACCTATTCGTTACAAGATGGGTTGCATACTGGCTCTGGGATAGAACTCACATGGTCAGAGTTGCGGGTGCCATGTCTGACTCTAAACCAGTTACAAGTGGCATCCCAAAGGGCTCTGTCCTGGGACTCCTCTTGTTCGGTGTATACTTCTCTGAAGTACAGGCAAGCACGGGAGGACTGTATCTGACCAAGTTCGCAGAAGATTGCAAACTGGGAGCCATAATCGACTCTCTGGCTGAGACAAGCATCCTTCAGAAGGGTCTTACAGAGATGGATACCTGAAGTCAGAAGCATGGCCTCAAGCTAAATGCCAAAAAATGTATAGTCATCCCCTTTGGGAAAAACAAAGTGCCCACAAACTACCACATAGGAGGCAATCTGCTAAGTACGGAAGAAGTAATTAGGGATCTGGGGACCCAAGTAGATAGTAACCTCTCCTTTGACAATCACATTGCCAAAGTGGTTTGAAAAACCTTCTATATAGCTCGCCTAATCACAAAAGGGTTCACATCTAGATCAAGAGAGGTCATTGTGCCCCTCTACTCATCACTCATCGGCCCATAATTGAGTACAATGCCCCATTTGAAATGTACATTACCCGACACCTGCAACAGCTGGAGAGACTGCAAAAGTACCTCACCAAGAGGATTGTGGGCCTCAAACAGATGCCCTATGCAGCTCGACTAAAGAATATCCAGCTCTACTCAGTTGCTTGCCGCCTACTCAGAGGCGATCTCTGCCTGACGTACAAGGCCATGTTTAACCCGGAACTAATGGACATGCTCAACCTCAAGAAAACCAAATCCATTAGAGCTACATGCTCCAGGGATTTAAACCTCAGCACAGCTATAAATAGGACATTCTGGAGGGATAGATTCATATCCCAGAGGCTTCCCTCACTCTGGAATAGAGTCCTGGTCCATGTTAGGCAGAGCTCCTCGCTGACCCTCTTCAAGTGAAATCTTGATGAGTGGATGGGAAATCGTAAATTCACTCCTAGGATCACTTCTATGGCCCTGCTGGACAGAGGCTCAGGAATCTAGTCTAAAAGGGAGGTGAAAGTCAGCATATTCTGGCTAGGCTTATAAATGCCCTAGGGCAGATAGCCTAGTACCTACCTATGAACCAATAAAAATCATGAGCTGTTAAGTCTTTGTCACATGGAAAGTACAGGACAGGTTCCATCCTATTTATCGGGAAATCCTTCTTCCATTTTCTGAGATTACAAAGTACTACTACTGGTGGTGTCACACACAATAGAACAACTCATGCGACAGCAAATTCAGAACCGATTCAGAGCTAACATCCTGGGCAATTCTTCAACAAACTTCTAGTGTCCTGTGGGATTCGGTGATAGTTTCTATATTGGACATCCTCAGCATTTAGATTGCACCACTTCATTTTATTCAAATGTTCAGTTATATTTGGCACTCATATTAACTTCTGTGGCAAGAACATGTATTACCAGGAGATGCCAGCTTCACAATATTGGCATGATTGCTACAATGGCCTTGAACACAAACATTTAAAATGATAGGATATGGGGCACTGCTATGCAATTACATGTATACTGAAACAGATGAATTTGCTATAAAGGCTTAACAGACACTGCTGACACTCAGACAAAAGCATCATCCTTTGCAGTTTGTAGTTTCCCCAATATATCTTTGGTTAGTAGTTTGGAACCCATGGAATATAACATACCATGTGTTTCTGCTGTACCTGGTAATATACAGAAATGTCCTAAATGCTTTTTGTTAACAATGACTTTGATCATTCTTCCCAACTTCTTAGTCTTGACCATGTTTAATTCAGTAATAATAATAACAAGAACAATAATGATGATGAGAATACTAATAATAAAATATATTTAAAAGTAAAATAAATGCAAATGATGAAATAATAATGCAAGTAATGAGTGAGCGGTTCTGTAAAAATGAACACATATATCCTTATCACCATTATGTATTAAAAAAAAACCTCTGTTTAAGTTGCCAAAGCAGGCATCTCTGAACAGTTGTAATGGATTCTCATTCATCACCATAGTGCAGACCTATACATGCATGTCACATATGTGCAAACGTAAAGAATTATGGGGACACAGTGTGACAAAAGCTTAATTTACATGCCTGTCACAAATTGCCATATAACATGCAATCAAGGAAAAAAATTGGTCAGTAAATAAATATCAGTTGTATTACATTAACAGCTTAGAAAAATACTGCTATTAATATGTTGTATTGAAAATGTGGAACTTAACCTATGGGATTCTGCCATCCTAAGATATTATATTCCTTAACAAATCACATGGCATCTGTTAGCCTATGATCATTAAATGCATCAACTTAGCACCCTAGAAGAGGTTACTTGTCTCCTCCAGTAAGCTGCGCACTTGCTTTGGTAATACTCGACTACTTTGAAGAGAGAATCAACAAAATGGTTGACTGCATTGCTCCTTATTGTGTCAGATTTCCTTCTGTGTAATCTTTCTTCAGCTTCCCCTGTTTCTGCTACAGGTGTGCTCAGTCTTATACTTCCTTTTATTATACATCCTATTGCTAAGCTAATGATTTGCCTGACAGTGAATTAAATAGCAGAATCACAAGTCAGGTAACTCAATGATTAAGTTGGAACTTTAATACTTTTAATGATACTACAACCATATTTCTATGAAACTGTATCAGTGTGAAAAAGTAATAATAATACTGGCATAACATTTTATAGTATCCTTGAGGGATAACATAAGGCCTCATGCATCATGGCTAGCTTAGCTAGATGTCATGCTTGGGCATAAAGGCATTTATTTTTTCTTTCTAGTTGCACTTATATGATAAGGCACTATATTTTGTTAAACTTAGGTTCATGTTGTGATACTGTTAATTTTTTCAGCCATCTATTTTTTAACTGGTGAGGGTCACAGTAGTAGTAGCAAGCTTAGGAAGCTGTAGTAGGCATGTCTTTATCCAGGAATGGTCTTTAGATTGCCATGGGGGCCTTCCCAGGCATTTTCTGGAGAGTTGAGAGATACTATGTGGCCATTATGCTGTAGTTCTAACTTAGGGAATTTTCTCAGAGGACTGTGTCTGGTACTCCTCCCCTTCAAGGCACCCCT
This sequence comes from Protopterus annectens, assembly GCF_019279795.1. NCBI lineage: Eukaryota > Metazoa > Chordata > Ceratodontiformes > Protopteridae > Protopterus > Protopterus annectens. The sequence goes on along the minus strand of NC_056726.1, from coordinate 325,769,692 downwards.
GTGGCAATCTCAAGAAGTGCTTAACCCACCTTAACTGCCTCTCTCAATCTGAAGAAGTAGCAGCTCTAGTCTGATATCCACCCAGGTTGTCAAGCTCCATAGTCTTCCCTAGAGAATGAGTCCAGTCACCCTGTGGAGAAACCTTATTTCTGCTGCTTGATTCTGTGATCTCATCATTTTGGTCACTACTCAAAGCTTGTTACCATGGATAAGGACAGAGGCATACTGTCTGGCTCATCTTACTAAAACTCAGCTCCTGCTTCAGCACTATGATCTGGTACAAATTTGGTAAGTGTCATCATTGCCCCCACTTACAGAGTCAGCCACCAGTTACCACTATCATCACTTGTGAGTTAGACCCTAAGATATTTAGAATCCTCAGCTTACGGTAGCTTCTCCCTCTTTTATTTATTTATTTAACATTTGTTGACCGGGAAAGTCTGACTAAGAAAGGACCTATTTTTAGTGGGGGCCCGGGGAGAAATGCTCCAGATAGATTTCTTCAGAATGTGGGAGGAAACTGGAGTACACTGATAAAACCACCATGAATGCAGGGAAGACGTGCAGACTCTGCACAGAAGGCACCCCAGCCAAGTAATACACTTTCTTCTGGAAAAATGCTATGGCCTCAAATTTGGAGCTGCAGATTTTCATCCAAACCATTCCTCATGCAAAAGCAAACCACTCCAATATGCCAGTGATCCTAGTCATGTAAGGCCAAGAGGATAACATTATCTACAAACAAAGGAGTTATAATTGCACATCTCCAGTCTAGGCATTGCCTAAATCACAGCTGTAACCAATATCCTGTCCATGAAAAGCACAAAAATGAGGGTAGATAAAATAAACCATTGGCAGAGTCCTACATCTATTTTTAATGCATTCAACTTAAGTTCAAGGATGCATAAGTATCTTACAGCAGTGGTTCAAGCACTCCATACTCTTAGTGTGCTCTAGCACACATTCCAGGGTATTCAGTCACATGACTTCTCCAGGTACACAAAGTCCAACCCCAGGATTTACTAATCTTCCATGCAGGACTAGTCTAGTCCTGCATGGAAGCACCCATTTAGGAGCAGGACGGCAGCATGCCATGCATATTAATGAAGGTGTTCTGCCCAAGCTCCCAGGCTTACACTGAGCATGTACAAGTGCAGGGGACATGTCTGAGAGCAGAGTTCCCACAATAAACACGCCCCTGCAATGTTGATCAGCAGAAAGTTGAAATAAATAAGTGAGACTGCTCAAAGGTGTCCACATATCCCCACCAACAGCCCCCCATGTGTACAACAGCAACAGGACATAAGAATCAAAAGAAGAAACACCGGTATTATCCTCTAAAACTCTGGTAGAGCTAACCATAGGTGCTCATGTATGCCCATTGCTTAGCTACGGTTAAAGCTGCTGTAGGGTTGGGAGGATGGCCTAATGGTTAAGGTATTTGCCTTACAAATACAAGGTGCAGGGTTTGAGTCTCTCAGGGGATAATTGGCTAGGCTTAAAATGGCTCGCAATGGCAGTTAGCTTAGTACTAACCTATGAACCTATGAAAAGGCTGAAGAGGAAAACAAGGAAGATATATGCAAATGAAGCATCTCAGCAATAGTTTAGTGGGCAGAATGGTCACCTAAAGAGCAGGCATTCTCAGTTCGAGTCCCACTGCAGCACAGTCTATTTTACATGGCAAAGCATGGTATAAGCAATAGTTGTATTGCAAATCCCTCTAAATAATATATATTTATGAACTGGAGTACTGCAGGAAATGCACATGTGAAGAGTCAGTATCATAATGAATAAGACAGCAGTAAGCAAGTGTAAGCACAGATAAGCAGTAGTAAGCATATGTAAGCACTAGTAAGCGTGTGCAAGTGTGTTTGTGTGGAGGTAAGCACTGCCGACACAGATTAAGCAAAGGAGAAGCTAAATGGGTGTAAGAAACTGTGACCAGAAGTTAGCAGTGCTTACCTTTGCACAAAACCGTGCAAACCTGCTTACAAACGCTTTAAAGTGCCATAATCACTCTGTATCCAATGGTCGGTGTTCTGCCCAGCAACAAAATAAACCTCCACTGCAAGGCTGGAAACCAGGACCATGCACACCACACACAAAATGATTTACCATGAAGCCATGCCAGATATGCATAAATCGTATGATGTCAGAAACATAACCCCAGCTCAGTCATGCAACAGTACAGAGAATGTATATCGACATCTAGATGGACGTGTGTGTGTACATATATTACTATCTAAATGGATACATAATATCCATAGATGTAGTCACATATATATATATATATATATATATATATATATATACATATAGATATAAATATACAGAAATATACACACACACACATATATATATATATATATATATATATATATATATATATATATATACAAATATATGAACATATATACATGCAAATGCCGACATCTACACATATATATGTCAACACCTATATGTCCACATATGCACAGCAAGTTACATATATGTACGCAGATATATATCTCCGAAGATATATATGGACATAGTTAGAAATATGTATGAAAATATATATACCCGTATAGGTATATATAGCCAGACAGCTATAGATAGCAATGGTAGATGAGCAGAAACATATATGTCCACAAGCACTGTCAATGGGCTTGAGAGGCCCCAAACAATATACTTCCTGTACAAATTGCCATACACCCCCAGCCAAACACGTCTGCCCTGCAAGACACTAGCAGGCTCATTGTATTGTTAGTGTTACATTTAAATAGGGATTTAAATCAGTCCTCTCTTATGTTTCACATGTTGACATCACATTCCCCTCTCCCCCACTCACTAAGCAGGCTGACCAGTACAGGCCCATCCAACCCAGGCCATCCTCGAACCATGCATTCATTACCCACAGTCACCCCCCGCTGCACACATGCAACCACCATCCCCTCCCTGGTTACCGGCCCGTAGCTACCACACCACCACACATTGACCTCCCTCCACTCCCCCCCTTGGGACCCATCCTGTATGTTGACCCGACTCAAGTATCCTAGGTCTGGCACACACTATAGTCCATGCACATAGCCATGGGTACCTTTGCAGCTCTGTTTTTTGACAAAAGCTGAATACCCAATTTTTGGAGCATCCTGCATGGGACAGATGTTTCCCGTCCTGCTCCTGTGTGTGACCTTGTTGACAGTAATGCTATTATTTGTAGGTATCATAAAGTAAAGCATATGTGGCACACAAGGCTGGCCAGTATGCACAAGAAACATAATATCCAGCAATACTGCTATATTACAGGACATGTAGCTAAATATGTAGAGGTATGTGTGTGTGTATTTATACCCATAATTAAATAGATATATACTTCCCCCTCTCTGTATTACATATGTATACATAGACATATATATATATATATATATATATATATATATATATATATATATATAAATATATATATATATATATAAATACCCACATATAGATATATACATATGCAGACACCCATACATCCACATGTCATTAACAATATATATATATATATATATATATATATATATACATATATATATATATATATATATATATATATATATATATATATATATATATATAAAATCTATATATGCATATATATATATATATATATATATATATATATATATATATATATATATATATGTGTGTGTGTATGTATATATATATATATATATATATATATATATATATATATATTTATATCTATATACACACACAGATATACCCTATTACCAGATCGAAAGACTGTAATCGCAAGTATTTAGACATAGAAGTATACAAAAGGGCTGGTAAATTTGAGAGTAGGGTCTATAGAAAGGAGACGTATGTGAACTCTTTTTTACATTATGACAGTGCACATCCCCTAAATAGTAAGAAGAATATCGTCAAGGAGCAGTTTGTCAGGGGCTCCCGAATGACATCAAACAATACTGATTACCAGGAAGAATGTAGGATTTTACACAATATGTTAAAAGAAAGGGGATACCCTGATGAATTTATTAACAAGTTAAAAAATGAAGTCGAGGAAGGTAGAGGGGGCAGGTTTGAACCTATAATAGGCAAGGGGGACAAACAAAACACAGATACAAGACGCACCCCGGAGATAGATATAAAGAAAATAGATCAAGATGATTACAGAAGAAGTCTAGTTGTAGAGTATAATAGCTTCAATAGGAAGTTCAAGGACTTCTTTACAAAGGAGTGGAAGAAATTTAGTACCTTAACAGATATTGAAGAAATACCGAAGATGAAACCAAAGATGGTGTATAAAAACCCGCCAAATATTGGTAAAATATTAGAAAGGAGAAAAGAAATGAAGGGGGATAAGAATATTAGGAGGTGTGGGACATATAAATGCGGAAGATGCCAACAATGCCCATACGTCATGAACAAGGCAGAAATATACTTGGACAGTAGAAAGAAAAAGATTAAAAGTAGGACATACTATAACTGTGAAAGTAGAGGAATAGTGTACATAGCAATTTGTCAGATATGTCAATCATTCTACGTAGGTAAAACTGAGAGATGCTTGAAACGTAGAATATACGAACATTATTATGACATTCTGAAAAATAAAAGCACTAATGCACTTTACAAACACAGTATTATATGCCCAAATGCAAAATATGAGTTTTTTGTGTTGGACCAGGTAATACCAGACATAAGGGGTGGTGATTGGGAGGACATCATAGAAAATAAGGAATTATGGTGGCAGGTATACCTGGATTCCAACACTAGTCCTGGGATCAATGATTTCCTAACTATAACTCCATTACTTAAGCTAAGGGCTAATAAATTATAGAGTAGTTCAGGAATTTGGGCACTAGGGGGCAGCATGCCTATATGAAATTAATTTTATATTTTCTCACACAAAATTTATGAAAACAACAATCTGAGGATTTTATAATATGCAATGTTTATATTTAATTAATATGTGTATTTATAAAAAGTTTTTAACAGTATCTATATCATTATTTAAAGTTGCATTTTTAAATATATATTTTAACATACAAAGATTTTTTATTTAGAGGAATAATATATTCAATGAGGGAAATCAATATTAATGAATGTAAGAATATGATTGGTGTGTTTGAATTAATTGATATGGTTTGCAGAACCAGTGAAATGCATTTAATTAAACTGTTTAGTATTTAAATATGTGTATTAAGAAGTTAGAGTGTCTGATGAAGTCATACTGACGAAAACGCAGCATTTGGTGAATTTAGAAGAGCGTTCATGTTACATTTTGTATAGCTCTACAGTTCTGAGCACTTTATTTTAGTGGATTTTGGTGTTAATAAATTCTTTCGATCACTACCAGCGAGCCCAAGCACTTTTTTGTATTTTTTGTATTTATTGGTTGTTCAGTAAGTGCTGGCATCTGTTGTTTGCACTGTAATCGCAAATATGAAAAGAGCGACGCAGATTGTACGAAAGATAGAAATGCCGAATGTCCAAAATAGCAAAAATTGAAATGTCGAAGTGTAATGGTTGGCCCGTCTGTGGTATAGCTCTGTAAGGTAAGTGTGCGATAGATAAGAATTTAGGGTTAGGATGTGGGTTAAGATAAGTGAATATATAGGTAATGTATGTAAGATATAGTGTAGTGTTAGATGTAGGGATTTATTTAACTGTATGTATGTGTATTATTTATTTTTTTTGGGTGTATGTCTGTAGGGGAAGTGTGCGGTAGTTATGGACCTTAGGGTCAGGGAGGGGTTAAGGATAGTGCATAGTTAGTTGTGTATGTATAGCTTATACTTACTTATACTGTTTTTTTAACTGCTTGCTGCATTTTATAGTATCTGCACTTAAAAGTTTACCTGGTCGAAAATTAATCGAAAATCTGTGTTTGTTTGTTTAATTTAACTATTGAGGCTGCCCACTAAAGTGAGCTAGCCTGTGTAACTGAATTATTGCTGCCTTCTGTATTTCTGAGTGTTTTCTATCTAAAAACAAAAAAAACAAAAAAATAATCCTTGTTTTCCCGCCTCTCCTCGACTAGTTTAGACCAGTTTACAGCCTTTGTTGTATTCTGGGCTGTGGTGTAGTTCCTGTGTTGTCCATTACCTTACTTGGATAAGAAGGAAGTTTCTTTGCTCACCAGTGGGAGTGGGGAGCCTTGAGCAGCCTATCTGTCCCTGAAGGAAGTGACCTCAGCACAAGAGCTGTAGTAATTGGTTGTTTTGGACCATTTCTAGCTCTTTTCAAGTTCCCTGTTCAAAATCCGCATTAGCACGGCTTTGCGCGATTGTGTGCATAGCGCAGCACCGGTTATACAGGGTTAAACTTTTCCTGGCTCCGCCAAGTCTGCTCTTCAAATTTTCCCATAGAAAGCTCTACTCTTAGAATAATTAGTCTACTCTTTATATTATAAGCATAGCACTTGTTCTCTAAGCTACTCTTCTAAGCAAGCACTCTCAAACTCAAGTAGCACTACATCCACCTACCACCCCAACCACTTCCCTTAAAGGCACAGCACTCTCTTATAATATTCTAGCATGTCGAGTGGTCGATTGCTAGCATCTTCTCCTGCTCAGCTGGTTAATCTGGGAATCTTGAGACAATGCTATAAATGTCTCATGTACACAGACAACCCTCTCCTCCTCCCAACAAACACAAATACATGTGAGAGATGCAACTATATAGCCAAACTGGAGGCTGAACTCTCTCAACTCAGGACTGCAAGACCAGACAGGAGGAGAAGGTAACCACACAAACAACAAACCCAGTCACACATAGACCTACCCCAACTGCAAATCAAACACATAATAACACAAAAACATACTCGAAGGCTCTATTAAAATAATTACCAAAACAACAGAGGCTCCCAAAGCAGACACCCAAAAATCCACCACCTCAAAACATAACACATGCAACACATACTTCAATAAATCGGTATGTCAGTAAATCACAGCCCTTAAGGCCAAACACTATGCCTGATACACTAGTGATAGGCGACTCTATAGTCAGACACACTGACGTCCCACTTACCAGGCTGAGCAAGGAGAGGGTAACGGTAAGCTGCCTATCGGGGGCTAGGATCCGCCATATAACACACGCACTCAGGTCACTCAAAAGCACATACAAATATGACAACGTCATTGTCCATGCCAGAGTGAATGACCTGAGACGTACCTCCTAGGAATACATGAAAAGAGACATTGAGGAGCTCTCTGATTATGTAGCTCAGGCATGTATGACCCTGACCCTGAGCAGCATCCTGCCCTCACCAAGAATGATGCCACAATACAAAGACAAGATGATTAGCTTTAATAATTGGCTCAATTACTGGTGTCATTCTAGGGGGATCCAATGTCTGTCTGCTTGGGATGACATGCTGGACAAGCCATGCTGCTTCGCAAGGGGCAGCTTGCACCTGTCACCACTGGGCTTCCGGATATTGGCTAAGGTTCTTGCCACCCCCATAGTGCCTTTTTTAGGCAAGGCTCAAAAGACAAACCCACCTCCTTAGAAAAAAAATGGAAAAAAAATTAAGGGTAATGCTGCTCAACGCCAGAAGTCTAAATCTCAAGATGCAGGCTCTCAAAGCACTCCTCAGTATGGAGAACATCGATGTCTGCGCTGTAACCGAGATCTGGTTCAAGGCTCCTGAGAGCACCCCAGTGCTACCAGGCTTTACCTCGTATCATGCTTTTCGGCCCCAAAACCCGGGCCGAACCACAAAGGGAGGGGGAGTGTCCATATTCATCAAGGATACCCACACCTCTAGGTTAGTGGCAACTCATGAAGCATCGGAGACCATCCAGGTGCAGCTAACAGTAGGTAAAACTGCTATACAACTGGTTGCATGTTACAGACCACCCTGCCAATCTCAAGAACCCCACTCAGCCTTCCTGAAGACATTGGAAGATATGAATGTTTCACCAAATACCATCATATTGGGAGACTTCAACTACCCTAACATAGACTGGGTGCACTATTCTAGCACTAACACCCTAGCCCAAAGGTTCCTGGAATTCATAAACTCCAATACAATGGAGCAGCTAGTCACCTATCCCACAAGGGGGGATAATATAATAGACCTGATCATCACAAACATGGGGACAAAATGCTCCACACCGGAAGTATTGCCCTCACTGGTGAGATCTGACCACAAACTAATCACCCTGGATATACATTTACCACCTCCACCCCCAGCACAAAAGACTACAGTGAGAAACTTCTCAAAAGCTGACTTTACACTTCTCAAGACTGAGATGATATCATTTAAGCCCTCAGGGCCAATGGAAACCACATCCCACAATGCTGAATCCTACACAAATGCTTTCTACGGACATCTCCAAGAATGCATGGATCGTGCAATCACAAATAAAACCAAGACCCTCTCCACCAAAGGAAAGCGTCCTGTCTGGTGGACCCCAGCCATAAACAAATTGTATAACAAAAGAAGGAAGCTACTGCAAGACAGAGCAAAATCCCATAAAGGGAAGGCATCTCTGACCAGCACTAGTAGAATGCTACGTTCTCTCATAAAAATATCCAAGGCCAACTTTGAGAGAAAAATCGCCAAGGACACTAAAGATAACCACAAGGCATTCTTCAGTTATGTTAGAAACCTGGGCGGAAACACTCAGATATGCTCAGAGTTAGTACACAACGACAAAAAATTTACCGAACCCACAGATATTGCCAACATTCTGGCAGACAGGTTCAGTGCAAATTTCTCCCCTCCCTCACCTCCAAAAGAAGAAATACTCATCCCAGCTGAATGTAACCTCTCTGTCATCTCTGATGTCCAGGTGAGAACCGCCCTCAACGAAGCAAAAAACACAGCATCTATGGGACCTGATGGTATGAACTCCACGAGGAGCTAAACCCGCATATAAAAATGTTATTTAACCTTAGCCTTACTACAGGATATGTACCTGAACACTGGCGTACAGCAACAGTGGTACCACTCTACAAGGGAGGCTCCACTACAGACCCTGGGAACTACTGCCCCATAAGCTTGACCAGCCTGGTTTACAAAGCTATGGAAAGAATTATTATGGAACTCATAAACAACGACATTGGGGACCTACAGACACTTGATCCCACCCAGTTCGGCTTTGTAAAAGGCAGATCCTGTCTTTTGAACCTGGTTGACTTTTTCAAAACAGTCAATAGAGCCATTGATGAGGGCAAGGCAGTCCATACAGCCTACCTGGACTTGGCTAAAACCTTCGACACAATACCCCACTCGGGGATCATAGAAAAGCTAAACAGCTTAAAAGTAAATCCATATGTCACAAGATGGGTTGCAAACTGGCTAAAGAACAGAACCCATAAAGTCAAGATTGCGGGAGCCATGTCAGACTCAAAGCCAGTCACAAGTGGTGTCCCACAGGGCTCTGTCCTGGGACCCCTCTTGTTTGGCATTTACTTCTCAGATGTGAAAGCAAACATGGGAGGGTTGTGGCTGACAAAGTTTGCAGATGACTGCAAACTAGGCGCCATAGTCAATACACCAGCTGACACATACATCCTACAGAAAGGCCTCACCGAAACGGACAACTGGTGCCGGAATCACGGCCTTAAACTGAATGCCAAGAAATGTATAGTCATCCCCTTTGTGAAAAACAAAATACCCACAAATTATTACATAGACAGTAACCCACTGAGTACCGAAAAAGTAATCAGAGACCTGGGGACCCAAGTTGATAGTGACCTCTCATTTGACACCCACGTTGCCAAAGTGGTTAGAAAGACTTTCTACCTTGCCCACCTTATCATGAAGGGGTTCACATCCAGATCAAAGGAGGTCATCGTGCCCCTGTATTCCTCCCTTATCAGGTCCATGATTGAGTACAATGCCCCATTTGGTATGTACCTCACCCGGCACTTACAACATTTGGAGAGACCCCAGAAGTACCTCACCAAGAGGATCAAGGGTTTCCAACATATGTCATATGCTGCCAGGCTAAAGAAACTCCAGCTCTATTCAGTAGCATACCACCTGCTCAGAGGTGATCTGTGCCTGACATACAAGGCCATGTCCAACCAGGAATTGATGGACATGCTCCACCTCAAAAAATCAAAATCCATAAGAACCACGAGAGCCAAAGATTTAAACCTCAGTACAAACATGAATAGAACATGCTGGAGGGACAGATTCATAACTCAGAGGCTTCCCATACTCTGGAACAAAATCCCAGTCCATGTTAGGCAGAGCCCCTCACTGACTCCCTTCAAGAGAAATCTTGACGAGTGGATGGGAGATCGTAGGTTTACCCCGGGGGCCACCCCTGTATCGCTACTTAACAGAGGCACAGTAAACTAATTTTAATAAGTAAGGGGGTCTTCAATGTGTCACTACTAGACAAAGGCACAGTATTCTAAATTTATTCTATACACCTTAGTACCACTACATGGGGTGGCAAAAGCCACATCTCTAGGGCTAGGCTTGCAAATGCCTCAGGGCAGATAGCCTAGTACAAAACTATGAAACTATGAAACTATGTGGGGTTTAGTGTAGTGTTGGAAGTAGGGTTTTGTTAAATGCATGTATGTGTATTATTTATTTTTTTGGGTGTATGTCTGTAGGGGACGTGTGTGGTAGTTACTGACCTTAGGGTTAGAGAGGGGTTAAGGATAGTGCATAGTTAGTTGTGTATGTGGGGTTTAGTGTAGGGTTAGAAGTAGGGTTTTGGTGCTTTACTTTAGGTTAGAAGTAGGGTTTAGTTAGTGTATGTATGTTGTTTATTTATTTTGTTTGGGTAGGTAGTATGTAGCGGGTGGTGGGGTTGGCCGACTATGACAGTTTGTTATTTTATTTTTCGCTGTTTAGTGCATTCGGGATTTTTGTGGTTCCCGTTATAGGTGTTAATGTTTATGTATTCACGTAAAGGGTTTTTTGATTTGCTAATATAGACCTGCTATGATATGATACAGCACATAGGAATGACATATGAGCACAGGCCATGCCAATGAGGGTGAGGGGCCCAATATACATGTAACACGTAGCATTACCCCCCAGCCAGACAGGGGAAACATACAAACAAACACACAATGTAAACAATCCACTGCTCCCCAAATCACAGGCAGGACACAACTAGAGGGGGGGAACACTTTGGACCTGCCAAGTCTAATCTTGCAACAGAGACAAAAGTATCCCTTGCGGGACACCCCAAAAAGTATTGATGATCAGTGTCCTGTCCCTGCAATGATTTGTCAAGGCAGGGCATGTATGTACTCAGACAACAAGGTTGGGAAAGCCTGATGACCCATGGATCGAGGCAATGTACAGATGGGTCCCGAGAAGTGGATAGTGGGCAGTGTGTAGTGGTATGGTTAGACCCGACCTGCACCCAGAGTAAGGATGAGTGCTGTAGAGGAGGGGTGGGTGTGGGAACTATGGGTATGCAATTATGGGCCGAGGCGTGCAGGTGTTGGCTGGAGCAGTTCTATTCAGACCACGCCAGGGGATGTAAGCAATAGTGCGAATTGGGCAGAGCTGCCGCCTAACGAGCAGCCATTCCCGGTATGAGTCCTACTGCAGCACAGTCTATTTTACATGGCAAAGTACGGTATAACCATATGTGTTGTTGCAAAACCCACTACATAACACCAAAGAACACATGGTCGCAACACCCCACTGTAGGCATGTAAGCCGATCTAATTGGCATCACAAGTTATTATTGTAGTCCTCACCCCCACCCAGGGGTGTGAGTGTCCAACTCAACCTCCAAATGTTGTGTATATGCACAGCTGTTGCATAAGAAGAAATGGCCAGCTGTGGACCTTCCCTTCAGCCTTCCTACACATCCCTGGATAATTCCCCTACTATCTCTCCCTCTTTGTGCCCCATGAACACTACTTACCTATCAACACCTGTTCCATTTCAATTAATGTTTAAAGTTACAAGTAGGTGACACCCTCTTCCCCAACTATATTGGCAGAATCTGGAACCCCCTACCCACATGTATTACCTCAGGTGTCCCACAGGACACATGTAAATAACACATGAAGAAACACCACAAGCACACATGGATCAGCACATGCTCACCACCTGGAAAATTCCCCCCTTCAACTTACACTCTATACCTCTACATCAACTAGTGAAACCAACATCTCTTGTCATGCCTTCCCTATTGCTCCCCTACCAATTATTCCAATAGCCTACTATACAGTTACAATGCCCCCCCCCACCTACCTACCTACTCCTTCACTATTCTCTTCTACTCTACCACACAGGTATGGCATAACTAAACCTAATCCAAACACCTGAGTGTAACCTATCCAGAAGTGTTAAACTGGAATCCAACTTCACCTTAAACTGACCTTTGACAACAGTCACACCTGACATGCAAACCTGACCTAAGCATATATAATACAGACATGTTAATGTAAACTAAGCATGAAGAATGTGGTATGTAGCTATGTTAAGTCTGTTACTCTCTATGAATGTGAACACCTCAGTATTACTTGAAATGAGTAGCTGGTGTATTGTGGAGCTCTCTACTCCCTGGGCTACCACTGAAAATACACAAGCATCCAGGTGGATTGTCGGTCAACAAATGTACACTAAACAAATGTAGTAGAGTGTCGGTATACAGGAGCAAACAGGTGTAAGCCTGTTTGGGGTGAGGTAAGCAATGCCCTCACTAAGCACTGTAGAAGCTAACTTAGTGTAAGACGCCGCAACCAGAGGTCAGCAATGCTGAGCCTTGCTCAAACCAGCACATACCCACCTACAATTGCTCTACAGTGCCTTAGTCACTCTGTAGCCAAAAGATCTCATATTGCCCATTCACAAAATAATCTGCACTCCCGGGTTGCAACCCCCCCCCAATCCTGCACACTATAGTCTACGTGAGTTACCGCTAAGCCATGACAGATACACATTCAGCTGCTGTTATTACAAACATATCATCTAGCACAGTCATTCAACAGTATAAGAAATGTATGTAAGTATGTAGATTAATACCAGCAAACATGTTTACATTGCTCAATCACAGAATTTCAAGCAGTCTATGTATATCAAAGAACAGTGCCTGTCCAATCATACTGTGAGAACAGTAGTCTTGCATAATACTAAAGAGGATAATGAAAAACGGTGCACGCCGTGGGGGTGTGTGGGTGTGCTTCATGTACAGAATGTCACACCTGGGGCATCGGTTCCATGGAACCGGGAGATGAGGCTGGCCAGGTGTGTGAGCAAACCACTGCTTCTCAAACCCCTGGCAGGATGCTACCAGTAGGAGAAACAGTGGAGATCAGCTAAGTCTACTCTTGTCAGAACAACAGGTCAGTCCCTGGCAGGATGGACCAAAAACTGTTAGTCACATCGATGTCTCCACCAGTATCAGAGGAGGATCAGGGGAAGGCTTGTACGTATGTGGACTAAACGGATGAAGAGCCTGCAGAAGCGTGGGTCGAGACAATATACAGGAGGAGTACCGAAATGTGCAGAGGGGAAATGTGTGGAGGTGTGGTATGGCTGGGCTAGCAACTGGAAAATGGATGTTTGCTGTGTATGTGGAGCCCGGGGGCAGAGGGAAGGAAACATGGGTATGACATTATGGTAGAAATATGCAAATGAAACAGAACAGAAATAGTGTAGTGGGTAGAGCATCCGACCGATAAGCAGGAATTCCTGTTTCTAATCCCACTGTAGCAATTTTACATGGCAAAGCATGTTATAACCAATATATATATATATATGAATTGGAGTACTGCACGAAATGCATACACGACGTATCAATGTCAGACGGAGTAAGGTACTAGTAAGCAGGTGTAAGCACAAATAAGCAATAGTAAGCATATGTACACACTAGTAAGTGGGCTTAAGGCCTTACAACTGCTTTAAAGTGCCTTAATCACTCTGTATCCAATGGGCCTTTGTCAGCCCAGCAACAAAATAAACAACCATGCAAGTCACAAACCCAGGACCCTATACGCCATAGTCCCAGTAGTTATCCACCAAGCCATCACAGAAGTACAGAAGAATAAGGCAGTAGTAGACATGTCCCCATCATAGTATAACCAAACTGAACCTGTGAAAAGCATGAGTAGACAGTCATATGTGCCATAACTGACTACAGAGCATACATATGTGAACTGGAGTATTGCAGTAAGTCCAGATGTGAGGTATTATTGTAATTAAGTGTAGAAATTCCCAGGACCCCATACAGTGTACGTACACATGTCTCAAGGATACAAGACACATATATAACAAGTGATGAAGGGGAAATCAATGACAAAAGGCAAATATGTATACAAATAATACACACCACTAAGCATAGCATAGCACTGCCTCCCCAACTACTGGCAGGATACTACCAGTGGGAAACACAGTGTCAACCTGCTAAGTCTAATCTTAAACAAAGGCATGTTCGTCCCTGGTGGGACGACCCCAAAAATTCTGCTAAAAAGAGTCCCTGGGGTAACATACCATGCCTCACAGGTAAGCAAAGACTGTAATGTATATTCGTGGACTACATGTGTGGGAAGCCTGAAGATCCATGGGTTGGATCAACTCACGCAAAGGGTCCCAAGAGGTGGAGAGTGGGCAATGTGTAGTGGTGTGGTTAGATTTGGCTGGAACCTGTAGGAAGGATGATTGATGTGGAGGAGGACTGGAGGGGGGGAAGGGAATGATGGGTATCACATTATGGACCGAGGCATGCCGGGATTGTATGAACCTGTACTACTGGGACCGGCCCATGGATGTCAGTGAGAAAGGAGGGGAGGACACAGGGAAGGTACTGAGATATACCATTTCCCATGCCAAACCACGTTATGGGTAATATGTATGTTGCATAACCCACGGAATAACATATAAATATATATATATATATATATATATATATATATATATATATATATATATATTTGAACTGGAGTACTACAGCCATGAAATAACATATATTTATATATATGACCTGGAGTACTGCAGGAAATGCACATGAGGTGTTGGTATCATAATGCATAAAGCAGTAGTTAGGCTAAGCAGCAATAAGATGTAGTAAGCATATGTTAGCACTGGTAAGCGAATTTAAGTGTATAGCCTCAGCAAATCTGATGCAAACTATCTGTAGGTAGATGTCACCGGAGGTTTGTGTGAGTTTATGTTTACAGGATCAACAAATCTGATGCAAACTATCTGTAGGCAGATGTCACCGGAGGTTTGTGTGGGTTTAAGTATACAGGCTCAGCAAATCTGACACAAACTATCTGTAGACAGATGTAACCAGAGGTTTGTGTCTGTGCGATGGTAAGCACTGCCTACACAAAGTAAGCAAATTCGAGGCTAACCTATAAATATTTAGCTGCCCTGAGTGTGCCAATTCTCTTGTAAGAGGTATTGCTGCCTGATGTCTGGAATACTGATGTCCACACACAGGAAGGACTGTACAAACATCCACAGAATGTCCAGGTTATGTCATCACATATAACACCTTCTGTACATGACATGTGAAGCAGTCTGATATCTCACTGGCTTGTTAGCAGATATGATGACACTACTTATGGTGTACAGCATATATGCACCACGTCATGCACGACATATGTACACAGGTTGACAGCGTTGTGGCTGGCAGCACATACACAGGGCCAATAATGACATGTTGCTGTGATAACCTCATACATATACTGTTGTAACAGAGTTTGTGGCAACATATGCCCTATGTGGGATAAGAAGACGGTAACTGTCAGGGCAGTCACCATCTTCAGACTGCAATCCTCACACTAACATCTGCAGTCCACAGATAGATGCTCAATTGATAACACATGAAACCAAATGCAGAACACACTGCCCTGTCTGCAGCTGACCCTGCAGATGGGGATTCCACATAAACATGGAACTGACAGGGCAGGTATGGAGATATGTAGGAAAGACATATCCACACACACTGTTAAACCAAAAGTACTCTATACCAAATGATTGCAGCCCCCCAAACATCTCCAGCGCCCAAGTGAGAACTGCTCTCTCCAAAGCAAAAAACACAGCATCCATGGGACCTGATGGTGTCCCCGGCTGTGTGCTCCATGAACTCAATGAGGAATTAAACCCACAGCTAGGACAGCTGTTTAATCAAAGTCTTACCTCTGGATACGTACCCAGGGAGTGGCGCACTGCAACTGTGCGACTTCACAAAGGTGCCTCCACCCTGGAAATTACCGCCCATTAGCTTGACAAGCCTTATCTGCAAAGCCATGGAGAGGATCATAATGGACCTCATAAATAAAGACATAGGGAATTTGCAGACTTTGGATCCAACCCAGTTTGGCTTTGTCAAAGGCAGATCATGCCTTTAAACTTGGTTGACTTTTTCAAACAGTCACCAAAGCCATTGATGAGGAAAGGCAGTCCATACAGCCTACCTCGATCTGGCTAAGGCCTTCGATACAATACCCCACTCGGGTATCATTGAAAACTCATCAGCTTAAATGTCAACCCATACATCACAAGATGGGTTGCAAACTGGCTGAGTGACAGAACCCACAGGGTCAGAGTTGCTGGCCATGTCAGACTCAAAGCCTGTCACAAGTGGTGTCCCACAGGGCTCAGTCCTGGGCCACTCTTGTTTGGCATCTACTTTTCTGAAGTACAAGCAAACACAGGAGGGTTATGGCTGACAAAGTTTGCAGATGACTGCAAACTGCCATAGTAGAAACACATCTGACACAGATATCCTTCAGAAGGGTCTCACAGAAACGGATAACTGGTGCCAGAGCCACGGCCTAAAGTTAAATGCCAAAAATGCATAGTCATACCCTTGGAAAAACAAGGTTACCCCTAGCTACCAAATAGGTGGCAATCCACTGAGCACAGAAGAAGTTATCAGGGACCTGGGGACCCAGGTTGATAGTAGTCTGTCATTCGACACCCATGTAGCTAAAGTAGTTAGGAAGACCTTCTACATTGCCCACCTTATCATGAAGGGATTCTCATCTAGATCAAGGAGGTCATAGTCTCCCTTTACTCATCACTCATCAGACCAATGATTGAGTACAATGCCCCATTCGAATGTATCTGACCCGACACTTGCAGCAGCTGGAGAGGCCACAAAGTTTCTCACCAAAAGGATAAAGGGTCTCAAAAATTGTCCTATGCTGCCCGACTGAAAGAACTCCAGCTCTATTCAGTCGCGCTCAGAGGTGACCTTTGCCTAACATACAAGGCCATGTCAAACCCAGATTTGATGAATATGCTTCACCTCAAAAATCTAGATCCATCAGAGCCACAAGGGCGGAGACTTAAACCTTGACACGGCTATTAATAGGACGTGCTGGAGGGATAGATTCATCACCCAAAGACTCCCTATGCTGTGGAACAAAATCCCGGTACATGTGAGGCAGAGCACCTCGCTGGCCTTGTTCAAGAGAAATCTTGACCAATGGATGGGAGATCGCAGATATACCCCAGGGATTACCTCAGTGTCACTGCTCGACAGAGGCACAGCAAAATAATGGATATAGTTCCCCATACTAAAGGGGTGGCATAAGCCACAAAACGATGGGCTAGGCTTGTAAATGCCCTCGGGCAGATAGCCTAGTATGAACCTATGAACCTATGAACCTATGCAGTATAGCAGCACTTACAGTCTGTAGGCAGGTCAGGCAAATCCCCCTCCGGTTTGTTCCCCTCTTTCCACAGTGTATGTTGTTAGAGGTAAATTCCCAATCCATCTCAGCTGCTGTTTGCCAACCAACAGATCTAGGTCCTGCTCACAGTGACTGACAAGGGCCAACACCAACATGATGTTCCTAGATATTGGAGTGTGTTACCATGCAATTAGCTATGGGAATGTTACCACAGCTTTTCCACATGTAATCAGCTAGGGAAGGGCTGCAGTTCATGAAGAGGCCATCAGCAGATCCTGAACATCACTTAAAATACACATGTTGCTGCCTAAGAAAAGCAGGTGTAGGTCTCCACATCCACCAGAGAGGGAGTGGGAGAGGCAGACAGAGGCAAAGACATGTCAGGGAGGGGTGGGAGAGTAAAACTGCAGCTTGGGTGTGACACACACCTACCAGCACAGGGTATCAAACCCCTGACAACTATGTAGTGCTATCACAGTTCAATGCAGTTATTGGATGCACCACATGGGTTACCTGTTGTGGAGCCCTCAGAACATATATGTGATGGTGAGTGACATCTACAACAGTGATACGGTAGCTATATGGTAGGTGACGTACATGTGCCTGTCTGCATGAAAAGGTGCCAGCATCAACACAGCCACACTTCCACAGCGACACACACACATTGACACACTTGGCAGGGCAAGGAGTACAATACATCTGTAGCAGGATTGCCACAACACATCACTGTGCAGGTATCACATGCACCACACAGGTCATATTGAGGTTGGATGAGCAAAGGGTATGAGGAGGTGTCTGACATCAGACAGCATGCTTCAGTATGCCCATGGGAGTTGTAGTGAGTGTGAATGTGAACATACGCACCATACAAACACAGACAAACACACAGGGTGCCAGTACTAACATGCATGGGTGCATGTCTGCACAGGTGTGTGGTGGTCAACTGTGGCAGCAGGGTATACAGGGGTAGGCAATGGGTATACCTTGGCATCAGGCCACATGACGATGGTCTGCATTGTGGCTCATGCTGTAGTGTCTGCATTTACCCACACAGGTGGGTATTGTATTCCCCATCCAGTCACCTGGGTGACTATTGTGTGTGGCCAATGCTGTGTATCACTTGCCATGTATGTGTTCCTTAGTACATGACATGGACGGTGTCTGAGATGTGCACACCTCCCACATGCATGTGCAGTCACATGTGGAACTGCACCTGGAGTGTCTGGCCCATGTTGTGAACACAGATTATCATCAGATGTGCCAGTTTTGCCCACCTGTGGTGGGAACTGGTAATGGGCAGCATGTTTACACTGCACCTAAGTTGATAGCATGCTAATGGCATTCCCAGGTGTCAGTGGCATCTGTCAATACAAGGCACGTTGTCAGGCATGGTATGTCCTTTGTGGGTCACGTGATGGCACCACAGGTGTTTTAGGTGTGCATTGGGGAACATGGGGAAGGTGCACTGTCTGCATGTATGTGCATATTAAACAGAGTGCCATGCCCTCTGTAGCCCACAGCTATCACTCCATAGTTACTATAATTGGCCAATATGCAGTGTACTACCCACATATTGGCTGTTGCGTAGGTGTGTGTGTGTGTGTGTGTGTGTGTGTGTGTGTGTGTGTGTGTGTGTGTGTGTGTGTGTGTGTGTGTGTGTGTATGAGACATAGGTTGAGAGTGTGCTCTGGGTAATACTGGGGTTGTTAACTGTGATTGCCTGGCCTTGATGTCACATGTCTGGGTATGGCTTTGCATCCAGCCTCTCAGCTATTTCACATCTGTTATCCCTGTACGGTGGACATTTAGGGCCACCATATAAGAAATATGCACAACCCTCCACACACGCGCACACACACACACCTGACATGTCTGGGAGTAGAACCCCTACCTAACTAGTTTATTACACTACAGTACTATGGAGTTATAGTACACACCATGGAGATTACTGGAGTACTTCTTCCCCAAAGGTGCATTCGAATTGTAGTGAGTGTGACTAGCCTAAAATGCATTGCTCCCTACATAGACAGTGAAACACACACAAAACATCCACAACCGATATGTGTGGGTATAGAACCCCTAACAGAGGTCTATATCACACTACAGCATGGAGCTGTTATAGGATGCACCACAGGGATTAGTAGGGAACTCCTTCCCCAAAGGTGTATTTCACAATGAATGAGATCAGCAGGATTGCCAAAGTAGGCCATTTGAAATGTATTGAGTGTGACTAGCCTATAATGCATTGCTCTGTACACAGACACTGAAACACACACAAAACATCCGGAACTGCCATGGATGGGGATGGAACCCTACCACAGTTCTGCATCACACTACAGCTGTATGCAGTTACAGGACGTGCTACAGAGATTACTGGGCTGAAACCTTTCCAGAGGTGTATTTCTAGGTGGTTGACATCAGCAGCCTTGCCAAAGTTGAGTATATTAATTTAAGGAGTGTGAGTACCCTAAAATGCATTGCTCTCTACATAGTCAGAGACAGACAGACACGCACACAAACAGTTGGCAAGTCTGGGTTACAACTCCTACCTGACTACTTTATCACACTACAGCAGTACACAGTTACAGGATGCGCTACAGATAATACTGGGTTAAAACCTTTCCAGAGGTGTATTTCTAGGTGGGTGACATCAGCAGCCTTGCCAAAGCTGAGTACTGTAGTCATAAGGAGTGTGAGTACTGTAAAAGGCATTGCAATCTACACAGTCAGAGACAGACAGACATGCACACAAACACACACACACTCACCAAGGCTGGGGTTAGAACACCTACCTAGCTACTTTCTCACACTACAGCAGTACACAATTACAGGACACACCATGGAGATTACTGGGCTACAACTCTCCCAAAGGAGTATTTCACACTGAATTACCTCAGCAGGCTTGTCATAGTTGGGCTATGGGGAGGGCAGTGTGTGCATAGGCCATAGCCCATTCATGTACGGGTTGACACACCACATGCAGGCACACATGAGGTCATATGTCACAGATACGTGTATACCGCTGCTAGATGGCTACTTCCTTGTACAGTCATGTTGCAAAGCTGGCACATGCACCACATAGTGTGTAATGCTGACAGATACTGGTGGCTAGTATCTGCAGTGAGTGACACATGCACCTCATGTGTTTGGGGCCCTTTGGCTGTATGCTGGGTGGGACAGGCCTGGATGGCTCCTTGCCACAGTCACCCTTTTCCACACATCTATATACATCTACCTTTGGCTTATTATACTGTGTCACCCTGACATATATATCTGTATTCCTATCCACTGTGTATGCAAGACATGAGTGGTGCATACTGACGAGTGTCTGCACTAACATCTGCAACTGCCACATATGTCTGGTCCACTGGTGTTTGCAGCCATAGCCTTCATGTGTTTAAGTGTGTGAGCATGCCCAATATGTCCTTTCAGTATGTTGTTGACTGACATTGCCTTCCTAAGTGTGTGAGCAGGCCCAGTATGGCCATCTGTAGTGGATGTGTGGATCATGTCCAAGTAGTTTGTGCTGCAGTGCTGACCTTTGTGTTCTACACCAATAGGTAGCATGTTGTGTTCTGCAAGGTATCCATCGATCAGTTGGGTTTGTTACTACATTTCTGCATAGCAGGGGGGGTGCACCTGACTGTTTCTACATTTATACACAGGAGTGGGGGGCACACCTGACTGTTATTACATTACTATGTAAGATGAGGGGGCTCACCTGACTATTTCTACATAGGGTTGGGGAGGCACACCTGACTGTTATTACATTGCTATGTAGGATGGGAGGCACAAGTGGCAGTTGTACACATGTGCTATGACTATACTGGTATGTCATGTACTCCATTTCATGCTGTATTGCTAACTATCATGTTGACTAGAGGCACACCACTGTACTACAGATTGAGGCTTTGGTTGCCCTACATATTATTGTCTGACTTCCTGCACTTCAAAACTAACATACCACTGGCTGCCCTACTGTGGTCTGTCTGTGTAGGCCTAAGGGTGGGGTTAACCATAGCCATCATTCTGGGGCCATGGCACAGGCCCTGTTTAGGTTTGTCTACACCTGTCCTGCTGGCTGTGACAGTTGTTGGGTATGTGAACTGTCCTGACTGGCATGTGTGGGACATATGGACACACATGTCGCTCAGCATATTACCTGAAGTGGGTTTTGTCACCCTGTGTAGTACTGGCTACTATGGTGACTCCAGTATGTGTTACACATGTCAGGGTGCTACTATGGGTGTCTACTGTCTGCTGCCGTAACATTCAGCCACCCAATTCCCTTGTATGCTCACATCCATACCATAGCTACAGGTAACAACTCATTCTACTCCATTTGGGAATTGGTAGGTTGATTGACTTACCTTGTGGGTGTGCCAGATGTGTGGATGGCGCTGGAGGGCTGCCTATGTCAGATGCACATAGTACACTCCCTATACATGGTTGAGCACAGGTGGTGTCATGTTTGGCATCCCTTTTACTGTATGTGCAAGACAGAGAGAGGTGTCATTCCCTGGGACCCTACTGTGTCAGTGCATGTGCTATGCATTGCCTATTTGCCAAGGCCAGGGCATACTGGGCACGCCTCCTTCTGCCTACTGGGGCAGGCTCAGGTTCTTCCTCCTCCAGGTTACTCTGTGCCTGTACATGCCTTGGCATTGGTGGGTGGCTGTGTGGTCCTGCCCCATGCTGTTCCTGCTGCAGCTGTTTCTGCAGGATCATATTGTGTAGCATAGCACATACCATAGCAATCTGGGTACATGTAGTTGGTGTATACTGCAAGGCTGTGCCGGATGTGTCCAGACACCAGAACCATGACCTGAGCATCCCAAACACATGCTCTATTCTACATCTGGCCTGTGCCTCATTATGGCCTTCTTGTTCAGGTGTGTGTGCATTTCTGATGTGTGTCATCAACCACAGCTCCAGCGTGTACCCAGCATCCCCCACTAGGTGACCATAGGGGATGTCGCCATTGGCAAATCTCTAGTACAGCTGCATCAGATGCCATATGTGGGAATTGCCATAGCTTCCAGGGCAGCCAACACACACATTCATTATAAAGACCTGGACATCACATACAACCTGGCAGTTGATGGGGGGATGCCCCTGCAGTTGATGTAGGCCCTACCCTGCTCACCGGGTGGTGCTTTGATGGTTGTGTGCATGCAGGCTATAGCACCTACTACCACAGGTTATTCTGCTATTTGGTGGAAGACATGCATATTGCTGATCAACACCTCACGGGTGTTGAGAAAATATACATGCTCACTGGCATGTGCTGACATGGCATCCAGGAACTGGTGGAATACTCTGGATGCTGATGCCTGTGAGATCCCCATGCTATCTCCAGTTGTGCTTTGGGAGGTACCTGTGGCTAGTATACCTAGGCCTACACATACCTTGGTATCAACTGGGATGGGTTCCCCTTGGTCAGTTTGGTGTATCAGGTGTGGCTGGCACAGCTCAACTATTTGCTGTAGGAGGTCTCTGTCCACCCCATAGTGCTCCACTATCTTCAGCTCATGTAGCCCCTGGTAGGTTACCCTGGGTCTGTCCACTCTTCTCCATCTCGTCACTGTGGGATGTTGGCAGCATTCACATCCTCACCACCCTCAGCCTCTTGCACATGTTGCTCTATGTTGCCTGCTGCAGCCCTTCTCATTTTGTAGGTTTGTTTAAAATTTCCCTGCTTGTATACACCGGTGGTGTAGAGTGTGGGAAACACCAGTGGGGAAGGTGTTTGCTTAGTTTATAGTGGTGTTCTGGGCTGGGCTGCTGCTTGTGTAATTGGCTGATTCGGATACATTTCACCTGCCAGCTAGGCTAGTTCTCCTTGATTACCTTCCTACTGCTGTTTTCCCTTTCCATTGCCTCCCTGTTTGAGCATGTGTGCGCTCTGTGCAAACAAAGTGTTCAAATGTACACATTGCTGCTATTTCCTGGTTTAACTTCATTTTTCTTCCTGTAGACCCCAGTGAGCGGCACACACACCCGCTTACACTTTGTAGAGAGTGCTTGGCAGGTTTTGACACACCTCCTAGCTTAGCTGTGCTATGCTAGGAGCACACCTGATCCACAGGCCTCCAATCTGCTTATAGTATGCCTGACACACCCACCCATGATGTCACCTACCTCCTAGTCTTGCACTCAGCTGTTCATACTCTTAAACTGTTGGGACTTGCCTCACAAGCTGGGGAAAACTGGGATTCACTATCATTCCCCTCATTTACATAGGATTGCCTGCTAATGCATAGTTACATGTATCACACTGAGCCTCCACCCTTAGCAATCACTGTTCACTGGCCAGGTTGTCTTTTGCCTGCTATTGACTTGCATGACAGAATACTGATTTTACTTAGAATGCTTGTTTTAGGTTTAGTTTCTTATTTTCCCATCGATCCCATTTGCGAACCTCTGCCCTATGCTTACAAAGCCGTGATCGTCAGAAATACAATGAAAGTTGAATTTTTTATGTTTTGTATTGTTTCCAATGTCAGTGGCCTTATACTTGGCCATTGGCATGCTTCCTCAATGATATGCAGCCTTTATTTGGGGCTGTCATGTCTCCATTTTGGATTTTGCAGAACTGTACTTGGTTACTAACGAGTACATTTCTGCAGATTACGCTAGTCCTGCACGGCCTGATTCCAGCTTCCTGGATAGCAGATTTACCTCATCTGCATGGTTTTCACCTGCAAATGGGGTAATTTGCATACAGGGGCTGGAAACGTGCAGGACTAGTGCAAGAGCGCTCGTGCACATCAAACAGGCACGTACGTGGATTGTTCATCCGCCATATTGCCAACTTTACCTCTTACACTAATCATGCACTCCATGCAGGGCTTGCTGAATCCGGGGGATATACATGATTGACAAATTCTTACAACCCTTCAGTATCCATGCAAGTAGGATAAACAGATGATCCACTTTACCCAGGCCAGGATGAAATCCACATTTCTCCTCCAGAATCAGAGGCTCATTTATCTTATGGAGTCTCCTTTCCAGCACTGTAGGACAGACTGTCCCAGAAAGGTAAAGGAGTGTGATCCATTGGTAATTACAACACGCCCTTCATCCCCAACTTATTTTGGGAAACTGGGACTACAACCACAATTTGCCCATCTGGAAACTGGGACTACAACCACAATTTGCCCATCTGGAAACTGGGACTACATCCACAATTTGCCAATCCAGGAGTGTTATATCTGACTTTCAACCAACACTGAAATGGTGTGTTAACTACAAATCCCCAGCAATATCTAGCAACTTCAACATTTCCTGCAAGCTTTTAACCACTCCAAAAAAGTAAAAACCTCAGCAGGACCAAGGCTTATCCACTTCCACAGTCTTGCAGCTGCTGAAAGTTTTAAATTAGTGCAGGAACTTCATCTACAAAAATGGCCTTAAACTTAACAGCTGCTTCTGTCACTGCCTTCATAGGGAAGACATGTCACTAGCTTCAGATGGTCTTTCCTGCTCCTTACAATGTTCAAAGGTCAGAAATTTCTCCACTTTAACTGAGAACAGACAATGTTATGGCCTACTCATTTCTCTCAAGTCTCCCACTTTAGACTCCAAGACTCAGGTTCATTTAAAGAATTTGAGATCTTCACATGGAACTGAAATACTGGAGCCTACCTCTTCAACCTCTGGAATCAAACATATGGATGACTTTCACTGGTGACAGCCTGGTGATATATGTATATATATATATATATATATATATATATATATATATATATATATATATATATATATATATATATACATATATAGATATAGATATATAGATATATCTACAGATATATAGATTCATGGATAGACACATAACAGTAACCCCTTGCTTTTGATGACACCATTTTAGTGCAGCCAATTAAATAAAGCAGCATGTATCAGAGCAGTAAGAAAGAAGGTGGATATGTGGTACAAAATTACATGAACAATTTAAAGCATGCAAACTTCACCCTTTCAAAAGACACAGACAAGCATCAAACCCCAAACTCTAAGGTTGAGGTTGAGCAAAACTACATATTGTACCATTAGAATCATTGTGCGTTCTTGCTGTGGACTAAATAAGAGTCTTGACCTATAAAGCCCCCATTAATAGAGAAGGACTAAAAAGGTAAATTACTTAGCTAACAAGTAGAGAAGTACATAGGATTTACAAATAACACAATATCTAGAATACATCATAAATTACCAGACATTATGATGCATAATTTTAGTGTGACAGTAAAGAAGTAAGCATGGCATAGCAAACAGTCAAAACAATGTGTGATATAATGTATCGCTACTGACACATCTGAAGCAAATGATAATTGCAGACATATTTGAAGCACTAGTTGACAAACAGGAAGGATTATATATGACAGAGGTACCATTTGTAGGCAGAAGTTCTGCTCTATTACTTTGTTGGATATGTACAAACAAAAGATTAAAAAGTCACACAGGTAAACCAATTAGTAAACATTACAATGAAAACCTATCCAAGCTACAGTTTTCACTGTGTGATACCTTCAACTTCCTGTAATAGAGGCCCATGAGATATATGCATATGAGCCCTTAAGGACATCAAGTGTTTCAGCTATATGGTTTCTGAATGCCCATACCTTTTATGTTTTCTTTTAATTCTTTATGGATACATTCAGGCCAATGTACCTGACAGGGAAGATGTCTTTGCTTTGCATCTATAGGGATAATGGTAAAGAAAATATGAGGATGATGAAAGGTACAACAAGAAAAGTATATCATTCTAGTAGGTGAGATAAGAAGGACAGTGAATGAAAACGAAACCACTAGGTGAATAGGAGAGGAATAGCTGGTAAAACGTAAAGTAACAAGGGAAAAAGTCAGTAAGAAGACCAAGATGGAAATATTGCACACACTCATACATGTGTATGCACAAATATAACAGTATGTATGCATATTTCTTCATTAAATCAATATATTTTCAATTGCCCTAATTGAAAACCAGTTAGAAAAGTAAAAAGAAATGTAAAAAAAATGGTCAATGTGAAACAGTTTATGCTGTCTTTAGGTCAATAAAACCCTAGCTATTTAGAATTCTCTTGTGTAAATCTTAGATAAGAACATTCTTTTTTTTTCAGAACAGATCAAACAAGTATGCCTGTTTATATATCTCTAATTATCTATCTTTTTTTATAAGAAACACTCACATACATAGACGTATGCATTTATAGCTGTGCATATGCACATATGCGTGTATGCTTATTTAGAGGACCCATTAGCTCTATGCATTTCATTTAATCTCCTATTGCAGCAGCCCAGTGACATCTTTTCATAAATAACAGCTCATATATTCTTGTAGTGGATGTACTCAGTTTTTTTTGTTTTTGAAGTTATTGTGAAAAGTGATACAAAACATTTTTTTCAAGGGGCACGTCCCTACATCCCCTTAGTTTATTTTTCTCACTTCAATGTCACTGCACCTCCAGGTAAGGTGATCACTGACAGACAAACCAAAACTTGTCTCCCTCTTTCTACATGGTATACTGACCTTAGACCCCCACATATCATGCAAAAAGGAAAACGTATCTCACTCTTCTTTGAAGTAAGCAGCAAAACATGATCAAATCCCATCCTAGGCTTTTGAGCAACTGTGTAAAAAGCTTGTGTGATGTGTGTAAATGACTTCAGGCTATATGCTTTCATAACTTTTTGATGCAATAAATGCAAGCATTGACAAGTAAATCAAACGGCTTGCTTTGTACTCCTTGTAGTGCTGTTAAATACACAATTAACATCTGGAATGTGATATGTTTTGACTCCACTTGTTGTACATGTAGTCTGGTGTATCTATGTTTTGTTCTTAGGAAATATCTGGAAGTCTGAAAACTGAAATGAAGTTAAGTCTGCACAAAAAAATAACTTTAAAAACATGTTGGCTTTCATCAGATAATTATGAAAATAATTCTGTGATTAGAAGTGTATGGCATCAGAACTGGCAGCAAGAGATGTTTTTCTCTTACATTTTGAAGGTCGCTATTATTACCAAGGGTATGTGCCATAGTAGATGCATAGCTGAACTGGAGGAAAAGGAAATAAAGTACAATTTGATTTTGGTTGTTGATGCACTACAATATCTAATGCATGTTTTGGGGCATTCTGGGGGAAAAGAATAGCTGGAACCACTTTGGACAACAGAAGAAGAATGAGGTAAGGAAACAAACAGAATAGACATACTGTAGTTAATGCTTTCATATTTTATTAATTTTCTCTTGATTTTTTTTTTGAGGTTTTATTCATTACACACTTCTGAGAGAAGGAGATGCCACCCATAAGGAAGTGGCAATTCCATAATGCATTATATCTGAAGGCACTGGAAACTGCCTGTTAAACAGTACAATAC
Source organism: Protopterus annectens (assembly GCF_019279795.1). NCBI lineage: Eukaryota > Metazoa > Chordata > Ceratodontiformes > Protopteridae > Protopterus > Protopterus annectens. Next base: position 325,741,737 of record NC_056726.1, on the reverse strand, counting down.
ATCCATTCTCTGCATAACTGCTTCATTTACAGTTCCTTATGCAACACGATACTGAAGATGTTAGCAGACATTACAAAAATGGTGATGTTAAAGTGGTTTATTATGCGACATAAGTACTGAAGGTGAGCAGCATAAAGGGCAGCTGCAGCCCTTACCTAAGTTTTGAACCACGGCCTTCTGTTAGAATATTCATATGCTTGTCTACATACCTGTATGTTGAAACAAATAACATTTATTCCTTCTTGCATCTCAGCCATAATTAACATTGGCACTATGGAGGTACTTGCTTACGATTCTTCTCAGTGACTGTAAAGAATACAGTCATGACAGGTAATCATTTCTGATTTAAAAGATAATAAGCACATAGATTTTTAAAAGTTAAACTACATGAGTTGTATATCCATGAGTTACTGTAAAAGGTTCTATGTCTGACATTTTACATTATGGCTCAAAATTAATTATAGTGCTTATAAATTGATGCATGGAGGTGTCATCCTATTAGATGCAGTACTAAAATGAAATTGTGATTTAGCAGTAAAGGTCCTTGATTAGCTATCATCAGTATCCACTCATTCCTAGCATGCATGACACATGTTATATTAAGGTTTTGCACTGTCCAGCTGTGTCATACTCCAATGAAATGCTGTTGAACATGAAAGCCGAGGAATTAACAGTATGGTACTCTACCATCAGTGTACACTAAAGGCATGGACCTTTGTCATATTTATTTCTCACCATGCATTATCTATCCAGTTGAAACCCTGAGTTAAAAAAAAAAAAAATATATATATATATATATATATATATATATATATATACACACACACACACACACACACACACACACACACACACACACACACACACACACACACACACACACACACACACACACATACCTTAGCTTTTCTCATAATAATGTGTTCTGAAGTGAAAAGATGTGAAGTATATTTGTCTCAGAGGTGATACCAGTTGTGAATATGACACCAATATTAGCCCTGGTTTGATAATAAAGTATGTAGAAATGTAAAGCTAGAAAAATAAGTAAAGTTCTGGAGAACTAGACAAGCATTTTCATTTTTAAGTACTGTGACATGTGCACCATTAATTTGGGAGCATATAGATAAAATGCTACTGCTATACTGAACATAGAAAAAGAAAGAACTAGGAAACGAATACAAACCTATATAAAGCAAAATGTTCTGATATTCCTGCATGTTTTGTTTGTGCCTTTTTAAAATAAAGATAGCATGAAGACATAGATGGCCTTTTAAGCTCCCAATTAATTGAACAAAGATCTTAAACTTGTTCATTTGGTTGCATTAGGAAGTATACAATAGAATAATAAAGTAAAACAAATGATATAAAGCAGGCCAACTAATTAGCTCTACATGATTGATATAGTCTCCACACTAAGCATTTGATCTCAGACAAAATGATTTTCCTTGTTAAGAGGATTTTTAATTGATGAGCAGAGAGGTATTAGATGATGTTGGAAAATAATTACTCCAAAACTATTCATGCATTTGGCTGAACATAACAAATGAAGTTTGTGTGCTGAATCTGGCAGAGTGGACGAGTACTAATTAATAGCAAGGAGAACAAACATCTTCCAACAGTTTTAACCCCATGTTTACTAGAAGATTGCTCAGCAATTATAATCCATAATGAGCTTGTCATAATTTCAAATACATTATTTCTAATATGCAAGATGCCTTTTTGGTTATTTGTTGCACTCTGTATTTACACACAGAAAAAGTTAATTGCAGTTTATAGGAAACATACTATTCTGACAGATTTCAGGAAATGAGACCATTTAGAATTTACATAGTTTTACTAGGCTGATGGTACACTGGAATGTGATTCTTTAAAAAAAATATCCTCCACTCATGACTTGACCAAACAGGTTGTTAGTCAAAAATATTAAGCAGGTACTCAGCTAAAATTTAATTATGTGCACTGGATGTATTTCTCTAAAAAAAGTTAATGTCGTCAAAAGGGCAAAACAGCATAATCAGGAGAACTATTACAGGCAAGAGCACAAATCTTGGTAAGAAGCAGGCATGCCATACAACTGGCCTGAAAAATCCTAATACAGTCATAAAAGATAAGTTCCCAGATACCTAGGCAGTAACGTGACACTGCGACTTACATAATATTAATGTCAAACATGGGGTGCACTACCACAATAATATATCTTGCTCTGGAAGTTCTCATCTAGAAAAAAGATAAGAGTAACTGTGTTACATAGAAAGGTAATTAAAATGTAGCTTGTAACTTCCAGAAAACCTATAAGGAGATATTTAGGAGCCCGAATGCATGTATAATTAGTAACTGAAGCTGGAGTGGTGCTATGCATCTTAATGTATATATCTGTGGCAGCATGTTACTTAAGCAAACAGTCTGGGGAAGAGGCCCAAAACAGCAAAACAGGGGATATCAATTTATTATCTCAACTTAAAACAGACCACTGGGAAGCTTTCATATATTAAGATGCTTCCTGAGGTAGGAATGTAGATAAAATTGTAGCTAATGTTTTAATACTTAATTTTGTCCTATGAGTACTAGTAGCACTTATCTTCAAGTGATGGATGCTTTATGATACCTTGAACCTCTTCCTTAGACTGTTACAATTGTACTTTTACTAGACTTGTAGTTTATCTGTTTAAGATATCCTTTGGATTTATATTACTTAATGAAAATAGTTTTCAGAGCCAAAGTTACTGTAGATGAATGTAGGACAGGAAGCTGGAGAGAAAAGACTAGGAAAACTAGTCTTAACAAGTGAACATACAGATTCCTTGAACAATCAAAGGTATGCTGGCAATATAAGCAGCGTGGTTAAGAATGCAGATAACATGGAAAATGGAATTTTAAGAAGAGCAGAAAAGAGGTGTGGAAAATGAATAAAAGATTAAGCATAAGGCTTGCAACTTCTGGATGGGAATTGGGACAAGGATATTAGGCTATCTGGTCGTTTACTTTCCAGAAAATTTTATGTTTACATGTTTATATTATTTGCATCGGACCAGGTGTGAATTTATTTATTTTTTAGATTAATAGAGAGACCTGATATCTTTGTGTAGCTTCAAAGGCTTTTCTTCAGTAATGGCCCTTGCAGCTGGTATTTTCTGCCACTAAATAGGTAGAAAGTACACTTTGAACCATTTTTACCTCTGTATCTGGCCACAAGGGCAAGACAAAATGCAGTATATAGATAGATAGATAGATAGATAGATAGATAGATAGATAGATAGATAGATAGATAGATAGATAGATAGATAGATAGATAGATAGATAGATAGATAGATAGATAGCTGAGGGGGGTGGCTGGATGGATTTAATGGAAGGATGGATATATAGATGGATAAATAAATAGATAGATCAATAGCAGGTGGTTGGATAGACAGCAGGTGGACAGAAAGGCAGAAAGACATTCAAGGACATAATGAAACAGACAGGTCTGTTTCTTTATGCCCCTGACTGTCTAAGGTAGTCAGTTCAGCCAAAACTTGTTGGGTAGCATGTGGCAAAAAACAGACTAAACCAAAAAATCCATGCATAGTAACTGGGGGTTGAGATGAAACCCCAAACTCTTATGCATTTAACCATCATGCTGCTCCTATGTTGTCTAGACTAACTTCCTTACTGATGGACAGAGTGTGAGGTGTCTGGTGTTCATCATTACATCTAGTATAAAATGGATGACTGAACAGAAGGATAGTAAGAAAATACACATAGTGAGACAGACGTCTTGACTGTCATGCGTGGAAACATGTGCCATGCACATAAGACATTGGAGAACATTGTACTACTGAGCTAATCAGAATGACCAGTCATGAGGAAAAACTGTTGAAGAGGGAGAAGAAAAATGCATCAGAACATCCCCTGAAGCAGAGCTCAAAAGGACTACTGTGCCAACTAGAAACCTCACTAATACATGATTAAAGTCCTACAGCATAACATTAAAAATGTATGCTTTGTGATCACCTGTCCAGCTGCTATGCTACTAAGCTATTAAAACATATTTAATGTACCCGAGTGTTATCTCTGGCTGTACACATATAGGTGTTCTGTGTTGTGAAATACCACAGAGCTTTCATGCCACTGAAGAGTGTACTCCTCCTGGACATCAGGAGATTGATGGTTGGCCAGATATTTTCCTTAGCTGGACAGATAAGTTCCACACTGGGCATTACCTTCCAGTTAAAAAAGAAGAGGAAGTGCTATTTTATTTTGTATGATTTAGTTCAGGACATTCCTCCCCTTTCACTGTTGTATTTTCAGCTCTTTCAGAGTTTAAAATATTCTCTGAGGAATATTCTGTGAAAATAAGTTTGCCTTTCAAAGTATTGTAATATCTTACTTTAAGAAATGTATGTGGAACTGGTACATTAGTGGATAGGGTGGGTTTGACAAAAAATGTCCGGAATCCATGTTGGTTTTCCTAAACATTTTGTGAGTCAATACATGTTTTGAGGAAAAGTGTACTGCTTATACATTACTGTGTTTTGAGGACAAGAGCTAGTGTGTTTGGTATAAGTGAATAAAACAAATTACCTCAGACACTTATTTTTTGTCAAGGAGGTTTACCAACTTTGTGGCTAGGTCATGAATCCATGTCCCACTAAGTTTATTCCTTATTCCCCAAGAAGAAACTTCTATGGGAATCTTTTGTCATCAAATTGCTTCTGTCTTGCCAAAGTCACAGATGGGTTGACACTGTTGTGGCTATCAGTTGTCCTTCAGACTACTCATCTTTTTCTCCTGGTCCTATTGGTGTTGCCCTCATGAGCTGTCACTATGAACTGGGGGTCAGATACATTCTCTGTGGATTTCTGTTTGCCTTTGCTGAGGAAGGGAGGCCCACCTTTGCAGGTTTCAGCGAAGGTACAGGGGGTTGTTCCTTTACTTAACTACACAGAATAGTCTTACACTGTCTATTGTCTACTGGGCAGGGACTCTCCATCCAACTGCTATTTTGTTATGGGGTCTCCTATAAAAAGAAAGTATAAGTCTAGACATTTTTCCTTATCTGAAGCAGATAACAGGATGGGTTTGGCAAAAGGGATTGCTGAAAGCATTTCAGTCATTGAGTGATGATTATCCTCCTTAGAAGAGGAAATAAAGTTGTTTCTTCCCTCTCAGATTCTGATTCCCAGTCTGAGAAAAAATGATTTGGACTACAATTGTGTTTTGCATATTCCTTCTTTACAGGAGGAAGATTCAGATTCTTAACAGAGCTCTCCTTCACAAATTTCTCTTGAAGAAGAGTTGATTTATAATATTATTGCCAATAGAATAAATGTTTTTAATGGAAACAAAAAGACATCTCTGAATCTCAAAAGACATACTATGATTTATTATACCTGGGTTTCCCTCAACCTGCACCTATCCCTCCAGTTTTGTAAATTCTAGAGGACAGCCTGCATTTTTGCTAACAGTCAGCCACCTCATTTTAAAAAGTCTGATAAGTTGTATTAAGGACCCCAGTGTGCATTTTTTTCTATTCCAAGGGCAGAACCTGCAGTTATTTCCTTATCAAAGTCAAGTTCCACCAATCTTCTTTCAGGTACCTCTTCTGACAAACTGGAAAAGGTTTTGGATACGTCTGGTAAAAAATGTCATTCTTCTTCCACTTTATGCCTTCAAAACTGAACTATCAGGAGCACATGTTTAGATTTTTGCTATCTTTCTATAATAAGTCACGGAACTTAATTGCTCTCCATTCTTCAGGTAGCAAATCTTGACTTGGGTCATTAAGCATTCTTTGAAATGTGGTTATGACACCACCAATGGTATGTACAGGGCTGCTGCCTCTGGCTTTGTTTGAAAAAGATTTGCTTAGCAACAGTTAGATGATGTTATATGAGAACTTTTAAATGCTATTCTGGATAAAAATTTATTATTCGGTCCTTTGTCATTAGATGTCCATAAATTTTCTAATGAAAGGGGAAAGTTTATTCAGGGGGTCATCCAGGTTTTTCTACCTCCTTTTCCCAAGAAAAAAAGAAACTGAAATTTTTCTTCCTGCTGAGACTTTTACTTCAGAAAGCAAAACATCCATATTTTGCAAGGTTCTGGCAAACAGAATTTCAAAAAGCAGGGGCAGGGAGGGTTGAAAAAAAGAGAAGGATCCTCCCAAAACTAGAGACAACCTAAGAAAATCAAGCTGACTGTATGACCTTTCTGGATTTTGCCCCTCCTCTCCTTTCCCTGGTAACCCTGACAACCCTATGGATCTCTCAGCGTTTTGGTCTTCAATATCCTTTGGGGCAGCAAACAACTTCGGGCATTTCTTTTCTTTTTCTTTTTGAGAATCATTCTAAATGGTTACATCTGGCAGTGGGGCTCTCTTCCTTACTTTTCAAGGATTCCTCCCCATCATCCTGATCTAAATGTCCTGTTCTGTCCTGTTCTAAACCAGATGTTGTCTCAGGAGGTAAAGGAACCTGTTCCCTCAAACCAAGCAGAGAAAGGATTATATTCAAGAATCTTTCTGATGCAAAAGAAAGAAAATTCCTGGAGACATGCCCTAGACCTTTCTTTTGTAAACATTCACATCATAGTTCCAAAGTTCAAAATACTTTTTACTGCAATCCTTCTTACCTCCCACCCCCACCCACATTCCTCCTTCCAGTTTTCTGGTAACTTTGAATTTAAAAGATGCTTAATATCCTATTCCATTCAGCAAACATTTCAGGTAAATTTTGCATTTTTCTGTATCTGGTTTACATTTTCAATTTGTTGTACTGCCCTTTGGGTTATTTATTGTTTAGACAGTGTTTGCAAAGTGTCTGACTGCTGCTGCGGCCCATTGGAGATTGCAGAGCATTCACATATTTTCCTTTTTTGCACAATTGCCTGATGTTTGAAGATTTCTCCACAGCTTGTCAAGAATCTCTGGTTGGGGTATTAAATCTGTTTTTCAGCCATCTCACAATATAGTGTTTCTAGAGTGGCTTCTTGATAGAGGTGTAAATGGGGTGGGGCAAGGGGGGCAGCCACCCTTGTCACAAGGTATTAGGGGGGCATGATCAACAGATGCCAATTAGAAAGAAGCACAGTTTCACTATTCATTTCTATATTGGCATTTCAGAATGCCAGTATAGAAATTAATTTTAATACTACTTTTGCAGTCAGAACCAAAATGCTTGCTTCATCCCCTCTTATATAAGTTGTAGCAAGCTTTTATAAGTTTAAGATATTTTTTAGAACATAGGTTCATAGGTTCATAGGTGTGTACTAGGCTAATGTCCCTGAAGCCTTTACAATCCTAGCCCATAGGATTACCCTGGCATCGTGCCACCCAACTTTAGTTTCCAGTGCATCTGTCAAGTAGAGCCACTGGAGTGATCCCCAGGGTGAATTTTCTATTTCCCATCCAGTCATCAAGATTTCTCTTGAAGAGGACCTGCTTGACATGTATGGGAAGTCTATTCCATAGCATAGCAACTTAGAGTATGCTGAGGACCTGGCATTCCATAAGAGTTGAGGAGTGTAGGAATGGAGAAGAGATTGCATCCTGTTTGTTTTTCTTCCTCAGTTCAATTTATAGTTGAGGAGCACCAGATCAAGGAGTGGCACCAGGATGAAAATGAGCCATCTTTGTCTCAATATACCACTTATGATGGAATTTCTTCCTCAAGACAAAGTGAAGAATTGCAGGCAATATTTTCTGACATTTTCAAACCAGTTTTAGGTATCTGCAAGAGAATATCAAAGCATTCTATGCTTGATGGCCTCAGCTATTTTCATGATTCCCTTGGCCAGACTTCACACGAGAAAGACTGGTTTGTCAAGTCAGTTCGGACTCAACACCAGCACCCTCTACCCTTTCAAATTCCAGTGCTGGGGTTTGTAAAAAGGGAGTTGAACTGGTGGACAAATCAGTTGTCTCTTAGCCCAGGTTTTCTGTTCTGTCTGCCAGCCACCATTCAGTCTGTAGTGACAGATGCCTCAGACTTTGTATGGGGAGCTGTGTCCAAGGGGGTGAAAGTACAGGATCTATGGAACACACAAGACAGGCTGAAACACATAACTACCATTGAGATTATGGCACCTATAAATATTCTCAACTTTCTGAACCTGCTTTGGATTCCAGGCCCTCTGCTAGTAATATCAGAAAATATCATGGTGATTTAATACATACACAAACAAGAAGGAACCAGATTTTAGCCCCTTTGCAGATTAGCTTTGGTAGCCTGAGATCTAGCATATCAGTTCAGTTTGCATCTACAGACTACACACATTATATTAAATCTTGTAGAGGACAAGCTGAGTAAAACTAGATTAGTTCCTCAGGAAGAAAGTTAAACCTGTGAGTCTTCCAGGAATAGGTACCTCAGTAGGTAACTCCTTAAGTAGGATTTTTCTCTTCTTTGGTGTGGTATCTGAATTCCTCAAGTAGATCTGTTTGTCACCAGTCAAAACAGACCACTAAATAACTTCTGCTCCAGGACCAAATGCAAGCATACCTGAAAATCAGACACATTTTCATTCCTATGGATAGGAATGTTCCCAATATGTTTTTTCAACCCTTTCCTGTGATAACCAGTGTTCTCAAGATTCAAAAGGACTTTCCAAATGTAATTGTGGTAATCCTCTTGGCGCCCAGGCAACAGTGGTTCTCCCTTCTTTTGAAATTATTCAAGGAAAATTACCACAACCTTCCTCACAGCAGGAACTTACTCACACAGGACATCGGGAGTTTGATACACCCCACTTTTCCACCTCTTCAAACCAACAATGAGATGATGCAATTTTAATACATTTTAAGCACCTTTTTTTCTAAAGATGTGCAGCAGATATTAAAGGAGGTAAAGAAACCTGCTACTAGAAACTCATATATGGGTAAGTGGAAAAGACTTTTCAAGTTGGAACCATTACAAGAATCAGGATTATTTTAGGGTTCAGACTCTGTGAGCGGTGCAGCAGTTACCTCTGACACCTTACAGCAAGCAGTTTTCTGGTTTAATTCTCAGATGGTGTATCTTCTGTGCAGAGTCTGCATATCCTCCTTATGTTCACGTGGGTTTTCTCTGGGCATTCCGGTTTCCTTCCATATTCCAAAGACATGCATCTGGAGCATTTCTCCCAGGGTCTCTGCTGAAAATAGGCTCTTTCCTAGTTGGACGTTCGCTGTCGACAAATGATAAATAAATAAATAAAAATCATCTGAACTTTCCTATTCTTCTATGAAGATTTCTGCTTGTCTTCCCCAGGATCTACCCTTTCTACTTTATCTCTGGTGAAACAGCTTTTGAAAGGTGTTTTGCGTGTCTGTCTACGAAGTAGACAGATGGCACCTACTTAGGCTTTTAATTTTGTTTTAGAAAAACTTACAGAGTCACCATTTGAGCCATTTCACAAGATCAGTAAAAACTCCAACCTGGTTTCAAAATGCCCTTAAATGTTTTAATAGTACATCATTAAGTGCTTTTGTTTCCAAAAATAATATGGAACTTCTTCAGAATGACAATTACATCACATCCTGTTACTTACATAGGGAACACCAATTAGTGAAAATATGTCCACACACTTATATGAGCCAATAATTTAATGATACATATACAAACAATTCTTCTTAATGTCAACACTTAAAATATATAAATTATTAAAAATGTAAATAAGAATTAAAACAACTGTTAAAAAAATTACTTCAACATTATTAAATCCAGCCTTAAAATTAATGTACTTTTAAAAGACAACTTGACATTAATGCCAGGTACTCGTGAAGCACTAGTGAAATCTGCTAACACAGCTCCTGCAGTTTGAGGTAAGCTTCCCATTTACCACACCTCACATATTTAAAGCCTTTCTCCATGATGTAAAAAATAATACAATCTGTTTTTCTAATTTTGTTTCTTGATTGCATAAGTATGCTGATAAATCCTATTTTTAAGCCCAGTTCAGTCTTCCCTACATAAAATATGTGGCATGTCAAACAAGTAGTTATATAATCTGCCCCAGTAGTTGTACAATTAAACTTACCATTTGATGTAATAACCTTCAGATAAATTCCAATAGTTATATTAATACTCTCATTGACAAAATGGCTTTATGAACATTTCCTTTTATGTATACTATAATGGGGTAGTTGCCCATTTCTCATTTAAGTCAAAGGAAGGCACTATACCAATCCAGTTTTTAGGTAAACATTTCTAATCTTGTTAGACCCCAACCTAAAAGGGAGGACCATTGCTTTACTAAAAATCTTCTTTTGCTTTACTCTTAATAAATACACTATCTGGTTTATAGGTTATAGGTAGAAATTAATTCCATCTCTGCTGTTTATCTTCTTCCACAGTTTCATCTACTAGGATATTGCCTTGCCAGAAATAAAACTTTTATTTTCTCCAGTTCAATTTGAAATACATCGTCCTCTGAAACCAGTCAGTTTAGCTGGAACAACTGCCCTTCACTAAGTTATTTTTTTGCCACAGTGGGTGGCAACTATGAAAATGCAAAAAACTGAAAAACACAGTGTGTTTTCTAAAAATGTTGGACTTGTACTTCTTACATATTACATTTTTCAATATAGTTACCTTAAAATTGTTTTTTCATTACTCAATTCACAAGTAAATTTCAAAAAATAAGTTGTTTCATTATTGTAATTCATAAGTTCATCCAAGTGACTCTTTCTCACCAAGCAATATCATGAAAATATTATCCAAATAATGGAATTATTTGTTCACATACTGAAAATACACAGAGGAGAATACAAAATGGGTTTCCCACCACCATAAAATTATGCTGGTGCCCTCATAGCAATTCTCTTGTTTTGCTTATAGTACTCCCCCCTCAAAATACACAAAATTGTTAATGGAGTATAATTTCCATGAATAGATATAAAACATTTACTTCACCAGAAGATAATTGAAACCATTCCAAACACATATAATGGGTATGACTAAAATAAATCTTTTACATCAATACCCACCAACAGAATATTTTTGTATTGTAAAGTTCACAACTCCCAATAGCTTTTAAAAGCATCTATTTTACCTGATCGAACATTTAGGTTAGCAAATACCTAAACGTCAATCTGGTAATATCAAAAAATTAAAACAGTGAATGGACGATTTAAAGCAGGGAATCAGTTCCCTTGGCTGCAAAAAAAAAAAATTTAAAGCAAAATGAAGTAGGGGGTTCACCCTCCACACCCACACCCCCTAAATATGCCAACTCTGAGATCGCACTACAGTGGGGCAAAATCTTCATAATGGCCAAGAAAATTCTTTCCCTGTGTTAAATTGGCCATTTGTGCTTTTTTTGCTTTTGCTATTACCAAATCGATGTTTAGGTATACGCTAACATAAACCTTCAATCAGGTAATAGGAACCTCTTTTAAAAAAATGCCATGAGTCAGCCAACACATGTTCTTTGTTCCTAAAAAAAAACTTTAAGCCAAAAGCACATATACTTAGCAAGTAGCTCAGTCTTAGATCCCCTCACAGCTACTATCGGCCTCAACAGAGGGTCAGTGACAGATTTATGCACCTTTGGAATTCCAAATATAGAAGGCATCAGTGGCTTGTTAACCATTAAATACTCAAGAGTTTTACCTGAAAAAATGTAGTAAAGACTAGTATCTTTAAGAATTAAGTAATTTCTAAACAAATATTGACTTCATTAATAGAAGCAGCAACAAAATAAGATCCATCAGGCGGCAAGTATTGAAACATTTTTGTGAATATGTAAAACTATCCATGATGACTACCCTTTCCCTTTTATCAGGCTTCATAACCTGCATGGCCTTGTTTTTTTTTTAATTCATTCAACAAAGCCTGTTCATGTTCAGTGAAATTATACAACTTCTTACATCTCTGGTGACTAAGGAAATGTTTTGATACCCATCCATCCATCCATCCACAACCCCATTTTCCCATTTTTGCACATGGGGTCATGGTGTCATTTCACCAGTAACAGTCATCTATAGTCAAGGTTTACACACCAGGTGTCTACACCTGCCGCAGTACTTCTTCCACACAATGTCCTTGCATGCGCACTCACACCTATGGCCAATTTAGAGTGTCCAGTCCACCTACTGCATGTCTTTGAAATTTGGGAGGAAACCGGGTCACCAAGAGGAGACCCACAAGAACACAGGGAGGACATGCACAGAAGATACCCTGGCCAAGAATCAAACCAGGAAACCTCTTGCTGAAAAGAAGCAAATATCTAATATCATGTTCACCAAATATTACAAAAAAGGCTGCGGCTGGAACAAACACAGGCTTAAAAGTACTCTTCTTAGTCAGTGTCAGTGCATTATAATTAACATTATAAATAACTTCAAGTTAAGTTTTCTGGCGTATAAGTTAAATTCAAGCAACACATTTTCAAATATTCATCTTTCTAGCAGGAATAAAAGTAAAGCCTTTTGACAATAATTTCCCATGCATAGGTGTAATTTCCAAATCACTGAAGTTGAAAATGTTAACACCCACCTCCCATAATCCAAAACATTACCATGAGAGAATTTGTAGTTGTATTCTAATGACCTTTCATTCCCCTGCCTCATCTCCTTCCCTCAATGCTGTTTGCTGTGTTGTTAGGATTTGTAACTTATTGTTCCCACCCCCACTTCCATAGACTGTTTTCCATTAACCTCAGAGATCCCTGGACAGGCTGCTAAATATCTTCACTCCACATTGAACGATTATTAATAGGATGATGTTCCATCCCATTACTATTCATGCTACTTACATTTGATAAATTTTGGATACTAGAAACATTCGGACAAGGATATGCAACTCTTTTACTGTAGTCAATCTCATCACTGTTTAGTTTCTTTTCTTTTTATTTTCTCTTTTTGATGTTGTTACAATGTTTTTCCACCCTCTAAAAGACTTTGTTGTAAAGATCCTTATAGGAGTGAAATAAAAAGTCACTAACAATGGCTTTCTATAATTCTTTAATTTCTTCTTCTAACTTAGCCATTTTTTGGGGTCTATATTAGAACATAGAAGTTTCAGAACTTCGAATATTCTAATATCGACCCCTAGTAACCTAAAACTGATAACATTGAAAATTCAGAACAGCAAATTATTTCCTAGGGAAAATATTTGCTGTTCCAAAACACAAACACACCAAACAAACAGCAATTCACACACATACACCTAAAATCTTACATCTAACCCTACACTAAACTGTACATACACCACTATTTACCCACTTACCTTAACCCAAACCCTAACCCTAAGGTCCATCATTATCGCACACACACCTCACCCGCACCCTAACCCTAACTCACCTACCCCGCCTAACCCTCACATCCACAGATTTGCACACTTACCTCTCCCGCGCCCTAACCCTAACTCACCTAACCTGCCCTAACCCTCATGTCCACACAATCACACACTTACCTGAACCCAACCCATAACTTTCCACCACAGTGCTGAAAATAGCAAAGCGACAGGAACGGACAACCAAATTCTTTCCCTAGGAAAGAATTTGGTTTTCTGAAACTTTGCTATTTTTCAGCTTCTGCTTATTAGGGGTCGATATTAGAACATTCGAAGTTCTGAAACTTTGATGTTCTAATATAGACCCATTTTTTGACTGTTGTCATTCATAAGCAGCTTCATCATTTTGATATTCATGTGGTCAAATAACACTAATAGCTCTCCAAGAAGAATCATTCTGTCTGTAAGCCCATTTGGAATCATGCAGATTCAAAGGCCTTTGGGCACCATTGGTGCTGGATACAGTCTCTAAAATATATATTATCTAACTACAAGCTCTTGTATCTTTTCAGAAGCTTTTCCATACTCAAACTCTTAGCTTTCTTTGTCTGATGTTATATAGCTGAACCAAATCAGTATTATCCACACTCAGGTAAAACTCTTTAAACCAGTCATTCAATTGACAGTTTTAAGCCTAGTCATCAGGTGTTACAAATAATTAGTTAAAATTTCTGCATAGAAACGTCTCTAAACCTCATTAGCAGCAGCAGCTACCCTTTACTCACTGTGTTCCACTTCCAGGTCAATGACAGGAACTCTTTCTGATTCATCAGATAAACAATTAACTGAACTGCCCATATTAGTTGTGGTTTGCTTAACCAAACTGATTAAAATCATCAAATCATTCAAACCCATCAATATAGAAATAGGTATTTAAGTTCACAGGTTCATAGGTGTTTAATAAGTTAACAACCACAAAGGATTTTTAAGCCTAGCTATGTATTCCAAATTTCTGACAAGTTCTGGTACCCTTACTAAGTGTAAGTAGGGACTTGGGAGATGAAACGTTTACAAGAAGGGGCCTGAGAGATGAACCATTTACAGGCTGCCTGTGTCCATTAGAGACATAGGTGTCCAACCAGGGGTGACTTTCCTGTTCCCCATTTGTCCAAGTTACAGTTGAATTGGGCTAGGGAGGAACTCTGTTTCAGGGATAGTCTCTGGGATACATACCTGTTTCTCCAGCAGGTCTTATTTATATCATAGGCAAGATTTAAGTCTTTAGAAATGGTAATTCTAGTGCTGTTTGTTTTGAGGATATGCAGAAAGTCCATCATGGTGGGATCTGATAATGCCTTGTATGCCCATCATAGATCACTCCTCAACAGACTGTAGGAGACAGAATACAGGAATAGGGCCTTGAGGCAGCCTGCATAGGACATGTTAGTTACGCCCTGTATTCTTTTAGTGATGAACCTCTGTGGACATCCCAGTTGTTGGGTGTGTCTGGTTGGCACATACCATTCTACTCAATGATAGGTCTAATGAATGCCATAGACAGTGGAATAATGACTTCCTTGGACATAGATGTCATACCTTTGTTTATTAGTTGCTCAGCGCAGAATGATTTCCTCACTACTGTGGACACATGATGGTCAAAGGCTAGATTACTGCTTATGTGTGTCCCCAAATCCCTAACTACTGGGTTAGCTCTTAGGGGTGTGTTGTCAATATGATAGTTAAAAGGGTGGATAACTTCCTGAAGGATATTATTATGCATTTCTAGGCATTTAGCTTTAGTCCATGGCTCTGACACTAGTTGTTTGTCTGTGTCAGCCCTTTCTGGAAAACATTTGCATCAGTTGGTAATTTAATGACAGGTCCTAATTTGCAATCATCTGCAAATTTAGTCAGCCAGAGGCCATTGATATTGGCTTTGACTTCAGAGAAGTAAATGCCAAAAAGGATCAGTCCCAGGACCGATCCCTGAGGGACTCTGCTTATGACTGGCTTCTTTGTAGAGGTGGACTCCCCCATTCTAACTTCATGAGTCCTGTCTGTGAGCCAGCTGGCTATCCACTGGCTAACATAAGGGTTTATACCTAACCTCTTGCGTTTGAAAGGACACCAGAAATAAACTTGTAAGCAATTGTAGTAGATGCCCAAACAAGCAGTAGAAACACCATAAGCTCCACACATATAACAAAACAAAAATCAGGTACCAAAGTCTTTACTTGTTAAGCATTTTCATTTTCATCCTTTGGGTGTACCTTCCAGGACTTCATCAGAACTAAATAACCCCCTGCAAGTCAAACCCTTTTTATACAGACATAATTGAATCAATTAAACAATTAAGGTAACTAATTGATTGGTAAGAACATTTAAAGACATACCATAAAATCACAAAAACATTACATACTATGTAATAATAAACATAATCCTTACAAGTAAAGACTTTGGTACCTGATTTTTGTTTTGTTATATGTGTGGAGCTTATGGTGTTTCTACTGCTTGCTTGGGCATCTACTACAGTTTTTTACAAGTTTAACCTCTTGAGTTTGTCAAAGATGCTCGAGTGGGGTATTAAGTCAAATGCTTTGGTCAGGTCAAGGTAGGCAGCATGAACCATTTTGCCTTCATCCATTGCTTTGGTGACCTTCTCAAAGAAGCCCACCGGATTTAGTAGGCATGACCTGCCCTTAACAAAACCAAATTGGGTCGGGTCCAGTGTCTGGAGATTTCCTGTGTCATTATTGACCATTTCATGATGATTCTTTCCATGACTTTGCATATGAAGGCAGTGGGACTTATGGATTTGTAGTTTCCAGGGTCTGTAGATGGCTCACCTTTGTGCAGAGGGATGACTGTTGTTGTTCTCTACTTGTGAAGCATGAATCATGTTTGGAGGCTACAGTTAAATAGCAATTACAGAGGCCCTGATAGGTCATGTTTCATGCCATTTAGAAGGCATCCTGGGATGTCGTCTGGGCCCATTGATGCAGTGTTCTTGGTCTAAGAGATAGCATTAAGGGTCTGTTCCTTAGTGATAGCAGGGGGAATTATATTTGGTGGTATTTCCTGAGGGGAGGTTGAGGGGAGAGAGGAGCAAAGTTGGAGTTGAATTTATCGCCCCTGAAAATGGTACTGGATTGTATAGTGAGTGTTTCCAATAAGTTTAAGTACATATTACAGATTTCCTGGGTGATAGAAAGGGACTGATAGCTTGCAAGGAAGTGACATGGGATTTTGTCTATGGTGTTTTGAATGTAGAGAAACTCAAGTGCATTGCCCTGTTTGAACAGCCTTGAGGAACATTTATTTTTGATGTAGGTTGAGACACCTCCACCTTTAGTTCCTGTCTGTGTAGTAGCTGGTCTAAATGTGTGGAAGGCATTATAGCCTTGCACTGCTGGTGTGCTGTCCCTCTGAAGTACCTGACAACTCATTCAAGTACATATGCAGGGACATTTCTAGCAAACAATGAAGAAATCAACAACAAATAACCAATACAATTTGTCAATATGTGAAAAAACAGAAATTCAAAAACAATAAAAACCTCTTGCTACTTTCAGAATGCCCTTAAATGTTTTAATAGTATATCAGTTTGCCCTTCCATTCTCAAAAATAATGTAGAATTTCATCAGAATGACGATTGCATCACATTCTGTTACTTATATGGGGAATACAAATGACTGAAAATATGGCCACTATATACTGTAAGTAATAGGATGTGATGTAATTGTCATTCTGCTGAATATAGTATTAAAACTTTTAAAAACATTTTGAAGGCGGTGTGAAGTTTTTATGTTTGTATTTTTATTTATCCACATTTTGCCGAATTTTATTGGTTAACCAGTTATCAAAGTGTGACTTACTGCTCTGACTTATACAAGAAGAGTATCTGACTTACAAGCTCGTATGGTGAGCCTTCTCTATCTTGTTTTCCATAAGGATAGGGTAGCTTTGAGAACAAATCTTTTTATGTCTAAGCTCATTTTAGTGTTTATAGTAAGCCAGGCTATTCATTTCCCTGGTTTCTTTCTAGAACCTAAAAATGAGGTAGAATCTTCACACTCTGGATGTCCATAGGCAGCTCAGATATTGACAGAACAAAATCCTTCAGGACATGATCAACTATTGTCTGTAATGAAGATAAGAAGAAGGGGTAACTAATGTCTAAGCAGACAACTTCTAAACGGTTGTCCAATACTATTATGTTTTGTTATCCTCATCATAGCAAGTCAATTCCAGGTGAAGACATGTCCCATTCTACTAGAATCCTGGCTACTTCTGTGGGTTTTTGGAAAGGGGTGGATTCTAGAAGTATTCTGTATGCAGCAACTTGGTCATTGGTGTACATCATTACAAAGCACTATAAACTGGATTCCTTCTCTAGGTCTACAGCATGCATTGCTAGGACTATTCTCCATGGGATCCTGGACTCTGACCCAGCTTCCTCCTTGTTTACTCAATAAACTCTGGTCTCCATCTGCAGCAGTGATCTTACAATGAACATAGAGCAGTTGTGTAAATAAGCTTACTATAATGGTAGAATAGAGTTCTGCTGCAGTTGCCACTCACTCCCTCTATTCCCCATGTTTTGCTATTTTTAAGGGTATGGGATTTGTGAATGAGATGTTTCTATCTAGCAGGGCTTTGGCCTCCCTATCTTCTGAGGCAAGAAATCTCTGACATATTTCATACCCTAGCCAGTGGTTTGATTCACAACCTCACACTTTCCAGTAGCTAGGGTGCATGGACAAATCCCTAAAGCTGTAGAAATTTGGACATCTGGGTCTAAAACTTGGCAGGATACCCCATATAACTTAAGGCTACTGCAGCAATCAGTTATTTGAATATTTATTGTTACACAACCATACATTCCTATATATACTGCTCTAACTACAGATAATGCCAGAAGTCAAATGCCACACAATCAGCATAATTAAGACAGAGTTATTTTTGTATGAACTGAATTTGAATACTGTATATAGTATGTTACTTTGGAAATGGATCAGCTAACGACCATTGTCGAATTAAGTACTGCTTTCATCTTTTGTATGATGTAAACAGGTTGTAGTTTGTATTGCGTCACTTAAGATAGTTTTGCTGTATGTCAAGCCATGTCCAGCAAAGGTATAAGCTGCCAACTAAATTATTTTTGCAATACAATGATGCTAGATCAAGAATGGACTCACATGTACATTTGTAATCAAGGTAGTCTGTGCTGGACCAATAATGCCAGAATAAGACAACCACCCATCCCATTCCAGATAGCCAATAGGCAGTGGCAGAGGGATTTTACAGCCAAGAAGCCATCTCTTCTCCCTCATACAAGGAGGATAAAAAGCTTATGTGGTACTTAAATGTTGCCAGTAGACACTTGGAGTATATCAAGAAGTGGGCTTAAAAGAGTAAGCACATTGGTAGATGTTCCCACAGAAAATATATCTCTAAAAAGTTACTTGTGATTTACCTGAAACAATTTACATTCAATACATTTGTAAAATACAGAAATGTACACACACTCAGTGTAATAATTTAAAGTGATTTCATTAACAACTGCTGTTGCAGGAAGGGACATGAATGGGCAAGTCAGACAGAGAGACCACAATGTCTGAAATAATGTTGGTGTTGGGATGTACAAAAAAATCTGTGTTGGTTTGATGATTTAACACTATATGTCATATCATTCTCTTACAGATTCTGTACTGAGGAGAGTCAAACAATCGTAATAGATCTGTGGGTGTATAATTATTTTGAAGCATAGCTGGTTCAAGAAGGGCCTTGAGCTGGAACTATGAGCCAACAACCCACCATCTCATCTATTCAAGTGAAAAGCAAAAGAAAAGAAACACTTCACTCTAATAAGCCAATTACCACATTGTAAGTGATCGGCTTATTACACTTAAATCCAAGCACTCCCCACCAATTCTTCCATTGAAGAGCAATAAATAAATAAATAAATAAATAAATAAATAAATAAAAAGATGTCTTGCTACTGGCACAACAATCAGATGACCAGATGCATGACAAGCCCCCTCCCTCCCAACCCAACCATTTATGTCCCATTTCTATGCCCTGCTACAAATGTACCAAACAGTTACTACATGTTATACTCCACCTGCGCAGCGCACTCTGATGCTCATGTTTTTATTTTTTAAAAAAATCTCTTTTTTTAAACTGTAGCAGACTGTTGGCTATAAATGTAGAAAATATTTGTTACAGTTTAAATGCTGCCTGCATGGAGCACAACATTGCTCAGGTTTTAGTTAAAATAAATATATATCTTTTTTACTTTGAAACTGTAGCAAGCAGTTTGCTACAGTTTACACTACACAGGAAGTGCTATAAGACTGAAGTTTGAACACAAATTTAATTATGGGGTTTAAAAGCTGGTATGGCATTAAAGAGAGATCATGATTGGCTGGCCACACCCTCCCAACACTTTGTACCCAGAGCAGTTGCACCTCTTGCCTCACCCTAGCTATGCTATGGAGAATATTTGATTTTTCTCACTCAAAAATCACAACTTCTCAGCAAATAAAATAGTTTAGAAATGAAAATGATTGCTACACTTGTAGAAAAATCACCAGCAGGATGCATAGCAATTAAAATAACATATTTCATGAGGAGTGCGTGCACAAATAATTATGAAGGTTTCAAAACAGACCCACTGCTTGCTGTAAGAGCTGCAGTAAA
The DNA here is from genome assembly GCF_019279795.1 of Protopterus annectens. Classification (NCBI taxonomy): domain Eukaryota; kingdom Metazoa; phylum Chordata; order Ceratodontiformes; family Protopteridae; genus Protopterus; species Protopterus annectens. The sequence goes on along the minus strand of NC_056726.1, from coordinate 325,721,845 downwards.
AGGGAGTGGTTTCCATGTTGTGGTACTTTTGTAGTTCAGAGACATATTAGCCACAACCCAGCCACTGGGGATGCACAAGCCAGTGCATTTCTTTGTGCCGGCCCCAAGCTCGGATAAATGGGGAGGGTTGCATCAGAAAAGGCATCTGGCGTAAAACTTCACCACATAATTCATGCGGACACCAGTAAATATTTCCATACTGGATCGGTCCAGGCCTGGGTTAACAACAACCACCACCAGTACTGTTAGCCAACAGGGTGCTGTCAGAAATTGGGCTACTGTTGGCCGAAGGAGGAGAAGAGGCAGAAGGCATGGCCAAAGGCAGGAAGAGAGGAGAAAGGCTAGGACTGTGATAGTGAGGGTCAGAACTTTGAATGTTGGCAGTATGACTGGTATAGGGAGAGAGCTAGCTGATATGATGGACAGAAAGATGGTTAGTATATTGTGTGTGCAAGAGACCAGATGGAAGGGGAGTAAGGCTAGGTGTATCGAAGGTGGGTTCAAATTGTTTTATCATGGTGTGGATGGGAGGAGAAATGGCGTAGGAGTTATTCTGAAGGAACAGTATGCTAAGAGCGTTTTGGAGGTGAAAAGAGTGTCAGATAGAGTGATGTTTATGAAGCTGGAAATTGATGGTGTAATGATGAATGTTGTTAGTGCATATGCTCCACAAGTTGGGTGTGCGATGGATGAGAAAGAAAAATTTTGGAGTGAGTTGGAAAGTGGTGATGACTGTACCCAAGGGTGAGAGACTGGTGACTGGAGCAGATTTCAATGGGCATGTTGGTGAAGGGAACAGAGGGGATGAGGAAGTGATGGATAGGTATGGTGTTAAAGGAATGCAGAATGTCAGTTGGTAGTGGATTTTGAGAAAAGGATGGACATGGCTGTGGTGAATACGTATTTTAACAAGAGGGAGGAGCATAGGGTGACATACAAGAGTGGAGGAAGATGCACACAGGTGGATTATATCTTATGTAGAAGGGCCTGTCTGAAGGAGATTGGAGACTGTAAAGTGGTGGCAGGAGAAAGTGTAGTTAGGCAGCATAGGATGGTGGTTTGTAGGATGACACTGGTGATCAAGTAGAGGAGGATGAGTGTGAAGGCAGCACCAAGGATCAAATGGTGGAAATTGAAAAAAGGGTAATTGTGAGGTGATGTTCAGGGAAGAGTTAAGACAGGCACTGGATGGCAGTGAAGAGTTACCGAATAGCTGGGTAACTACAGCAGAGCTAGTAAGAGAGATGGCTAGAAGGGTGCTTGGTGTGACATCTGGAAAGAGGAAGGAGGACAAGGAGACCTGGTGGTGGAATGAGGAAGTACAGGACAGTATACAGAGAAAGAGGTTGGCAAAGAAGAAGTGGGATTGTCAGAGAGATGAAGAAAGTAGACAGGAGTATAAGGAGATGAGGTGCATGGCAAAGAGAGAGGTGGTGAAGGCTAAGGATAAGGCATATGAAGAGTTGTATGAAAGGTTGGACACTAAGGAGGGAGAAAAGGACTTGTACCGATTGGCTAGACAGAGGGACCGAGCTAGTAAAGATGTGCAGCAGGTAAGGGTGGTAAACGATAATGAGGGAAACATACTCACAAGCGAGGAGAGTGTGCTGAGGAGATGGAAAGAGTACTTTGAGGGGTTGATGAATGAAGAGAATGAGAGGGAGAGAAGGTTGGAGGATGAGGGGATAGTGAATCATGAAGTATAATGGATTAGCAAGGAGGAAGTAAGGATAGCTATGAAGAGGATGAAGAATAGAAAGGCTGTTGGTCCAGATGACATACCTGTGGAAGAATGGAGGTGTTTAGGTGAAATGGCAGTGGAGTTTTTAACCAGATTGTTTAATGAAATTTTGGAAAGTGGGAGGATGCCAGAGGAATGGAGAAAAAGTGTTTTGGTACCTATTTTTAAGAATAAGGGTGATGTGCAGAGTAGTAACTACAGAGGGATTAAATGAATCAGTCACAGCATGAAGTTATGGGAAAGAGTAGTGGAAGCTAGGTTAAGAAGGGCCATGACATGATGATTAGTGAACAGCAGTATGGTTTCATGCTGGGAAAGAGCACTACAGATGCAATGCTTGCTCTGAGAGTGTTGATGGAAAAGTACAGAGAATGTCAGAAGGAGTTGCATTGTGTTTTTGTAGACTTAGAGAAAGCATATGAGGGTGCCTAGAGAGGAGTTGTGGTATTGTATGAGGAAGTCAGGAGTGTCAGAGAAGTATGTAAGACTGGTACAGGATATGTACGAGGGTAGTGTGACAGAGGTGAGGTCTGCGGGGGACTGACAGATGCATTTAAGGTGGAGCTGGGGTTACATCAAGGATCAGCTCTGAGCCCTTTCTTATTTGCAATGGTGATGGACAGGTTGACAGACGAGATCAGACAGGAGTCCCCGTGGACTATGATGTTTGCAGATGACATTGTGAGCTGTAGTGAGAGTAGGGAACAGGTGGAGGAGACCCTGGAGAGATGGAGATATGCTCTAGAGAGAAGAGGAATGAAGGTCAGCAGGACTAAGACAGAATATATGTATGTGAATGAGAGGGAGGATAGAGGAATGGTGAGGATGCAATGAGTAGAGGTGGTGAAGTTGGATGAGTTTAAATACTTGGGATCACTAGTTCAGAGTAACGGTGAGTGTGGAAGAGAGGTGAAGAAGAAAGTACAGGCAGGCTGGAATGGGTGGAGAAGAGTGTCAGGAGTGATTTGTGACAGACGAGTACCACTAAGAGTGAAAGGGAAGATCTGCAAGAGGGTAGTGAGACCAGCTATGTTATATGGGTTGGAGACATTGGCATTGACAAAAAGGCAGGAGTTTGAGCTGGATATGGCAGAGTTAAAGATGTTAAGATTTGCACTGGGTGTGACGAGGGTGAACAGGATTAGGAATAAGTATATTAGAGGGTCAGCCCAGGTTGGAAGGTTTGGAGACAAAGCCAGAGAGGCAAGATTATGTTGGTTTGGACATGTGCTGAGGAGGGATGCTAAGTATATTGGGAAAAAGATGCTAAGAATGAAGCTACCAGGTAATAGGAAAAGAGGAAGGCCTAAGATAAGGTTTATGGATGTGGTGAGAGAGGACATGCAGGTGGTTGGTGTGACAGAGCAAGATGCAGAGGACAGGAAGAAATGGGAACAGATGATCCACTGTGGCGACCTCTAACGGGAACAGCCAAAAGAAGATGATGAGAGACATATTAGCCACAATGAGGAAAGACATCATTATTGGCTAATTTGCATGCCTCTTTATCCCATTAACTACTGCTAGTGCAAATCCTGCTATAGTTAACACTGCTGCCCCATGCATCATGTTGGCACATCCATCCTCCGTTCACCGGACCACACACGTACACATAGCCACACACACACACATACCACATATGCCATACCCATTCTTTTGCTGTCAGAACATCCCTGATGTCTTCTTTTGTCCTGCTGTCATAAATTACAGATGAGTACGGTCAGTAATTAATACCAGACATTAGAATTTCACGCTCTGTACCATTCAGTAAATGCATGCTAGCACAAATGTTTTTATACTAGTGACTGTATATATATTATATGAGGAATAATTATAATCCGTCCATAATAGTCTGCTTTTTTTTTTTGTATAGATTTCTTGCACTATGATTTTGGGATGTATGCTTATATGTACCCTATCCCTCTTCCTTGTAACTCTCAAACTGTTGGAGGCATTGAATACTGCCCAAGATCCTCATTATATTATAAAAACATTGCTATACTAGCTTAGCAATTAGTGCAATAGGTTAATGCAACTGTTTCTAGTGTCACTGGTTTATGGTGTAAAGCCTTCCTCCCTACTTTAATTTTTGTTAGTTTTATTTATTATTCTGTGTAATCTGTAGAGTCTAGTGGTGGCATAGAGGACTGATATCCTCAGTGGGAGAGTGCAGGATTTGTAGTGGCACAGAGGACTGATATCCTCAGTGGGAGGGTACAGGGTTTGTAGTGACACAGAGGACTAATATCCTCAGTGGGAAGGTGCAAGGTTTGTAGTGGCACAGAGGACTGATATCCTCAGTGGGAGGGCGCAGGGACTGTAGTGGCACAGAGGACTGATATACTCAGTGGGAGGGTACAGGGTTTGTAGTGGCACAGAGGACTAATATCCTCAGTGTGAAGGCCCAGGGTTTGTAGTGGCACAGAGGACTGATATCCTCAGTGGGAGGGCACACGGTTTATAGTGGCACAGAGGACTGATATCCTCAATGGGAGGGTGCAGGGTTTGTAGTGGCACAGAGGACTGATATCCTCAGTGAGAGGGTACAGGGTTTGTAGTGGCACAGAGGACTAATATCCTCAGTGTGAAGGCCCAGGGTTTGTAGTGACACAGAGGACTGATATCCTCAGTGGGAGGGCGCAGGGTTTGTAGTGGCACAGATGACTAATATCCTAGTGGGGGGGGGGCACAGGGTTTGTAGTGGCACAGGGGACTGATATCCTCAGTGGGAGGGTGCAGGGTTTGTAGTGGCACAGAGAACTGATATCCTCAGTGGGAGGGCGCAGGGTTTATAGTGGCACAGACGACTGATATCCTCAGTTGGAGGGCGCAGGGTTTGTAGTGGCACAGAGGACTGATATCATCAGTGGGAGGGTGCCGGGTTTGTAGTGGCAGAGAGGACTGATATCCTCACTGGGAGGGTGCAGGGTTTGTAGTAGCACAGAGGACTAATACCCACAGTGGGAGGATGCAGGGTTTGTAATAGCACAGAGGACTGATATCCTCAGTGGGAGGGTGCAAGGTTTGTAGTAGCAGAGAGGACTGATATCCTCAGTGGAAGGGCGCAGGGTTTGTAATAGCACAGAGGACTAATATCCTCAGTGGGAGGGTGCAGGGTTGGTAGTGGCACAAAGGACTAATATCCTCACGGGATTTGTAGTAACACAGAGGACTAATATCCTCAGTGGGGGGCACAGGGTTTGTATTATTTTTAGTGCATTTAAGGCATGTTACTTAAAGTTTACCTGGTGTGTAGTGGTCCTGTCTGACCAACACTGTCTTTTTTTTTCATAAGTGCCCAAGACACATTATTACAAAGTTATCCCTGGTGTCTAGTGCCCGCCACCACCACCACCACCACCACAGACCCTTAAGGCATGACATAAAAGATATCTCTGTGTCTAGTGTTCCCCCAACCTACATCTTTCTTAAGTGCCCTTTAGGCATGATGTAAGAGTTATCACTGATATCTAGTGTTCCCCCAACCCACTTCTTTGTTAAGCGCCCTTAATGCACAATATAAGTATTATCTCTGGTGACCAGTGTTTCCTCCATCTCACATCTTATTTATGTTCTGTTGAGGCACTTCATTAAAGATGTATCCCTGGTATTTAGTGGTCCCCCTGAACCACGTCTTTTGAGTTCTCATGTCTAATGCCCACCCCCCCAATGTTGTAGGATTTGCTTGTTAGTCTAGGGGAGTGTGAAGATATGAAAGCCTCCTAACCCACACACACACACACACACACACACACTCACACACCAACACCACCTGCTCACAAAACTCCAAAACTCCCTGGCACTTATTTCTATCATGACACAGCTGAATGATTCCCTGAATTACTCATCTGCATAAATGACCTACCAGAGGCAGTAATGGCAGAGAACATATACCTAATTAGCATCTGTCTATCCCCCAGAATTCCTTATTAGCATTTAGCATGGCCACAGAGGCAGCCAACCTTGGTGCTGCATATCTTCATGTTGCAGCACCATGATAGGACTGTCTGTAAATTAGAAATGGTTATCATGAAATGTACACCTCACTTACATTTCTTGGTAACCTGAGGTGTACACATTTTAGTAACCTTTTTAAAATGGGCCTATATTGTTTCCATCAGCTATCCAAGAAAAATAATGTACACATAGTAAATACAGCATACTAGAGAAAAACATTTAAACTGAGTGAATAGTTGAGTTGTAAACTATGGACTTTGCTTTTTTAGTTCACTGAGATGCCTTTAACTGGCATCATATATTTTAAGTGGCATCATATATTCCATAATAATATCAAATATGTGATTGTTTGGAGTTATATGGTATTAGATTCTAAAAAAAATGAATTATAGATATACACAATTTTCCCATTGTCCACAGCTCTAGAGTATGCCTCTAGTAAAAGGTTCACATGGATATCTCATGACAACTATTTGTGCCAGATTTATAAAGCTGCATTTCACACTCTTTTCAAGTTACAAGCATTTTAAATATTATGACTGTTATACTACTGGGAGCAGCATGGTAGCTCAATGGAAAGATGTCCGGCTCATGGTTCCAAGGAATAGGGCTCATTCTTGTCTGCCATTCACTGTGTATGTAAAGTTTGTATTTTCCATCCATATGCGTGTGTGGGGGTGGGGGTTCTTCAGTTCCTCCTAAAACATGGCAACTGATTGGTTACAGTAAACTGTAAATATTGGTATGGGTTATATTTACCCTTTGCCCTTGCTGCCTAGGTCATGACTGTAAAAAGTCTGTCAAGCAGCGCACTTGAGCAAAAGTTACAATTATATATTGTTTGAAAATTGAAAACAGTTCACATTGTCTCATAAGAAAATTGTACAGAATCATAATTTAAAATGAGAAAAAAGTGCAAATAGAAGCATGTAATAAGAATAACTTAAATTAATGTAATTGTAGACATATTGGCACCAGAGTCCAAAGAAGCAAATGAAGAGATCAATAGTACAAACATAATAATACAAAAATAACTATAGTTTAAATATGTATACAGATTTAGACATAATATGAAAATGTTGGCTCAGAAGACATACACATTTTATGATGATTTAATATTTAGAAATATTTTAGCCAGTTCATAGAGAAATTAAATATAAATGAGTATAATACTGTGATGCTCTTGCACTGGCTCTGCAATCAAGGAGCCTCAATCCTCACCAATAAAACCAGTGAGGGATGTGCACATTGCGAGGGTGACAAGTACATACACAGTAAAGTACAATTTCCCTTAAGAGCACACAGAGATCACAGTCAGTCCGGGTCTGGTTTCTCCCTCTCTCTCCAGATCCCCAATAAGACCCCCCACAGCTATAGGGTTCAGATCTCGGCCAAGTGGTCAAGCCAAAACCTCCAGCACCCTCTCTGTCCATCCAGTGCTTCGTGTCCCTGCCCAGGTAGCTGACATAGACACACACACACACACACACACACACACACACACACACACACACACACACACACACACACACACACACACTTTGAGATTTGATTTACATACAAACACACAAACAGTCCTGGGGAAGGCTGGCACAGGTTCAATAACTATGCACCCTTCTGCCCAGACTATAAGGTAGCAATCATTGCCACCAACCAGCTCTTTATCAGCTATTATGATGCCCTTCCCAAAGGGTGAACAATTTTACTGTGCAATGTTAGTATTATCCAAATGGTAAGTGTGACCAAACTAAGGTTATTCAAGAGTGACCTGTACAGTGTCAATAAATACATATGCAAGTACTCGAAGAGCTTAAATATCTCTAAACAAACCAGACACAATTAAAAGGTTTAAATATATTTAATAATAAGTAATAAAACCACAAGACAATACTAAATAACTCAACACAGTGACAACAGAGTTCAGAATCACAGAAAATATTTTAAAACAACATTGCAGGACAGTCTCCCATAAATACAGAAAAAATCTGAACTAATCTTGCTATATTCCTATCTGTCTCTAAGGGAATTACTATGATCTAAGTTTTACTTTATTTACAGAGTAAGGCAAAAAGTACTCATGAGAGAATGTTGTCAGTTCCAAAGACAAATACAAAATGCACAGACTCACGGCAACTCGGCATGTAAAAATCTAGTGCCAATCATTAGCAGACCGGAGTTCTGCTGTGGCGACCCCTAACCGGGAAAAGCCGAAAGACACAACAACAACTCTCTGAGATAGTTCTTAAATTACTATCAAACATTTCTGCTCAATTATCTCAAATTATATCATTCTTGTCACCTCTGTGTCAATAAACATATCTATCAGAAGGTGCCTGGAACTGGAAGTTGTAAAACCAGTTAAATACTTTTACCCTTAAAACCTGTAATTATTTCTGTTTCCATACAATAGCATGAATTTATAGCTGCAGACATTGTCTCTGCTGTATTAACTAACTTCATAGCACATTGTAAAACTCTTTACTTATTTTCTCAGAGTTTGCAAGTTAACTCTAAATGTTCCAACCTCTACCGTGAAAACATAAATTTGCACAGGCATATATAGTCCATATACATTTCTGCTCTTCTCCGGCAGGATGCACTGTGGTACATTTCTGAAGCTCAGCACATAGCATACAGTTTAACACACACTTCAGCACCAGCAGTTTAATACACATAACATATAGCTTTCTTACATTTGTAAGACAAGCCTATGGATCGGGTCTATATTACAACAACGAATGCTTAAATGTTCAAATCTGTAAAGGGCGACCTTTAGAGATTGAACAGTTAAATGTTCGAAGTTGTAAAAAAATAAATTAAAAAAAAAAACAAATACAAGGAAAGGGTTATAGCAGGGGGGCAAGCCCCTCTGCACCCCTCACAACTTAAATATACCAACTCCGAGATCGCACTAAAGTAAGCTACAGTGCGAAAATGGGAAATTTCCCATTCCCTACACTGTAGCATGATCTTGGAGTTAGTATATTTAAGTAGAGGGGTGTGGGGGGCTTGCCCCCTGGCCCCTGCTTAAACCCTTTAGTTTTTTTTTTTGACTTGTGATTTTTTTTTTTTAATTTTTAAAAAAATTTGAACGCTTAACTGCTCGATCTCTAAAGGTCGACCTTTAGAGATTCTAACACTTAAGCGTTTGTGGATCTAATATAGACCCTATGGATCATATTAATATTTACAAATGACAAGGATTATTTACAAAACTCTAACTAGCTAGGCTGGCAGCATTTCAGTTTGTCACACTTCTCCCCTCAACAAGAACTAAAGCTAGGTTTTCAATGGAACCCTGAAAAATGTTGCTTGAGAGGGTTGAGCCTATCTGGGAATACTTTACTCCATTCCCTGTCTTGAGATTCTAGCTTAGGTTCATAGGTTCATAGGTTTATACTAGGCTATCTGCCCTAAGGCATTTATAAGCCTAGCCCAAATTATTGTGGCTTACGCCACCCCTTATATGAAAAAATACTGTGCCCATTAGTTTGTTGTGCCTCTGTCCAGCAGTGACCCAGAGATGATTCCCGGGGTAAACCTACGATCTCCCATCCACAGGTCTAGATTTCTCTTGAACAGAGTCAGCGAGGTGCTCTGCCTCACATGGACCGGGATTTTATTCCACAGCATAGGGAGTCTCTGAGTGATAAATCTATCCCTCCAGCACGTCCTATTTATATCTGTGCTAAGGTTTAAGTCGCTTGCTCTAGTGGTTTTGGTGGATTTGGATTTTTTGAGGTGGAGCATGTCCATTAATTCCGGTTGGACATGGCCTTGTATGTCAGGCACATGTCACCTCTGAGCAGACGGTATGCGACTGAATAGAGCTGGAGTTTCTTCAATCTGGCAGCATATGACAGATTTTGGAGTCCCTTTATCCTTTTGGTGAGGAACTTTTGGGGTCTCTCCAATTGCTGCAGATGTCGGGTGAGATACATCCCGAATGGGGCATTGTACTCGATCATTGGTCTGATAAGTGAAGAGTACAGGGGAACAATGACCTCACTAGATCTGGATGTGAATCCCTTCATGATCAGGTGGGCAATGTAGAAGGTCTTTCTAACCACTTTAGCAATGTGAGTGTCAAAAGAAAGGCCACTGTCAACCTGGGTCCCCAGGTCCCTGATAACCTCTTCTGTGCTTAGTGGATTGCCACCTATATGGTAGCTTGGGGTTACCTTGTTTTTCCCGAAGGGTATGACTATACATTTGTTGGCGTTTAACTTCAGGCCATGGCTCTGGCACCAGCTATCTGTTTCCGTGAGTCCCTTCTGAAGGATATCAGTGTCCGATGCACTTTCCACTATGGCGCCCAGTTTGCAGTCATCTGCAAACTTTGTCAGCCAAAGTCCTCCCATGTTGGCCTGTACTTCTGAGAAGTAGATGCCAAACAATAGGGGGCCAAGGACCGAGCCCTGTGGGACACCACTTGTGACCGGCTTGGAGACTGACACAGCGCCAGCAACTCTAACCCTGTGGGTTCTGTCCTTAAGCCAGTTTGCAACCCATCTTGTGACATATGGGTTTACATTTAAGCTGGTAAGTTTTTCTACAATACCCGAGTGGGGTATTGTGTCGAAAGCCTTTGCAAGGTCAAGGTAGGCTGTATGGACTGCCTTTCCCTCATCAATGGCCTTGGTGACTATTTCAAGAAGTCGACCAAGTTCAAAAGGCATGATCTTCCCTTGACAAAGCCAAACTGGGTCGGGTCCAATGTCTGCAAGTCCCCTATATCTTTGTTTATGAGCTCCATTATGATCCTCTCCATAGCTTTGCAGACTAGACTTGTTAAGCTTATGGGGCGGTAATTACCAGGGTCCGTGAGGCACCACCTTTGTGGAGTGGGACCACAGTTGCCGTCGCCACTCCTTGGGCACGTATCCTGTGGTAAGGCTGAGATTAAACAGCTGCCTTATGTGCGGGTTTAATTCCTCATTTAGCTCGTGTAGCACACAGCCGGGGACACCATCCGGTCCCATTGATGCTGTGTTTTTAGCTTTAGAGAGCAGCTTTCACCTGCGCATTTGAGATGTCCGGGAGGCTACACTCGGCTGGGATAGTTATCTCTCCTTTAGGGGAGAGGGGTGAAGTTTGCACTGAACCTGTCTGCCAGTATGTTGGCAATGTCTGTGGGTTCAGTGATTTTTGTATCATTTTGGACTAATTCTGAGCATATCTGTGAGTTTCCACCCAGGTTCCTAACATAGCTGAAAAAGGCCTTATGATTGTCCTTTGAATCCATGGCAATTTTTCTCTCAAAATTGGCCTTAGTTGATTTTATGAGTGCTCGTATTTTTTACTAATAATGATCAGGGGTGACTTCCCTTTTATGGATTTTGTTCTATCATGTAATAGCTTTCTCCTCTTATTGTAAAGTTTGTTAATGGCTGGGGTCCACCAGACTGGACGTTGCCCTTTGTGGAAAGAGTCTTGGTTTTATTTGGGATTGCCTGATCCATGCAGTCCTGGAGGTGTTCATAGAAGGCATTTGTAAGGGCTTCCGCAGCTTGGGTTGTGGTTTCCTCTGACTCAGGGGCCTTGAAGGATACCACACCAGTCTTGAGTAGTGTGAAGTTTGCTTTAGAGAAGTTCTTCACTATGGTCTTTTTGTTTGGGGTGGGGGCGGATGTGGATTTCCAGTGAGATTAGTTTATGATCAGATCTCACCAATGAGGGATATACTTCGGTGTGGAGCATTTTGTCCCCATGTTTGTGACAATGAGATCTAGTATATTTTCTCCTCTCGTGGAACAGTGACTAGCTGTTCCATGGCATTTGAATTTATGAACTCCAGGAACCGTTGGGCTAGAAAGTTAGGGCTTGAGTAATGTTCCCAGTCTATATTCGGGTAGTTGAAGTCACCCAATATGATGGTGTTTGGAGATACATTTATACCCTCCAGTGTCTTCAGGAAGGCTGTGTGGGGTTCCTGAGTTTGAGAGGGTGGCCTGTAGCATGCTACAATTTGTAGAGCAGTTTTGCCTATTGTTAGTTGCACCTGGATGGTTTCGAGAAGCTTCATGCGTTGCCACCAACCTGGAGGTGTGAGTATCCTTTATGAATATGGATACACCCTCCTTTTGTGGAGTGGTCCGGGTTTTGGGGCGGGCATGATATGAGGTAAAACCTAATAGTGCCGGGTGCTCTCAGGAGCCTTGAACCAGGTTTCAGTTACAGCACAGACATCGATGTTCTCCATACTGAGAAGGGCCTCGAGTCGTGCATTTTGAGATTTAGACTTCTGGCATTGAGCAGCATTACCCTCAATTTCTTCCCATTTTTGTTTTCTAGGGTGGTAGGTTTAGAATTTGAGCCTTGCCTAAAAAAGGCACTATGGGGGTGGCAAGAGCCTTAGCCAATATCCGGAATCCCAGGGGTGACAGGTGCAAGCCGTCCCTTGCGAAGCAGCGTGGCTTGTCAAGCATGTCATCCCAGGCAGACAGACACTGGATCCCCTTTGAATGACACCAGACATTAAGCCAATTGTTAAAGCTGATCATCTTGTCTCTATATTGTGGCATCATTCTTGGTGAAGGAAGGATACTGCTCAGCTGCCTTGGCATTGCTGATCCCAGTACCATGCTGCACTGTCCCATCATATGCCTGCAACTCTCCACCATAGTAATTTGGGATTTTCCTGGCTGGCTCTCTTTAGTCATAAGATCCCCCTCAGACTCCTCCTGCCTCCTATTGGCAATACTTAGTACAAGGGCCTCCCTGTCATGGTAAAGTTTCATCATGTTAACATAGTACAATTTGTGCTCCTGCCTAATGCAGATCTACCATGTAGTTAACATCACTGGCCTTCCTTATCACCTTGTAGGGTCCCTCTCAAGCTGCCTGCAGCTTGTTGTGTCTGAGGGGAATGAGAACTATTACCTGCTGCTCTACAGCATAGTCTCTAGCTCGAGCAGTCCTGTCATACCAGGCCATTTTCTGCTGTTGAGCTTCTACCATGTTCTCATGGGCCAAGACCATAAGTTCCCTGAGACTTGTCTTGAGATTTAGGACATATCCCACAAAAGACTCCTTGTAGGATTCACACTCACCCTCCCATTCATCTCAAATTAAATCTAGGGGTCCCCTCACCCTATGGCCATACAACTTAAAGGGTAAAAAAACTGTGGATTCCTGGGGAACCTCTCTGTAAGCAAGCAACAGATGGGGAAATATTTCTCCCAGTCCCTCTTAAACTGGTCTGCAAATGCACGTAGCATGGTCTTGAGTGTAGAGTTTAACCTCTCAACAAGACCATTAGTCATGGGATGGTAGGGGGTGGTCTTTAGGTGCTTCACGCCACAGTACTTTCACAGACAAGTCAGCGGGTCTGACATGAAATTGGCACCTCTGTCAGTCAGTATTTCTTTGAGAGACCTACCCAGCTGAAAATCTCTAACAAAGCATTTACCACATTTTCTGCCTCAGTGGAGGACAGAGCCACTGCCTCAGGGTATCTGGTAGCATAATCTACTACCACTAGGAAATATGTTTTCCCTGTGGAACTTGGGGTACTCAGAGGCCCCACGATATCCATAGCTACCCTCTGAAATGTCTTCTCAATCACAGGCAAAGGCATCAAAGGAGCTTTCACTTATCTCCTGCCTTGCATACCTTTTGGCACTGCTCACAGGTCCTGCAGTATCCTGTCACATCTCTGGAAATCCCAGGCCAATAAAAGTTCTGCATAATACATCTCTTTGTATGTTTTATGGCCATATGACCTGCAAAGGGAATATCATGGGCTATGGCTAGAAGTGATAGACAGTAGGCTCTGGGCACTGCCAACTGCTGTATTTTCTCACCCTCTAGCCTTCCCTCAGGGGTCCACTCTCTGTAGAGTAACCCTTTGTCCCAGTATACAGATTCCCCTTGAAAATCAGATGCCTCACTAGTCACCTCTCTCAGGCCTTGTAATGCAGGGTCTGAGAGCTGAGCCTGTCTCAACTGTCTCTTTGTAACCCTTCCCAGCTCCCCTTCCACAGGAAGTCTGGTATCCTCTGACAGCGGTGCCTCACTATCAGCCTGGGTACTACTACTCACCTCTGCCCTTGCAGTCACTCTGTCCAAGGGAACGTCAATACCTACAAGCAGCTGTGTCTCACCTTCAGTCTCACTGCTACAGGGTAGCTCCCTCCCTGAAGTAATCACCTCACCAGTCCTGGCTGCAAGTGTGTGGTCTGTCTGGGTCTCCCCCAGGCTACCAGACCCATATGATTGTCTCACAGCTTGATTACATGTAACTGCATGAACACACGGTATTGCATTACCAAAATCATTCCCAAGCAGAACATCTGCAGGGTGGTAGTTGTTGTTGTCTCAAGACAACCTACTCTTGGCATTTTTTCATTCCCACTTACTGGCTCTCTCACCTTTTATTCCCCACCTTGCCCCTGTGGACATCTATAGGCTGCATGGTCCCACTGGTTGCATTTAAAACATTTAACCCTAGGTCCTGGACATGTACCTGGACTAGTGGCTTCCCCTGCTACAGGTGAACTCTGTTGAGGCAGTCTGGGCTGCCCAACATGGGTTCCCTTAGACCCATGAGCAGAACTAGGTGTCCCTTTCCTTTGCAGGGATGCCCTGATTGCTAGTTATAGATCTCCTTTCTGCCCCAACTCATCTATAGTAGCATATTGTCTATCAGCTAACCAGATCCTCATGTCCTCAGGCAAAGGGCTAAGGGCTTGTTCCCTCACCAAAAGGTCTGCCAGCCCTTCAAAAGTGATGACCTAACATCCACTTACCCACCTATGAAAATAAGTGCTTAGTTCACCAATATATTCACACACCCTTTCATCTGCCTTGTGTCTATGCTCACAAAACTTTTTTCTATAAGCCTCAGGTGTTAACTTAAAAAATTCTAGCAAACAGTCTTTACAACATTTTAATTTAAACAGTCATTATCAGACAGTTTGGAAAGAACAGTTACAGCTTTACCATGGACTAAGGGGGTAAGGAACCGTACCCACAGCCCTTGGTCAACATCATACTGTTTACATACCCTCTCAAACATGTGAATGAAACTATCAGAATTATCCCCCTCTGTAAATTGTGGAAGAAATGTACTGATCTTTGTTGCTTCTGGGGTTCGGTTACTCCTTTCCTCATTACCTCCATAATTCAGGTGAAGAGCGGCATCTCCTTTTCAAGTTGCCTCTGCCTCTCCTTCTCCTCAGCTTCTAGCTGTTGCAGTTTGCCATTTTCCTTAGTCTCTCTGCTGCTTCTATTTCCAAACGCTTGGCTTCCAACTCAAGTCTCTTTAACTCCAGATGGATTTTTAAGTCCTCTGTAGAAAGGCTGAGCTGTCCATTTTCTGAGAGTTGCACATCTCCATGGCCAGTCTGATTGTCCTCCTGATTGCTCTTATCTTATGCAGCTGTGACTACAGCTGCAATCATGTCTGCTTTAGTCAGGTTGGCATGCACCAGTCCTTTAGCGTGGCACATCTCAGTCAAATGGCTCCTTGTCAGCTTGCCATACTTGTCTGCTGACATGCTTGCCTGCTCTCTCTGACTAACTAAGCTAACAAAAGAAATAAAACAATTGTGGTATGAACTCTGAATGTTCACTGCATGGCTGAGTTAGAGTAAAAAACACCTTCATTGACCACTGTACACAAGCTACAGGAATTCAATATCCACACCACTACAAGCCAATTAGTATGTGATGTGGCTAACTCACCACTATCAACTAATTAATATGTGATGTAGCTATCCCACCACTGCCAAACAATTAATATGTGATACCCCTGCACTGGCCCAGTAATCAAGGAGCCTCAATCCTCACCAATAACACCAGTGAGAGATGTACACATTGTGAGGATGACAAGTACACACACAATAAAGTACAATTTCCCTTAAGAGCACACAGAGATCACAGCCAGTCTGGGGCTGGTTTCTCCCTCTCTCTCTCTCCAGATCTCCAATAAGACTCCCCACTGTCACAACTATAGGGTTATATCTCAGACGAGTGGTCAAGCCACAACCTCCAGCACCCTCTCTGTCCACCAACCAGGGCTTCATGTCCCTGCCCAAGTAGCTGACACACACACACACACACACACACACACACACACACACACACACACACACACACACACACACACACACACACACACACAAACACACACACACACACACACAAACACTCACTCTCTCTCTCTCTCTCTCTTTGAGATTTGATTTATATACAAACACTCCTGCGGAAGGCTGGCACAGGTTCACTAGCTATGTGCCCTTCTGCCCAGACTATAAGGAAGTAATCACTGCCACCAACCAGCTCTTTATCAGCTACTATTAAGGCCCTTCCCAAAGGGTGACCAATTCTACTGTGCAATGTTACTATTATCCAAATGGTAAGTGTGACCAAGCTAAGGCTATTCAAGAGTGGCCTGTACAGAGTAACCAAATAAATATGCAAGTACTCTAAGAGCTTAACTATCTCTAAACAAACCTGCCACACCCAGCTCTTTATCAGCTACTATAAGGACCTTCCCAAAGGGTGACCAATTCTACTGTACAATGTTACTATTATCCAAATGGTAAGTGTGACCAAACTAAGGCTATTCAAGAGTGGCCTGTACAGAGTAACCAAAAATATATGTAAGTACTGTAAGAGCTTAAATATCTCTAAACAAACCAGCCACAATTAAAAGGTTTAAATATATTTAATAATAAATAATAAAAGGACAAGGCAATACTCAAAAACTCAACAAAGTGACAACAGAGTTCAGAATCACAGGAAATATTTTAAAACAACATTGCAGGACAGTCTCACATAAATACAGAAAACATCTAAACTAATCTTGCTATATTCCTATCTATCTCTAAGAGAATTACTATGATCTAAGTTTTACTTACAGAGCACAGCAAGAACTGCTGATGAGAGAATGTTGTCAGATCTAAAGACAAATACAAAATGCACAGACTCACTCTCTGAGATGGTTCTTAAATTACTATCAAACATTTCTGCTGGGTTATCTCAGATTACATCATTCTTGTCACCTCTGTGTCAAAAGACTTATCTCTCAGAAGTTGCCTGGAACTGGAAGTCGTAAAACCAGTTAAATACTTTTACCCTTAAAACCTGTAATTATTTCTATTTCCAGACAATAAAAATAATTTCTAGCTGCAGACATTCTGTCTCTTTCCTGTATTAACTAACTCCATAACACATTGTAAAACTCTTTACTTATTTTCACAGAATTTGCAAGTTAACTCTGTATGTTCCAACCTCTACCATGAAAACATACATTTGTACAGGTATATAGTCCCTATACATTTCTGTTCTTCTCCTGCTGGGTGCACTTTGGTTACATTTTTGAAGCTCGGCACATAACATACAGTTAACACACACTTCTGCACCAGTAGTTTAATACACAGAAAACATATAATTTTCTTACATTTGTAAGACAAGCCTATGGATCATATTAATATTTACAAATGACATAGGATTATTTACAAAATTCTAGCTAGTTGAGCTGGCAGCATTTCGGTTTATCACAAATATAAACAGGAATTGTAATATGAAGTGAGAGAAAAGCAGGTGTAGGGAATATTCAGAGAGAAAACAAGGGGAGAGAAATTGATATGCATAAGGAAGTGAGTGAAGAAGTGCGAGTAAGGAGATGTAAGGTATGAACAGATATTTGTTCATATTTATGGATATTGCTTATCCTGGTGGTCAGCAACAGCAGAGCCAGCTTTTATATGGGAAGACTTTCAGAATGGTTTTGATGGATGTGAGAGGGGGAATTGACCTGATGAATGGAGATATGCATCCAGTTCACCTGGACATTTACAGATTCATGACATCTTATCAAAACATCATCCTATCAAAACACAGGTCTTTGAAAGGATCCCCAAAAGCACAACAAAGGGAATTGTTTTTGTAGAAAGTGTGTACCTCTTTTACCAACACCATGTGCGTGGGTTTTCACAGTCCATGCATGAATATAACAGCAAAAAGTATGTATCAACATTAGAAAAACATATAGCTTTCAATGGGTTGTCAATTTCATAATTTGCTAATTAAAGATGCCCTATTTCCTACATATATTTCACTTTCAGCACTTTTATTCTCTGCACAATTGAGTATAAACTACACTACATACATGAACAGTCCTTCTAGGCGCACCCATTGCTTTGTGTATGTATTATACACATACCCCACCCCCATACACATGCATCCTTCATTTAACTAACAACTTTTTGGTCTGTTTTCTTTCCTCTGCCACTTTATCCAAAATTATGTTCGTGTTTTTCAGGATATTATCTGATTCTTTTTCTTTCCTCTGCCACCTTATCCAAACTTATGTTCATGTTTTTCAGGATATAATCTGATTCTTATTTCCAAATTTTCTCTATCAATGGTCTTTGTAAAGCTCTCACTGAAAGTTCTTACATTTTACCACATAATGTTTTTTAGTTTAAGCTTAACACCCAGTGACATTTTCCAGAATTCTATAATAAGTGTTATGACCCCATCATCTCAGTAGCACATTTTATGTTGCCTCTCATTGGATTCTGCCTTCACTATGAAAACCACCATCAAATTGAGAGAAATTCCAAGGTTTGGATACCTTTTTTATATATCTAGTCCCATTCTCTGGTTTTCTCCCTTTCTAATACACTTAACTCCTAACATCGCCAAACACTTGAATTATTCCTTCTCCCCATTCCCATATCCCAATACTTCAGTTATCCTAGCTTCGGTAATTTCCTTGCCTGTGTCATTGTTATTTAACATCTATGTAGCAGTCTCATCTCTTCCTGATGTTAACATCAACTAGCTTTCTTCCTAAACTCCATCTTCCCATTTCACCCCACCAGCACTGCATGGCACATTCTTTTCTCTTACAATCTCAAAACAATTCCCACTGTGCCAGCCAATAAGTGTTCTTTTTCTGGTGCCCCATCTTGTTATTATCTTCTCCTACCTTTTTCCATATTCATTTACTGTATATATTCTGAAGTTGCTGTACCTGTTTTATTTATCCCACCATTTATATGTTACTATAGATATGTTATTCTAGATAGTAGTATGATTTTTATTACAGTAATTCTACCTCTTAACAAATTGCTTATCTCTCCATACCGCTCTTTTAAATTATTGAATAAGCTGTCTTTATAGAGTTCCTCCCCCATTTCCTAATCACTAACAATTAAGAACTTCACATCATGTTTTGTTTTCTGTCATAGTTGCCAGGAGGTTCTCACCCTCTTAATTAAATTGTTTCCTTAATTACAATCAACCCCCAGTTTGATCTATGAATTCCTCAGAGATACCTAGAACCTCAATCAGCACGGCTTGCAATCTGCCTGTTATTATAACACAACCATCCACATCCATGTTGAAATAACATGACTCTCAGTATGGTTCCCCTGCTTTTACTCTAACATACTTCCAAGCTTTGTGCTATGAATTTAGTATATAGGGCAAAGTATGCCAGGGCAGGGAAAACTCCTGCTCATTACCTCCAAGTTAACTTGGAGATTTTTCATTCATTAAGATTCTTATTTCACATAGGTTCATAGGTTCATACTAGGCTATCTGCCCTAGGGCATTTATAAGCCTAGCCAGAGTGTGTTTGGCTTTCGCCACCCATTTTAAATTAATTTTGCTATGCCCTTTTTTGAGGTTAGTAAACTGTGCCTCTGTCTAACAGTGACACAGAAGTGATACCCAGGGTAAACCTACGATCTCCCATCCACTCATCAAGATTCCTCTTGAAGAGAGTCAACGAGGGACTCTGCCTAACCTGGACTGGGATTTTATTCCAGAGTGAAGGGAGCCTCTGGGTTATGAATCTGTCCCTCCAGCATGTCCTATTTATTTCAGTGCTGAGGTTCAAGTCTCTTGAGCACGTAGCTCGATGGGATTTGGATTTTCTGAGGTGCAGCATGTCCATTAATTCCGGGTTGGACATGGATTTATACGTCAGGCACAGATCGCCTCTGAGCAGGCGGTATGCCACTGAGTAGAGCTGGAGTTTCTTTAACCGGGCAGCATATGGCATCTGTTTGAGCCCTTTGATCCTCTTGGTGAGGTACTTTTGGGGTCTTTCCAGTTGCTGCAGGTGTCTGGTAAGGTACATCCCAAAAGGGGCATTGTACTCAATTATGGGCCTGATGAGGGATGAGTAAAGAGGCATGAAGACCTCCCCTGATCTAGATGTGAATCCCTTCATTATTAGGTGGGCTATATAAAATGTTTTTCTAACCACTTTGGCCACATGGTTTTCAAATGAGAGATTGCTATCAACTTCGGTCCCCAGGTCCCTAATTACTTCTTCCGTACTTAATGGATTACCACCTATGTGGTAATTTGTGGGCACTTTGTTTTTGCCAAAGGGGATGACTATACACTTTTTGGCTTTTATCTTGAGGCCATGGCTCTGGCACCAGCTGTCTGTTTCTATGAGGCCGTTTTGTAGGATGCTTGTGTCAGCTGGAGAGTCAATTATGGTGCCTAGTTTGCAGTCATCTGCGAACTTGGTCATCCACAGTCCTTCCGTGTTGGCCTGCACCTCCGAGAAATATATACCGAACAAGAGAGGTCCCAGGACTGAGCCTTGTGGGACGCCACTTGTAACTGGTTTGGAGTCTGACATGGCTCCAGCAATTCTAACCATGTGGGTTCTGTCCTTTGGCCAGTTTGCAACCCATCTAGTGACATAGGGGTTTATATTTAAGCTGGTGAGCTTATCTATAATGCCCGAGTTGGGTATTGTATCGAAGGCTTTTGCGAGGTCCAGGTAGGCTGTGTGGACCACCTTCCCCTTGTCAATGGCCTTGGTGACTGTTTCAAAGGAATCGACCAGGTTTAAGAGGCAGGATCTGCCCTTAACAAAGCCGAACTGGGTAGGATCCAGCAGGTCCCCAATATCTTTATTTATGAGGTCCATGATGATCCTTTCCATAGCTTTGCAGACCAAGCTAGTCAGGCTTATGGGGCGATAGTTTCCATGATCCGTTGAGGCACCACCTTTGTGGAGTGGGACCACTGTTGCTGTACGCCACTCTTTGGGTACATATCCTGTAGTAAGGCTGAGATTGAACAGTAGTTTTATGTTTAGGTTTAGCTCTTCTTGGAGTTCATGTAGGATGCAGCCCGGGACACCGTCTGGTCCCATTGATGCTGTGTTTTTTGCTTTGGAGAGGGCGGCTCTTACCTGAGTATCTGAAATGTCAGGGGGGCAGCACTCTGCTGGGATAGATATTTGCCCTTTTTGTGGGGGGGAGAAGTTTGCGCTGAACCTGTCAGCTAGGATGTTGGCAATGTCTGTGGGTTCGGTGTATTTTTTGTCATTTTGGACTAACTCTGAGCATATCTGGGAATTACCACCCAGGTTCCTAACATAACTAAAGAAAGCCTTGTGATTATCCTTAGTGTCCTGTGCAATTTTTCTCTTGAAGCTGGCCTTGGACGATTTTATGAGTGCCCGTAGTTTTTTGCTAATATTGATCAGAGATGCCTTCCCTTTTTGGGATTTTGCTTTATCATGTAGTAGCTTCCTCCTTCTATTGTATAGTTTGTTTATGGCTGGGGTCCACCAGACAGGACGCCTGCCTTTGGAGGATTGGGTCTTGGTTTTATTTGGGATTGCATGATCCATGCATTCCTGAAGGTGTTCATAGAATGCGTTTAAAAGGATTCTGCAGTCTGGGCCATATTTTCCACAGGCCCGGGGGCTTTGAAGGATTCCACCTCGGTTTTGAGGAGTGTGAAATTTGCTTTAGAGAAGTGTTCACTGTGGTTTTCTGGGCAGGGGGTGGGGTTGGGATGTGAATATCCAGTGAGATTAGTTTATGCTCTGATCTTACCAGTGAGGGATACACTTCTGGTCTGGAGCATAGAGCCCCCATGTTGGTGATGATCAGGTCCAGTATGTTTTCCCCTCTTGTGGGAGTGGTGACAAGTTGTTCCATAGCATTTGAGTTTATAAATTCTAGGAACCTTTGGGCTAGGGTGTTGGAGCTAGAGTAATGCTCCCAGTCTATGTTTGGGTAGTTGCAGTCGCCCAATATAATGGTGTTTGGAGAGACCTTTGTATTTTTCACTGTTCTCAGGAAGGTCGAGTGGGGTTCCTGGGTTTGAGAGGGTGGTCTGTAGCAGGCTATAAACTGGAAGGCAGTTTTACCCACTGTTAGTTGCACATGGATAGTCTCTCATGCTTCGTGCTGTGCCACCAACCTGGAGGTGTGGGTATCTTTGACGAATATTGATACTCCCCCTCCTTTTGTGGTTCGGTCCAAGTTTTGGGGCTGAAAAGCATGGTATGAGGTATAACCTGGTAGTGCTGAGGTGCTCTCGGGAGCCTTGAACCAGGTTTCTGTTACTGCACAGATATCGATGTTCTCCATGCTAAGGAGAGTTTCGAGTGCATGCATCTTGAGGTTTAGACTTCTGGCGTTGAGCAGCATTACTCTTAGTTTCTTATCCCTTGTGATACCTATGGAGGTGGGTTTGTCTTTTGAGCCTTGCCTAAAACAGGCACTATGGGGGTGGCAAGAGCCTTTGCCAATATCCAAAAGCCCAGGGGTGACAGGTGCAAGCTGTCCCTAGCGAAGCATCGTGGCTTGTCGAGCATGTCATCCCAGGCTGACAGGCATTGGATCCACTTTGAATGACACCAATATTTAAGCCAATTGTTGAAATTGATCATCTTGTCTTCATATTGTGGCATCATTCTTGATGAGGGTAAGATGCTACCCAAGGTCAGGGTCATACCGGCCTGGGCTACATGCTCAGAGAGCTCCTCTATGTCTCTTTTCATGTAGTCCAGGGAGGTACATCTCAGGTCATTCACACCAGCATGGACAATGACTGAGTCATATTTGTACTTGCCTTGGAGTGACCTGAGTGCTTGTGTTATGTGGCGGATCCTAGCGCCTGACAGGCAGCTCACCATGACCTTCTCCTTGTTCAGCCTGGTGAATGGGACGTCAGTGTGCCTGACGATAGAGTCACCTATTACAAGTGTATCAGGTGTGTTGTTTAGCCTTAATGGCTGTGACTGTTCGGCACACTGGCTTTGTGAGCTATGTGTTGCACGTGTTTTGTTTTGGGGTAGCGGTTGCTTGGGTGTCTGCTTTGGAGGTCTCTGCTGCTTAGGCAGATTTTTATTTAGAGCCTCCGAGTATGTTTTTGTGTGTTTATGTGTTTGGTTTGCTGTCATGGTAGGTCTATGTGAGACTGGAATTGTAGTGAGTGTGGTTTCCTTCTCCTCCTGACTGGTTACACCAGTACTGAGTTGAGAGAGCTTAACCTCCAGTTCGGCTATATGGTTGCATCTCTCACATGTGTTGGAATTTGTTGGGAGGAGGAGAGGGTTGTCTGTGTACATGAGGCAGTTGTAACATTGCCTCAAGATTCCCAGATTCACCAGCTGGACCAGAGAGGAGATTGACAACTGACCTTTGGACATGCTAGAATAGTATAGGGAATTCCTTTATAATTGAAAAAAAGGGCCAATGGGGAACAGGGTACTCAAAGGGAGTTTGTGAGGGTGTAGTGCTTTTAATTTTTTAGTGCTGACTTATATAATTGCTTTAGTGAGCAAGTGCCAGGCTTTAGAGTAGGAATAGGGTGTTTATTATGAGAACTAGATCAGTTCTGAGGGAAAAAGTGAAGAGCAGACTTTGTGGAGCCGAGAATGGTTTAAACCCAATTAAGCGGAGCTGCCCGATGCTGTGCTATGCGCAAAATCATGCAAAGCCACGCCAAAGCGGGTTTTATACAGGGGGACTTGAAAGAGCTAGAAATTGGTCCAAAATGGCGAATAGACTATGAGATTCTTGTGCTGGGAACACTCCTTCAGGGATAGATAGGCTGCTCTAAGCTCCCCACTGCCACTGGTGAACAAAGAAGCCTCCCTTTATCCAAGAAAGGAAATGGGCAGCACAGGAACTTTCCAAAAGTCCAGAATACAGCAAAGCCTGTATTTGGACTACTCTAGGTCAGGAAAGACGGGAAACAAGGATCATTTTTTTT
Organism: Protopterus annectens; assembly: GCF_019279795.1. NCBI lineage: Eukaryota > Metazoa > Chordata > Ceratodontiformes > Protopteridae > Protopterus > Protopterus annectens. Next base: position 325,698,147 of record NC_056726.1, on the reverse strand, counting down.
TTTTTTTTTGCAACAAACAGCAGGAAAATGCAATAAATATGTAACACAGTCTTAAATGATTTGCACTAATTTGCGAGAAAACCACAATTGTATGAAAAACAGACCAAAAATGTGATGCAAAAATATAAAATACCTACACAATACAGCTGGGAACCTGTCAAAGAAGGGACACTTTTAATATTAGTACTGTTAACTTGAGCAGCTGAAAAATAAGGGAACCTACATGCATTTCTGAAATTAAAAGTAATTTATAACCGATCATTACAATTATTTATTAATTGTAAACCTTCCACATTTTCTTCCAAATTTGGCATTTTGCGGAGGGATTATTAGGGGGAGAGCAACATTTTGAGCTAAAATCAGGGACAGTTGAGAGGTTTGGATATATATACCTAATTCTACAAAGTGATTTATTTGAGCGTACCTGTCATCCTCTTAGCACAGGAAAATTGGACAAGGGCAAAGATATCGGGGGAACATATGAACAGTACTAAAAGCTGCTCTTGTATAAACATAGTCAGTTGACAGAACAACAGGTCTTGCTTTAACATGCATTTTTCTGAAGAGTATGAAGTCTGAAACTCAATGTCTGTCATTATATAGTGACTTCATTCTTAAATGAGTTGCCAGAAAACCACAAATTTTATGAGGAACAAACCAAAAATAAGAAGCAAAAGTCTATTCATTCTGCAAAAATCTGGACAGTTAAGAAGTATAGTTCAGCCGGGGCTGTCTGAGTTTGCTGCTCTTGCCCTCCTCACAAAATCATGGTCGAATGGGGCCTCCCCCCCTGCAGCTATTCCAATGTACCATGACTTGGTTATTTCACCACATTTACAATAAATGCTGTAATGTGCATACTGCTTTACTTCTACGATGATCTGGATTTCATTTAAAAGTTTTATTTTACATTTTACAGCACAAACACTAATAGAAATCTGCTAAACAAAGCAATGCAGTCTCACAATGAAAATAGACTTAGCATTAAAACTTATCTGCCCTTGAACCTCACATTCAAAGAAAATGCATCTGGCCAGTAGCAGATAAAGATTAACTTTGGGCTGTTTTCAAATCATAGGCCCCTTGCACAGGAAACATACATGTGTTCTTTGATACACCTTCCTGATTGTATTAAATTATATTCCTCATATAATACAATACAGCTGTTAGAGGGCATTTTAAATTTATTGTTTTGAACATTTTTCCAGTAAACAATAAAACAAAATGTATGCACTAATAATGACAAAACTGCCCAGTTCAGAACAGTTCCATCATAAAAGTCTACTCAAACTTCTACAATCCTCCAGTATCAGTAAATATGCACAATTTCTGCAGAGGTAAAGTCATCTAAATAATTCCACATTAAAGAGATCTGTAACTAATGAAGAGGTTGCTGCTAGAAAATAACTTTATATTTCATTGTTTCATCTAAAAATAAAGTCCCTGTTGCCGTTGAGGAATAAATTGCCTGTGTTGCAATAAAAAAATTATAAGCAATAATATTGCAATAGGGAATGGATGGCAAACTGATAACTGGTTCATCGTTACTAGGTATCTTCACCAAAGAGGACATTCTCAGGACTGCAACATCACACCCCCTTTAAAAGTACAACACCGTACAGTAATGCATCTATATACTGTGAGAGTAGAACCCACAGCCTGTTGCATAAAGATCAAGTACACTATCTGTTGTGCTACTAACAATACAGACAGACTTAGCACAACCAGCATTAAATTACTCTTCAAGCTCTCAGCTCCTTGTAAAATCCGCTTGACACTCAACTGTATCTCTCAACTTTGAAGCACAAGAAATCTGGAAAAAGCCAACATTTATTGGGGGGGGGGCAAAAGCTGAAAAAGTAGGGACACATTTTAAACATTACTTATATAATCTTGGAAAGTTGCTAGAATAAAATGCTGTGTTACCACCATGCATTTCAGTGCTAAGATTTGAATCCTGGACCTTGTACAGTACAGTCAGAGAAATGCACCACTATGCCAAATCAGCTGTTTCATGAATGACAGCTAGACTGAAACTTAAATGGCTATCATTTAGTGAATTCAGTTCTCACCATAACTCTCAACTTCTTAGCTTGCATAAAACACCTAGACAAAGTCAGTAATGGGGGAATACAGCTCCCTAAACATATTCAGTGAATTCAGTTCTCACCAAAGCTCTCAACCTCTCAGCACAAAAAACCTGGACAAAGCCAATAATGGAGGAATACAGCCCCAAATAGCGATATATTTCAAATATTAATGTTATAAATAGAACATTGCTAGAATAAAATGTTTTGTGTTACCGTGTACTTTCTGAAGAATATGAATTGAAGTCTGAAATTCAAATGCCTGTAATTATTCAAAATCCATCAAACCAGAATTATGAGGCAATAATTTCACAAGTGGTGGTGGGTAGGGAATTCAGGGTCTTGCTACCTATTTGCAAGGTACAGGGTTTGAGTATAGCCACCAGGTATATTTCACTGGGGCATCACACACTCACACACTTTCTGTGAATCTTGTAAGGTACTCCTTCATGGGAACCAATGCTGACAAGCAGCCAAGACTACTTACAGTGAAATCCCATTAAATAAGAGATCAGTGTGACAGGCAGCAAACAGAACTGAGAAGTTGAATGGAATGTGTAAGAAATGTGAGAAGATACAAGTTTCCTTAAACCCAGGCTAGATAATTAAAGTTGGAGAGTACTGCACAAGGTTCAGAAGGAAGTGTAAGGAGGGGTGAGTGCGGTTGGAGAGAAACTTTGTATACCACAAGGACACAGAGTGAAGAACGTCAGATTAAGAGTCATTAGCAAAACAGGGTAAATATTGACACAACTGTGGCACTCAATATTACTGAGAAACCTTAAATCCATATTCTCTTCTGAAGTTGCTCATTTTCTGCTTAGTTCTTTGCCATTCAAGTTCAAAAGAACCACGTCTAACAGCGAACGCTTCTGAGGGCACAAAAGAGTACTAATCATAGTAGACATCACTCTTAACAAGTAAATACTTCAAGAAGTAAAAATCATCATTTCACAGATTAGCCTTCCCCTTTTTAAACAGTACAGTAAACATTCTAGTATTTGCAAACTGGTTAAATCAAATACACTCAGCTTTTGTCAGTCCCCACCCCTTCCAGAAATTCATACCAAACACTTGAGCAGGTCAGTCACCATTCAACAGTGATAATGCAATGAATGCACTCTCTGTTATGAGAGCTTGTGTATTTGCAGGCACATGTATTGACAAACAGGCAGAGGTACACACAGACACAAATGCACACACATATATAAATACATCTGTGCACCCATATGAAAAACACACAGACAGACTGACAGACACACATATACACACACCTCTGCACTTATATGCAAAGCACACTGACAGACACATCTGTGTATTCAAATGCAAAACACACAGGCACACAACAGATATATACATACACACACACACACACACACACACACACACACACACACACACACACACACACACACACAAACACAAACACACACCCTACCTTTCAAAGAAGTTAGTCCTGCAAAATCCTTCAGTTCTGCTTTCAAAACATACACACACACACACACACACACACACACACACACACACACACACACACACACACACACGCACACACACGCACACACACACATGCACACACACAAAACCTTTCAAAGAAGTCTGTCCTGCAAAATCCTTCAGTTCTGCCTTCAGAGATGCAAGTCCTAAACTCTGCTTGTTCACTTCAAAGAAGCAAGTCCTCAGTTCTCATAAAAGCCTGCAACAGCAAAGTCCTCCCGCGAGAGCAGGCTGCTGTTACCCAGCCTGCCGATGTTGCAGTCTGATCCCCTTTCAGTCTATGCATAGACTTCTGGGAATTTCTACTTTTGAATGCTGTCTTCCTAATCCAGATTGCTGGTGAGACAGTCTGGATTCTATGAACATGCTCCAGACTGGTTCACCAGCAGTCCAGATATCTGGAAATGCTGTGAGTGTGCATGCGCGATGTCAGGGACTCGTTTTTTCCTTTTATATTTTTCATTTCATTTTTTTCTTTTATTTTCTATTTTTACAGCTGGGGGGGCTGCAGTCCTGCAGTCCAATAGCACGAGCTGCCCCTGTGATTTATGATCCTTTGTACTTTTTATGTATGTATTAGTTTTCTGTGGTTTAAAGCTGTTGTTGAAAAACAGATCTGATGAAGTCCATTTAATGGAAAAAAGTGCATATCATGAATTAAAGCTAAGTTATTCCGGTGACTACGCCTGTTTGAGCTGATTTCTTCTGTGTCTTCGTAGAAGAGGAATTAACATCCAGAATGTTGGACTGTTTGTTACTGTTGCTTAATACTGTGGCTTTTAAGTGTTCTTATTTTTCATTTTACACAAATAACAAGGAAATGAAGTCAGTCCCCTACCTTAATTCTGAGGACTCATATCTCCTCCCATATCTGTTGTGATTTTTTTCACCTTGTTTGTCCTTTGACTCACCTTTTTGATACAGGGTTCCTAGATGTGAAGTGGATTTACCAAAGCCATTGGTGATCTTTATATGGTTATTCGTTATTTTAACAGTAATCATTTTAAATTTGGTAAAACATGTGTTAGCTATTTACCCAACAGAACCATTTGACTTCTCAAAACCATTTTGTTGGCCTGCCTGGATAAAGGGATTCACATGTTTTTTTATATCATGAAATTGGAAAAGGAGTCAGGAGAGATCCAGGTATACATGCTTTTTGCACACTTTGTGTAGAAATGTCAAGACAACATATTTCTCTTTTTGCATTTACAGAGGACCAGAGCATTACACATGGATCAGTAACTAGTAAGCTCAATAAACCACTTGTGCCAATAAGAAATATAATATATGACAGAGTATTTTTTTATTAAATTTGTCTAAGCAAAAAGAGTACATTGAACTTTTGATCTGATGAGTATATAAACTGGCAAAAAATTGTGGTTTTAATGACAATAAAGACGATGAAATAAGAGACAGAACTGTGCCTGGGATGTCTGGTAAGGAAATATCAAAAAAGTCACAGCTTGAAGTAATTTAACTTTAGAAAAAGCAATACAGATAACCAGAGAGGTGAGTTGGTAAAAAAAGCAAAATGCTAACATACACATGGCAAACAATGGGCAGGATTCACAAAGCCTCAGTATAACAGTTATAACTCTTACACAGAGGCTGCAGTTAAACGGAGTGATGTCAGCATGCTCTGCATATTCATGAGAGCATGCTGAATCACACCTAAGGCTAACACGGTCCGTGTAAGACAGTAGGGGGCATGTCTGTAGGCCGAGCCCTGTGAGCGGACATGCCCCCAGAAGAGTAAAAGTGCCCAAAGTAAACACCCACGACAGAGTCCATGGAAATGTGAATAAACACAAGACAACACATGCCCCCACAGACTACGAACATAAAATGTACAAATGAACATCTCATAATTTTTTTTTAAATTGTAAAGATGTTTGCCCGTGAGTGCGCTCGTTTGCGCGGGCGTGCCCGTAGCGCAGCCACAGTTAGCAGTCAGTGGGAAAGATATAAGAACTAAATATGCAAAGTATGCCAAGAAGCAATAGCGTAGCAGTAGAGATGTTGGCTGAAGAGCAGGCATTCATGGTTCGAGCCCCCACAACACCAATTTTTATTTTTAGCAAAATAAGCACGAAACAAGTCCCTGACAAACATGTACACATAAAATCACATTTTATGTAAAATGTAATGAAATAGCCCATTTATATTGAAGAAATATGAGGTAACAAAACAATACAAAATGCCAGATGTGTCCATAGCTGAGCTACAGTTTAACAGGGTGAGTGCATCTGCCCGTAGGTGAGCAGTGGTTTAACAGGTGCAAAATGAGTGCCCGTAGCTGAGCAGTGGTTTAACACACTGAAACTATGTGCCCCTAGCTGAGCTGAGCGTAATATGCGTGCTGATAGCCAAATGAGGCTTAAACCAGCGTACCCCATTTGCGCGGAGCTGCGCACCGCGCAAACAAGCTAACCGACGGGCAACGTTGAACAAGCCGTATCAAAACTGCCTTTACACAGGCACACCCCTCAGCTTGTCTAGACAGTCATAAAAAATAAAAAGTAGTGGCCAGGTTCGAACCCAGGATACTATACACCATAGTCAAGGTACTGAACCACTAAGCCATGACAGCAGTAACTACCAATGCAATAATAGCAAATATATAGGAATGAATACAAACTGGAGCATGACAATGCAGGTTTAGTGAAGTTGATACAATTCCAAAATGGCCAATCACAGATATGTGTGGGAAAAACGGCCTATATAAGCCCCATAGGCGGGAATACACAGCATAAATGATTGTAGAACTGACTTGCAGCTAGAATGACAGGAGTAGATGAGGGTAGTTGCTTTCGAGCACAGAGGTGGGGCATTGAGGAGTCCAGGTACATGGTCTGGCTCCTAGTCCACAATTATGAGGCCCAACTCATGCAGGGCCAGGTCCTGTGGGGAGCATATAGGGCCGAGGCGTGGGACCGGTTGGCTCATGATCTCACCAGTGCCACAGGGATTCCAAGGACTGGTGAGCAGGTCCGTCACCACCATGCGGACCTGAAGAGACGCAAGCAGGACCAATTGAACCTTTGGATCCAGGAGGCCCGGCAAATGCCCAACGCCCCACTACTGAGTAAGTTACATTTAATTATGTATGTAAGAAATTAAACTAGCTGATATTATGGAGATGTGTATTCCAATATTACTTCATTTATATTACAGCTGCAGGTGTCCGTTCTGCGAACCGCAGAGCCTATGGCGATAGGCTGGTGCGGTTGCGCCACCAGGCAGGTCAGTAATCCACTCCCAGTAACTGTAAAGAAATATAAAAGTATGACAGTTAGCAAAAGAGTGCAGTGTAGTCACTAAGTAATAAAATGTGCAAGTAACAGTGTAAAAGTGTTTGCAAGTATTGCTTGATTACAAAAGTGTGTTGCAGTCTGTAATCCAAAAAGAAAAATGAAAATGTCTGACATAAATTCTGAAATAAAGATGCCCCACCTGTAAGAAAATAGTACACAACCTGCAGCAGGCTGAAAAGTACAGCTGCAGAAGATGATGAAATCACATGTGTGAAATATATCCCTGCTGAAATACTGAAACATGACAGAAGTGAGACTGCTGGAAAGGATTGTAATAACTACAGGTAAAACATGTCAATAAAGCCTAGAAGTAACTACCATCCTGAATAGTAAAATGAAAACAAGTGAGAGAGTGTGAGAAAGTGTCATGAATCCAGCAATACAGTAGTAATAACCCCTGAATAAAGTATACTGCAGTCAGTACAGAATGAAATGCATGTGAGAATCAAAACCAAACAGCGAAATCTGTTCAAAGTGTTGCTGCATCTGGAATGTGTATCCCAAAATCTGGATATGTTGCTCTCAGTCTGCAATATGCAGATAGTATGATTGTTTGATATACCAAACATCCACACTTGTCTATAGCTATATAAAGCAAATGTAGCAGGATGATGTAGCTGAACAAAGCTAGATATGAATGTGTATGAAGAACAATAAAATGTATATTGATGTAGCAGTAACAGTCCTATCACCAAGTTGAAGTAGTTATCATATAGGAAACTGCAGTTAGAACAGTAGTGTGTATATATGTGCAGCTATTAGAAATGTACAGCATATGTATTGGTATTCAAAGGTGTTAATATTATTTTCTTCACCCCACCCTATAACCACATATAACCCAATCCAGCAATACAGTAGTAATAACCCCTGAATAAAGTATACTGCAGTCAAGACAGAATGAAATGCATGTGAGAATCAAAACCAAACAGCGAAATCTGTTCAAAGTGTTGCTGCATCTGGAATGTGTATCCCAAAATCTGGATATGTTGCTCTCAGTCTGCAATATGCAGATAGTATGATTGTCTGATATACCAAACATCCACACTTGTCTATAGCTAAATAAAGCAAATGTGCAGGATGATGTAGCTGAACAAAGCTAGATATGAATGTGTATGAAGAACAATAAAATGTATATTGATGTTGCAGTAACAGTCCTATCACCAAGTTGAAGTAGTTATCATATAGGAAACTGTAGTTAGAACAGTAGTGTGTATATATGTGCAGCTATTAGAAATGTACAGCATATGTATTAGTGTTCGAAGGTGTTAATATTATTTTCTTCACCCCACCCTATAACCACATATAACCCATTCCATGTGAAAATGGTATGTGCAATCACAATTAACACCCCTGGACATTTGTCCTGTTGGGTCATATATATTTGCATGTCCGTTGATGCATCTGCCCTGTTCATACATCCAAACCTGATGGCCTGTTGCCATCAATCAACCCTGCATTTTGTTAGACTGTGTATTGCTGTTCAAATTATGCATGTGTTATGCTCGCTGTTCAATGGTGTGAATATCTGGGTGTTTGGTTAATGGGAATACTAATGCATGCTGTTACAACTAATTGTGAATGGTATTATATGTCACTAACCCAAACTGTCATGACATAATGCAAAACATAGGACGACAGGGAAGGCGGGTTCCAGTGGAACCACCTCTCCCAGCTCAGCTGGCAAGTGCACCTGGCACTAGTGCCCAGTCTGGACCCTCCTCCGGTGGCCCTGTGCCACCTGCGGGTGGAAGCGCTGCAGGGGATGGGGCTCGTCCCCCCTCTGCAAGCGTGGCCGGAGGAGAACCACCACTCACCCTCCGTAGCATCCGGACTGGGGTGCGTAGGGAGATCCGGGACTCTGTTCTTGAGCCCCTACACCAGCTTGAGGCACAGGTGGCACAACTTATGGGCATGCCTGTTGCCCGGCCTACACAGCCTCCAGCACAGCCCCGTCCTGAGCAATGAATGAACAGTGGCAACTGCCTATGGGTGGGGATATCAGTTCCACTGTAGCCATCTGTGGGCTCATGGGCTCTGGATATCCAAACCTCCGTCCCCATCAATTGTGTAACCCCCCCACACGTGTCATACACCACCCCTGTATGCGTCTTGTTTGTCTTGTCTGTTGACCTACCCAACCTACCTCCCCAGCTATACCGACTTCCTTCACCTGACATACCACTCTCACCTGAAAAAAAAAAAAAAGGGCACTCTGTACTCACAAAAAAATTACGCCCCATACATAGCTGCCCATTCCGCACACATGTCTGCTGGACATGGAAACTATCAATTACAATTGGCTGTACAACAAGTATTATTGTTGTCCTGACACCTCTCTCAGTGGTGGAAGGTTTCAAATGTCACACCAAATTACATACATATGCACAGCTGTTGCTGATGAAGAAATGGGCAGCTATGGGCCTTACCTACATCCCTCCTGCAAATCCCAAGCTTGTTTCCCTACTGTCTTACCCTCTTTGTGACCCCTATTTCACCACTTTCCTGTCTCCCCATTTTCATTTCTTTCAAAGAAAATAGCGGGTGTGCGCCAGAGTAAGCACTGTTAAGCGGTTGTAAGCGGGTGTGTGCGTGTGTGCGCAGAGCTAAACGCCAGTGCGCATGCGTGAGCTCCGCGCAAACCAGCGCTAACCCGGTTACAACTGCTTAAAAGTGCCTTAGTCACTCTGATTGACAGGTCCTGTAGTCAGTTCAAAAGCAAAATAAAATCCCACTGTCAGTCCCGAACCCAGGACCTTGGAAACAGTAGTCTGTATGACCTACCACTAAGCCATGACTCTTATACAAAAACATTCTGCTAAAATAAATATAACATGTAATAGTAGGGATGAATGTAAAGGGAATATAGGATGTGTAGTACACAAAGCATGTCATTTAGAATTACTGTCAAAACTAGTGGATTCCCATGATAGTAGTGTGTGAACAGAAACAGCCATGCTAGTTGGTAGCTTGTAGGTAATAATGTCAGTTAATGTACATATATAAATGTATGTATATTTACATATATATATATATATATATATATATATATATATATATATATATATAGTTGTAGGTGTCATTGTGCATACACACTTACTACAGGGAACAGGAGAGAGGAATGGAGAAATGTGAATCTACAACACAGCCTGAATCATGAGAGAGATACTAACCTTTACACTCACAGAACAGTGTCCACAGCATACCAGCATGGTCCCCGCCCTTACAATCTGAAAGGGCAACGCCTATCTCACATACCCTTTTATAGCACTGTCCTGAAATCACAGTGAGAACTGCAATCAGTACACAACTGGCTGCATGCAATTAGCAAATGCTGACTTACAATTGGTGCAGAGGCCATCACATGGACCTATGTAGATACCTACAAAAGCATCCTGTACTAACACTCCACACATGCAATACGTTCATTGCACTGTCTGGAAGCAGACAGAAGGAGAGAGACAGAGACAGAGAGAAAAAAAAAAAAAAAAAACACATGCTACACACTGTGAGTCTAAGCTGTCAGCAGTGACAGTAGCAAGCCGTGCCAGCAGCAGCAAGAAGCAGAAGCAGTGGTAACACAACCAGCTGTGACAAACACAGGTAATGTAAAGTAGCAGGTTAATAGTCTGCATACTGTGAACCCTCCAAATGTGTCATAGGTCTGTATCTATAGGTATGTCCATGTGATATGTTGTGTGTACGTAGTTCCACCAAAAGGGGATGACTATACATTACATGTCAATCAGTGTTAGGCCATGATCCTGGCAGCAGTTGTCTGTGCATTGCCCTCAGCAATGGCTGTAGTGACTGTTTTGAAAGGTCAGCCAGGTTCAAAAGGCAGGATCAGCCCATCACAAAGGCAAACTGGCTGGGAACAAGTGTCTGCAGGTACCCAATATCACTGCATATGCATCCCATACTGAATAATTCCATAGCTTAGCAGACCAGGCCGGTTATGCATATGATGTGGTAGTTCCCATGGTCAGTAGAGGTGCCTCCTTAGTGGTGTGGGACCACTGTTGCTGTATGCCAGTGTCCAGGTACATATCCTGTAGTACGGCCAAGATTAATTATCAGTCTTATATGCGGTTGTATGTCCTCTTGGAGTGCATGTAGCAGACATCCAGGGATACCATCAGATCACAGTGATGCTGTGTGTTCTGCTTTGCTGAGGGCGGCCCTCACCTGGACATGTGAGATGATAGGGAGGTTACATACAGCTGTGATAAGTATTTCAACTGGTGGGGAGAAGGAGGGGGGATACGTGCACCGAACATGTCTGCAAGAATGTTGCCAATATCTGTGTGTTTGGTGAATGTTAAGTAGGTGTGTATTAACGCAGAGCATATCTGAGGCATTTGGTCCATATGTGTAACATAACTGAAGAAGGCCTTGTGGTTATCCATAGTGTTTGTGGCCATTTCCCTCCCAGAGTAGGCCATGGCCATTGTTATGAGAGACCGTAGCATAGTACCAGTGCTGACCACAGATGCCTTCCCTTAATGTGAATCTGCTCTGTCCTGCAGTAGCCTCCTGTTATTGTTATACAATCTGCCTCTGTCTGGGGTCCACCGGACAGGATGCCTAACCTTTGTGCATAGGGTCTGGGTTAGAAATGTGTGTGCAAGTTCCATGCAATCTGTGGGATGTCCATGGTAAGCATTTGCAAAGGGGTCAGCAGTGTGGGTTGTGGCTTCCACTGGCCCAGTGTGCTGCATGGATACCATCTCAGTCCTAACAAGTGAATAACTGTCTAATCACATACATATCAAAGTAGTCTACTGTGCTGGTGGTGGTGGTGGGATATGTATATCCAGGCCGAGTAACTTGTGTCCACATCACACTAGTGGATGGCGTCCCACATACAGTACCTTGGGATGAACCCCCAGAGTGAGGTTGTGCATTGGACCTGTCAGTGTGTGCTGACCGATGGGGCATGCTACTATGTTGTGTGGAATGTGGCAGGTATTGTTGCACAGGTGTTGGCTGAGCACTGATATCTGGCCATGTACTTGTGTATCCACCATGAGACACACACATGCAACATATGGGAGTAGTAGTATATCACTACACATGAGTATCATGTATAGTATGTGTACCATATATTGCTGACATAGTCTGCTGATATCCTGTTTGTGTTCTCTTCCAGGGAGATGGCGCGTCAGCGTAATCCCGCCTACTCTGCAGCGGAAGATGAGGAGATGCACCAGAGCCTGGTGCGGGAGTACACCAGTCAGAATCAGCAGGAGAGGGCTGCACTGTGGCAAGACCTTGTCCGTAGGGTAAATGACATTGGCACGCATAATAGGACATATGAGCAGGTACGACATCACTGCAGTGATTTAATCAGAAATGTCCATCAGTGTGCGTCGGATATCCACAGGCAACAGGTTGCCACAGGAGGTGGGGTGGCCACACATCCCACCCTCACCAGACTGGAGGGGCTACTCCTAAGTGTTGTGGCTCCAGCCCCGGAACAGCAACAGCAATACACCTGCATCATGATGGAGGCTGGATCCACACAGCAGCATGACATGGAGCATGCAGGTAATATGCCATATGTACACTTGACTGTTCTGTACACTGTTAGTTTATGCATGTGCAAGGTGTGTCCGTGGTATGTAGCTGTCATCATAGTATGTAATTGTGCATGTGTGATATTGGCAATATCAGCAGCTGACGTGTGAAAGGCAACTGGTGTACTCCTGCACTGTATCATATGCAGTATCAATGGCACAGTTGTGCCCACTGACATTAATCTCATCATTTCTGCAGGTCCCTCTGGGGTTACAGCAAGGCAGGCCATCCATGCTGGTGAGTGTGTTTAACAATACCTATAATAGTCCTGATAGTGCTTGCTCTGTGTGTATACTGCGGGGTGTGCATGTGTGCAGGTGTGCCTGTGCCCATGTGTGCAGGTGTGCCTGTGTCCACGTGTGCATGTGTGCATGTGTGCATGTGTGCCTGTGTCCACGTGTGCATGTGTGCATGTGTGCATGTGTGCATGTGTGCATGTGTGCATGTGTGCATGTGTGCATGTGTACACGTGACCACGTGTGCATGTGTGCATGTGTGCATGTGTCCATGTGTGCAGGTGTCCATATGTGCATGTGTCCATGTGTGCATGTGTCCACGTGTGCATGTGTGCCTGTGTGCATGTGTGCATGTGTGCCTGTGTGCATGTGTCCACGTGTGCATGTCTGCATGTGTGCCTGTGTCCATGTGTGCATGTGTGCCTGTGTCCATGTGTGCATGTGTGCATGTGTCCATGTGTGCATGTGTGCATGTGTGCATAAGTGCATCACTGGTAACATTGTGTGGACACTGTAAACTGTGTTTCCTGTCTTCCTCCCACAGGTTCTGGTGCTGCTCTGGTGTCCTGCAGCAGGGAACCTGAATCTGGTGCCACAGGTACTGGTAATGATGATATCTGTGTAATGGTACAGGAAGGTGTGTCAGGGTCCGCCATTGGTCAGCCAATTGACAGTACACAGCTGTCAGCCCCATCATTGTGCACAGTCATCCTGCCAGTACATCCTTTGTCACCATTGTCCCTAGGTGATGGACAGGATACAGTGGGCATTGACCAGGGTAATGTGGTATCTGTGGTACATGCTTCCCCACACAGCAGCCATGGGCAGGGTCCTGCGATGGTACCACACAGACAGTTGCCCATGGGTTCTCGTAGGAGCATCCGTGGGCATACTGCCTCTGGCAGACGTGCCCAAAGAGGTCTGTCAACCTCAGCTATGTTTCGGGCTGTCATGCAGGCACAGTTGCGTATGGAAAGGTACACCAGACAGGGTCTGAGGGAGCTGAGAGCATGTCGCACAGCCATGACTGACAGTATGCGTGACATCGCGGATGCTATCCGTAATTTCACCAATGTCATAGACAGATGTTGTGGGGACATATTACAGCAGTTCCACAACCAAATGTCCATGAGCCAGGGCAATGGTTGGCGGTTGCGGCGTCAACGTGGCCGTATGCCAGCAACAGCAGCAGCTGGCAGTCGGCACGGACGACAACAGGCCTGTGCACGCCCCCATAGTGCCAGCAGCAGCCCCAGCAATGCTGGGTCTGTGCTGTCATCGGAACGCCCCAGGAGACCATGTGCACGTGGCTCTGGACAGTCCCAACAGGGACCTGTGTCCAGTCAACACACTCCCGCTTCTGATGACAGTACCCAGTCTGGCTTAGTACTGGATACGGTCCATAGCACCCCTGCCAGGCACAGGTACCGTGTCCGTGCCCACAGACACTGATCTGTATGACTTGCCAGGTGCAGTCTGTGGCTGTCCACAAACCCCTGTATATGGCAGCCATGAGGTGGAACTGTGTGCGTGCATACACACATGCGAAATGTTAACACCTAGGGTGACCACATACATGCACACACTGCACCAACACTGCCCCACCCTGTACTGCTGCCCTCACCAACACACATACACACACATGTCAATTGGTGGTATCAGTGGCTGACTCAGGCATACCTAATTCACACCCTGTGCATATGATGACACTGTGCCACCTCCTGCAATCTCCAACATCATTGCGAGAACAGGTAAACACATTGCTGATGCACAGGGTGACTACATAGAAGTGTATTAGTAGTATCATGTTGGTAACAGTACAGTGTGCTGCTATGACTGTGTGTATATCCCAGCATGCCTGATGCAGTAACCGTATGAATGTCCTGAATTGTTATCTGCACCCATAGTACGTACCAAAGTGTAACAGCTGCACATAATTGCATGCCGGTGGTAAGGATGTCAACAGATAGCCACATACATGGGTAGCACACGGGGGAAGCTAATGCAAGTAGTGATATGCAATGATGGACATGTACAGTAATGGTGTCAAGTTGCCCACAACGACTATGCAATGTGGATGTTTGCACATGTTGATATGTGTGAAGTACCAATGTAATCCAAATCACAATTAACTACGACATAATATCAGTTCTACCATGGGCATCTGCGCTGTGTATTCCTGGGTACATGTTGATAGTGCCTACATATTTGCATTGTTACTTACTGTTAGTGTTACCCCTTCTTTGTTGTACAATGAACTACTTCCAGCCCTGCTTACTGTAGCTTTGTTTGCATGCATGTTCGCTTTGGGTTCCCTGGAACACTGCTTACACCTGCAATGCAGAGTTACAGTGCTTCTGTGGACTCCTAGTGACATCTGCATAGCGTACGATACATATGTCAAGTTTACACATGACAGAACGTCACTGTCCATCCTGTTCGCATGTACGTTGCCTGTGACACATTGCACATGTCTTACCTGGCATTTACCCACGTGTGCAGTCATATATGCCAGTGCTATGAAACAGTAGCAGTACACCCACACATACACACCTTCAGTATGTTGTTCCCCATTGGCCCTATGTGTTGGTACTCACCATGGCAATCACACTTCTAGGGTAGCATGTGCAAAGGTAACCTGTGAATCACTTCTATGGTCCAGTTGTGGTTTATGTGAGTCATGTAGCAATGTCACAGCTGCCACATGTATGCAGTCAGCCATCACCCTTGGCCAGGAACGTACAACACATGTGTGGGATGCCACCACATAGCCAATCTGGGGACTGAGCTCTCTGAACCCAGTAATGCCATACCCTGTCAGGTGGCATGTCATATTACAGTGACTACAATACAAGTCAGACATAGACACGCACTGACAGCATGCTGAACACACTGGGGCATACATGGGGACTCAGAATAGCATCCTGCCTGAGCATCACACACCTCCGCAGCTGGCACACAGGCATATGTTCCGTCGGAACAGAGCACATGCCACACATGGCACACACATCCCGTGTGCCACACACTCACAGCCTGTAGGGCTACACAACACACCTGCTACAGATGTGTCAGGTACCTGTCTTGGGTGCTGCACTGGGGTCCCGCTCAACAGGCTGTATCTGGTGAAGGTCACAGTGATATGCCTCAGGGGCACTATGGTCCACCACAGAACACATGCATACAGGTCAGTCAGAGGCATGGACACATATGACTCACTCATTGACCATGCCACTATGGATGACCTGAGACATACCTCCCTGGACTACATGATAGGGAACATAGAATAGATCTCTCAGCATGTGGCACGGGCCAGTATGAGCCTGATCTTGGTTGCCAACATACCCTCACCAGGTATGCTACCACTATATGTAGGAAGGGTGTTGTATGTCTACATTCTGCTCAGTCTCCAATGTCATTCATAGGGTATCTGCTGGCTGTCAACATGTGCTTACATGCTAGGGAAGCCACAATGATGTGCAAGGGTCAGCTTGCATGTGACACCCATGGCCCGATGTATATTGGCGAAGCTCCTTGATACACACATACTGCCTTATGCTGCAGGACACAGATTACATAGCCACCTCCGCGGGTATCACACAGGTTAGGACACTAACAGTGCTGCTACACAACACCAGCAGTGTACACCACAAGATGCATGCACTGGACACTGTCCTCAGCACGGTGAACTGCAATGTCTGTGCAGTACCAGAGTCCTGATTCATGGCTCACAGGTGCAACCCATCACTGCCAGGTTATGCCTCATACCATGCCTGTCGTCCCCTACACATGTAACACACATGGACAGGGGGTGGTATCCCAAGGCACCACAGATACACACACCTCCAGGTTGTTGGCACAGCACAAAGCATCAGGGCCTAATCATGTGCAGCTAACAGTGTGTCGGACTGCCATCTGGTTCATAGCCTGGCACACACAACCCTCCCATACACAGGAAAACTACCTATCCTCCATAACAACACTGGCAATATGACAGTCTCAAGAACTGTCTTTATATGGCTGGACTGCACCCAGCCAAACATTGTGCGTGAGCATTACTGTAGCTACAACACAGTAGTTGAAGGGTTCACAGCATGTGGTCACTGAATTGCAGTGGAATGACATGTTACCACTCCCACAACAGGTGGGAACATGCAGCACCTGTACATCGACTACATGTAGACTATATGGCCCAGACCAGATGTGTATCCCCTGCTGTAGGTATTTTACCATATACACCCATGCTGTATAGACACATACCGCGTGCGGCCCCTGCACAGTAAGACACAGTCATATTGTTATACATTGCAAATACCATTTATCCACTCGAGGCATGTGTCAGACATGGTAACTACTGCAGATCACAGGTATTTATGTGTATGTGTCACACACATGCATCATGTGTGTAATGCCATTGCTGGTTTAGGCAATGGCATGCATTGTTATGCACAAAGACCCACACAAGGTCATAATGTGTGACACAACCACACGTGGCAGTTGTGGGTTACCAAAACATACCTATCTGTACTCTGACAATGGTAATAGACCCAGTAGCAGAGCGCACTATTGGCATTACTGGCCAACTAGCCCTGTTTGGCTGTGCTGATAGTGTGGTGACATCCCCTGTGTTTACTGGGGGAATATGCAGCATCTGGTGTATTGTAGTATTTGCCAAAAGGATCTGTTCTCTCACACTTGCATTTGCACACACCCTACTACCCCCCCCACACACACACACGCACACTTGCAGGATTCATACCCCTACCTAAGTAAGTCACGACACTTGAGAAAGACGCATTAGTGAAGCGCACTATTCGGATTACTAGATGGTTCTTCTTCTCTGG
Source organism: Protopterus annectens (assembly GCF_019279795.1). Taxonomy (NCBI): domain Eukaryota; kingdom Metazoa; phylum Chordata; order Ceratodontiformes; family Protopteridae; genus Protopterus; species Protopterus annectens. Next base: position 325,680,592 of record NC_056726.1, on the reverse strand, counting down.
CTGTACTTATAGGGTGCTGACATCATCAGTGTTTTGAAAGGGTAATGTGCATCAGGTAGTGTGATCTCCTGATTGCCAAAACTAGCATGTTTTTCATACAGAAATGCACACACACAAACTCCCCACATACAAACACACACACACACTTGCAGGTTTCAAACTTCTACCTAAATATGTTATGGCACTTGAGAGTGACGCTGTAGCAGATTGCGCTATTCTCATTACTGGTAGCTGTCTCTTCTCCAGCTGTATGTATAGGATGCTGACATCATCACTGTTTGGAAAGGGTAATGTGCATCATGTAGTGTGATCTCAAAAAAGCACATATTTTTCATACAGAATTGCACACACATAGAGTCCCCACATCCAATCACACACACATGCCATTTACAGGTTTCAAACTCCTACCTAACTATTTTATGACACTCGGGAGAGACACATTAGCAGAGTGCGCTATTCGAATTACGGGGAGGTTTCCCTTCTCCTGCTGTACTTATAGGGTGCTGACATCATCCGTGCTGAGATAGGGGAATGTGCATCCTGTAGAGTGCTTTCACAGATGCCAAAAGGGACATCTCCCTCACACAGACTTGCACACACACTAACCCCCCTCTACACACATTGGGCAGTTGCAGGATTCAAACCCCTACCTAACTATGTTATGACACTCGAGACGGACGCATTAGCAGAGTGTGCTGTTTGCATTATTGGGAGGTTTCCCTTCTCCTGCTGTACTTATAGGGTGCTGACATCATCAGTGTTTAAAAAGGGGAATGTGCATCCTGTAGTGAGTTCTCCTAGTTGCCAAAAGGGATATTTCCTTCATACAGACTTGCACACACACTAACCCTCTCCATACACACTGAGCATTTGCAGGATTCAAATCCCTACCTAATTATGTTATGACACTCGAGACGGACGCCTTAGCAGAGTGCGCTATTCGCATTACTGGGAGGTTTTCTTTCTCCTGCTGTACTTCTAGGGTACTGACATCATCAGTGTTTAGAAAGGGGAATGTGCATCCTGTAGTGTGTTCTCCTAGTTGCCAAAAGGGATATTTCTTTCATACAGACTTGCACACACACTAACCGCCTCCACACACACTCTGAGCATTTACCGGATTCAAACCCCTACCTCACTATGTTATGACACTCGTGACAGATACATTAGCGGAGCGCGCTATTCGAATTACTGGGAGGTTTCCCTTCTCCTGCTGTACTTATAGGGTGCTGACATCATCAGTGTTTAGAAAGGGGAATGTGCATCCTGTAGTGTGTTCTCCTAGTTGCCAAAAGGGATATTTCTTTCATACAGACTTGCACACACACTAACCCCCTCCACACACACTGAGCATTTACAGGATTCAAACCCCTACCTAACTATGTTATGACACTCGTGACAGACGCATTAGCGGAGCGTGCTATTCGAATTACTGAGAGGTTTCCCTTCTCCTGCTGTACTTATAGGGTGCTGACATCATCAGTGTTTAGAAAGGGGAATGTGCATCCTGTAGTGTGTTTTCCCAGTTGCCAAATGGGACATTTCCCTCTCACAGACTTTCACACACACAAACCCCACTCACCCGCCCACACACACTGAGCATTTGCAGGAATCAAACCCCTACCTAACTATATTATGACACTTGAAGGAGACGCATTAGCAGAGCGCACTATCCGAATTACTGGGCATCTGTTCTGCACCTGCAGTATTTATAGGGTGCTGACATCTTTATTTCTACAGAGGTATGTACATGTAGTACTACCTGTCAGGTGGGGGATAGCATATATATGCATTTGCAGCCACCTACTTCAGGGTCAGATATGCACATCACACTGGCAGGTTATGTTCTATACCATGCTTTGTGACCACAGGACCTGTAACACACAACACAACCAGTCTAGAACACCACACCCACATCCAGGACACACACTTAGCTTCCCTGGGAACAGTGCCGGGATATGCAGGTGTTCACATACACCATTCCAGTTGTTAACATCAGGTACAGGCATATTGTGTGTGAGAACTACTCAGGCCTCTACCACTTTACCCTACAGCCACTACAATTTGTGGGTCCATGTGCTATGGCAGAACCACACACCACAGCCACATGGGGGAATACATATTGCACCTGTCCATCTGCAACGTGGGTACTCACTGTTCCACACCAGAAGTAGACCACCATTGTTGATATCTGACCATACCCACCTTTCCCTGGACATCTATATCCCATCTCCACCCCCAGGCAAGGTTGTCACTGCACACAAACTGTATTTAGCACAAGCAGACTCTACACTTGTGAAGACTGGGGTGGACGACTTCAGAGGACCCATGCTGGGGGACTATACTGGCCACTCAGCATAATCCTTGACAATTGCATTCTATGAGCATGTGTATGGTTTGCATTGATCATGCTATCCCACATATACCCATGACTGCTCCACAACACGACACCTGTCAGGTGTACACCAGCCATATATGAGCCGTACAACAGACAGAGTGAGCTAATACATTGCAGAGCTGTAGCCCACAGAGGGAGGACATCTGTGAACAGTTCCGGCACGGCACTTCATTCACACATAATCATCACAACACAGTGTTGACAGTGGAATTGTCCAGAGAATGCAGATAGGGCTCCCTCAGTCTGTTATTGACGGACACTTACTGTTAGAGATCCTCAGCAACCCTCTTCCAGCACACACCGACAACATGGCTGTGGCTTAGCACATTCAATCCCTGGGACCTCCACGGTGCCCCTGCTTGACAGAGGCACAGCTCACTAGCCTCACATGTTGCCTTATGTGACCTACTTTACAGTGGCACAGTAGCCTACTGTACTGGGGATGCAGATGCCAAGCACACTCTGGCTGAGCTGTCATTCCCTAGGGCAACAAGCCTAGTATTGACCTCTACACCCATATGTTCAATTGTCGGATGCACAATATTTGTTGTGCTGTTCTACTGTTTGCAGGTCTTTATCACCATAGCATTCCCTGTTCCTATGACCAACTTGTGTATCTTTGGAAGATGTTTGCATATGACAGCGATCCACTATATCACTTATGTCTCTGTAGTCATTTACTGTGTGCACTTGGCAGATTGCTGTGTTGTGGTTGGTTCCTGGACTGACACGTACAAATACCAGGTATGTGTGGCCAACTGCTAAATGGAGATATGGCCTAAGTGTGTGAGCATGCCCAGTTCAGCCTTTCCATGGCATGTTGTCTGACATATGCCTCATTTATCAAAGTGTGCGAGCATGCCCAGTGTGAGCTTTCCATATGTTGCACTCTGAAGTCCACCATATATTTGGGTGTGTGTGAACTTCAACAATATCTCACGTTTATGGTTGTGTGTTAGGTGTCATGTTGTGTACTAACTGGCCAACTGCTTCGTGTCTGCCACAACAGGGATTATACTGTGCCTGCAGGGATTGCATGGGATACTTTGCAGACAGTTCTCAACATACTTTCATAATGACCTAACACTGTAGTACCGTATAGTGTACTGGTTCAGTACTTTCACTGTGGTGGACAGTATCCTGGGCTTTAGTCCTATGACTGCTTGACATCTTCATAGTGAGCACAACAGACTGTGTAGAGGCCAGTTGTGCACATATGACCATGTTGCATTATGTTCAGATATGGACTACCTACACCAGGCTCGTCCAACATTGGTAGTGTATTCCACAACATGGGTGGACATTGGCAAACACTAGTGATGTTCCCTAGGCCATTTCTGATGCTAGTCACAGGGTGTGTTTGTCCTTGACACACATTGTAACTGAGTTTGCCATGACATATGTCATGGTTAGTATACTGTGCCTCCGTCTACCTCTGACATAACAGTGATACCCAGGGTTAGCCTACCATCTCCCATCCACTCATCAGGATTCCTCTTGAGGGGTGTCGATAAGTGACTCTCTGGCTGACCTGTACCTGGAGTTTACTGAAGAGTGGGGGTGCCTTCTGTGTTATGGATCATTCTGTACAGCTTGTCCTATGTATGTCAGTGCTGGGGTTCAGGTCTCTCATGTGCATATCTCACTGCCATTCAGATTGTACAAGGTGCAGCATGTTCATTGATTCCAGGTTGGACATGGCTTCATATATCAGGCACAGCTTGCCTGTAGCTGGGCAGTATGGCAGTGTGTGGGGCTGCAGTTTGTTTACTCAGGCAACACATGGCATCTGTTCATGCTCTTTCCTACTCCTGATGGGGTACTGTTGTGGACTTTACAGTTGATGGAGGTATCTGCTGAGGTATATCCCACAGGGGCTATTGTAGTCAATTGTGACGCTGATGGAGGATGACTGCAGAGCCACAGTGACATCCCCTTATCTACATCTGCCAACCTTTATGTTTGGGTGGGTATATAGTATATGTTTCTGCGAACACTACAGCCACATGTTTGTCCAGTGCAGGATATCTATCACCTTTTGTACCCAGGTCTCTCATTACATGTTAGGCGTTATGGGTTAACACCTGTGTGGTAATTTGTGGGCACTTACTGTATATCCACGGTGGTTGTCTATACACAGTTCTGCAATTAGCTTGCTGACATGGCTATGGCTCCAGTTGTCTGTTTGTAGGTGGCCCTTTTGTGGGTTGCTTGTGTCAGCTGGGGTCGGATATGGTGGGCTGTTTGTACTCCTCTGCATACATGTTCAGTCACAGTCCTTCCATGTTGGCCTATACCTATGGGACATATATACAGAACAGGGGGGGGGGGCCAGGACCAGGCCTTGTGGGATGCCACTCATATCTGCTTTGTAGTCTGACATGGATGCGGCATGTCTGACCATGTCAGTTCTGTCCTTGGTCTGGTTTGCAACCCCTCTACTGACATAGGGGTATATATTTAAGCTAGTGAACATATCCATACTGAACTCGTACGGTATTGTCTAGAAGCATATGCACGGTCCAGCTACGCTGTGTGGACCACATTGCCCTCATCAATGACCTTAATGACTGCTTCAAATGGGTCAGACATGTTTAGGGGCAGGATCTGCAGTTACGACAGCCACACTGTGTAGGGTCCAGTATCAGTAGGTCCACAATAGCCTTCTGTCTGCGGTACATACTGATCCTTTCCATAGCTGTGCAGACCAAGCTTGTCAGGATCCTGGGGTGGTAGTTTGCAGTATCCATAAAGGCAACACCTTTGTTGTGAAGGACCACTGTTGTTGTACACTGCTCTTTGGGTACATATCCTGTGGTAAGGCTGACATTGGGCAGTAGTGTGATTTGGCATTCCATTATTCTTGGAGTCCATGTTGGCCTCAGCCCAGGACACCATCACATACCTTTGCTGCTGTGTGTTTTGCTTTGCAGATGATGGCTGTTACCTCAGCATCTGCAATGTCAGGGGACCAGCATTCTGCTGGGATAGATATTTTGTACTCTGGGGGGGGGGTGTTTGCACTGCACCTGTCAGGTTGTATGTTAGCAATATGTGTGTGTGTTTGGTATGTTGTTTGTAATATCTGTGTGATTGAGCATATCTGTGGATGCCCAACATGGTTCCTACCATCAGTTAGGTAAGCCTTGTGATTATCCTTAGTGTCCTGTACAATTTGTATCTTGATAGGTTCATGGGTTCATACTAGGCTATCCACCCTAGGGCATTAGTAAGCCTAGCCAGAGTGTGTGTGTCTTTCGCCACCCCTTGCTATGTTTCTATTATGGCCATTTATGAATTTCTTTACTGGGCCTCTGTCTGGTCGTGACACAGTGAAGACCCCCAGTATACATGTACGATCATCCATCCACTTGGCAATATTCCTGTTGAGGGGTGTCAGTGAGGGGGGCTCTGCCTAACATGGATTGGGATCCTGTTTCTGGGTGTGGGGAGCCTCTGGGTTATGTATCTGTCCCTCCAGCACATCTTATTTCATTATGTGTTGAGACTGACATCTGTCACTCTCACAGCTCCAATGGCTTTGATTTCCTGTGGTGGAGCATGTCCATTACTCCTGTGTTGGACATGGCCTTGTACAACAGACATACAATACCTCTGTGTAGGTAGTCTGTGACTGCATTCAGCTGGGGTGTTTACAGCCAGGCAGCATATGACATATATTTCACACCCTTTATCCTCTTGGTGGGGTAACTGTGAGGTCTTCTGAGCCGCTGCAGGTGTCACGTATGGTACATCCCATATGAGTCATTGTACTAGATTATGGGTCTGATAAGGGAACAGTACAGCGGCACAGTGACCTCTGTTGATGTAGATGTGAATCCTTTCATGATACGGTGTCCAATATCGACAATCTTCCTAGCCACATTGGCATTGTCAGTGTCACATGACAGATTACTGTCGACTTGTGTCCCTAGGTCCCTGATTACTCCTTGCATACATAATGGTTTGCCACCTATGTGGTAATTTGTGTGTACCTTGTCTGGTATTTGGTGGGACATTCATACTGTCCAGTGTCTTCAGGATGTCTGGGTGGAGTTCTTGTGTGTGAGAGTGTGGTCTGTCGCATGCTACAGACTGTACAGCAGTTTGGACTACACTTAGGTGCACATGGGTAGTCTCCGCTGCTTTGTGCATTGTCAGTTACATGGCCATATGGGTGTCTGTGCTGCATATGGATACTCTACCTCCTTTGATGTTTTGGTCCAGGTGTTGGGGCCATAACACATGATATGTGGTATAACCTGGTAGTGCTGGTGTGCTATCACTAGGCTTGCAGCAGGCTTCTGTCACTGCACAGACATCAATGTTCTCCATAATGGGAAGTGCCTCAGGGGCATGCATATTGCAGTTTACACATCTGGCATTGGTCAGCATTACCCTTATGTTTCTTACCACTTATCTTTTCTAGGGTGGTGGGTAGTCTTTTTGGCCTTGCCTACATATGGCTCTATGGAGGTGGCAAAGGTCTTATCCAGTATCCAGACGCACAGGGGTAACAGGTGCAAGCCATCCCTGGAACAGCAGCATGGCTTGTCATGCTTGACATCTCAAGCAGACAGATATTAGACCCTCTTGGACTGACAGCTGTAACTGTGCCAGCTGTTAAACATGATCATTCTGTGTTTGTACTGTGGCATCATTCTTGGTGAGGGTTGGATGCTGCACACAGCCAGTGTCATACCGGCCTGGGGTACATACTCAGAGAGATCATCCATGTCTCTTTTCATGTAGTCCAGGGAGGTACATCTCAAGTCATTCACACCAGCATGGACAATGAGTGCATCATATTTCTGCTTGCTTTGGGGTGACCTGCGTACTTGTGTTATGTGGCATTTTGTGGCAGCCTACAGGCAGCTTACTCTACCCTTTCCCTTGTTCAGTCTGGTGAGTGGGACAGCAGTGTGTCTGCCTATACAGACACCTATTACAACTGTATCAGGCATGTTGTTTCTCCTTCTGGCCTGTGACTGTTTGGCACACCAGCTTTGTGTACTATTCATTGCATGTGCTATGTTTGGAGGTTGTGGTTGCTTGTGATCTGCTTTGGAGGCTTCTGTTGGTGTGGTGTGTTTGTAATTAGGGCCTCCGGGAATATTTTTCTGTGTTTATGTGTTTGGTTTACAGTTGTGGTAGGTCTATGTGGGACTGGGTTTGTGGTGTATGTGGTTACCTTCTCCTCCTGACTAGTTTTGACAGTATTGAGTTGGGGGAGCTCAATCTCTGGTTTGGATACATGGTTGCATCTATCACATATATTTGTATTTATTGGGGGGAGTTGTGGTTGTCTGTGTACTTGGGACAGGTGTCACATTGCCTCTGGATTCACAGATTCTACTTGTTGTGGCTGGACTTAGTGGATTGTATGTGTGGACATATGTTATTGCCATACTACTGGTCAGTGATTACTTCCCTTTTTATGTTTGCTCTATCATGTGGTAGCTTCCTCATTCTCTTGCATGGTTTGGTAATGGCTGGAGTCCAGCATGCCAGATGCCTGCGTGTATGGCATTGTGTGTTGTTGTTTTTTGTGATTGCATACTCCAAGCATTCCTGGCTGTGTTCATGGAATGCCTGTATAACATGTTCTGTGGTGTGTCCTATATTCTGCACTTGCACAGGGCCTTTGGATTCAACATCAGTTTGGAGGGCTGCAACCTATGCTTTACACATGTTTTTCACTGTGGTATTCTGGCCAGGGACTGGGGTCGGGATGTGTATATCCAGTGTGATTACTCTATGGTCTGGTCTTACCAGTGAAGGATACACTTCTCATCTTGCCATCCAGTACACATGTTGCTGATTATCACATCCAGTATGCTTACCCCTCTTGTGGGAGTGGTACGTTGTTCCTGGGCACTTTTGTTTATGGATTCTGGGAACTTTTCTCCAACTGTGTTGGTGCTAGTATAATGCTCCCGGTGTATGTCTGGGTATTTTCAGTCAAGCAATATAATGTTGTTTTGGGGGCTTGATATATTCATGTATTCCAGCATAGGCCAGGTGCAGTTCTTGGTATTAGGACAGTAGTCTGCAGCAGGCTATATACTGGGAGGTGGTTTTAGCCATTGGTATTTGACCATGGCTAATCCATGCTGCTTCTTGTTGTGGTACCAACATGGGGGTGTGGTTATCCTTGACATTTATTGCTAGTCACCCTCCTTTTGTAGCTTGTTCCATGTTTTGCGGCTGTACAGCACAGTATGAGGTGTGACCTGGCAGTGTTAGGGTGCTGATGTGAGCCTTGACCCAGTTCTCTATTACAGGACTGATATCTACATTCTCCATACTGTGTGCGTTTACACAGCACATATCTTGCTGTTTAGACTTCTGGCATTGGGTAGCATTACATCTAGGTTCCTATCCCTTGTGGTACCTATGAAGGTGGGTTTGTGTTTTGAGACTTACCTATTCAGGGCATGCTGTGGGTACTGACAGCCTTTGCCAGTATCCATGGGGCATGGAATGATAGGTGCACGCCACCCCTAGCAGTTGGTGCATCATGTCATGCTCTGCATGTCTTCCCAGCCTGAAACACATTGGCTCCCCTTTGACTAACTGCATTACTTCAGCCAGTTATTGCACTTGATCATCCCATTGTCATTTTGTGGCTTCATGCTTGGTGAGGGTGGATGTTAGTCAGGGTGCTCAGGTGTGCATATAGTACATGGTGTTACATTACTTAACACATGGCATTCATGCCTCAGGTGGTGCTGCAGGGCTGCCTCTGTCGGATGCATATTACACTTCCCTGTACATGTTTGTGAGCAGGTCATGTCATTTTAGGCATCCATGTTATTATTTGAGTGAATCAGAGGGGGTATCATTCCCAGGGATCCTACTGAGCCAGTGTATGTGCTATGCGTTGCCTCTTTGCCAAGGCCAGGGCATACTGGGCACGCCTACTTCTGCCTACTGGGGCAGGCTCAGGTTGTTCCTCCTCCGAGTCACGCTCTGCCTGTGATGGCCTTGGCAATGGTGGGGGGCTGTTTGGCCCAGCCCTATACTGGTCCTGCTGCAGCTGTTTTCGCAAGATCATATTATGTAGCATAGCACATACCATGACAATTTGGGTACATGTAGTTGGTGTGTACTGCAAGGCTCCACCAGATGTGTCCAGACACCGGAACTGTGACTTGAGCAGCCCAAACACACGCTCTATTACATTAAGTGTTTGTGCATGTGCCTCATTATGGCGTTCCTGTTCAGGTGTGTGTGTGTTTCTGATGGGTGTCCTCAGCCACAGCTCCAGTGCATAACCTGCATCCCCCACTAGGTGTCCGTGTGGGATGTCCCCATTGGCAAATGTCTGGTACAGCTGCGTCAAATGCCAGATGTGGGAATCATGGTAACTCCCAGGGCAGCCAGCACACACATTCATTATTATGCCCTGGGCATCACACATGACCTGGCAGTTGATGGAGGGGAAGCCCTTGTGGTTAATGTAGGCCCTACCCCGCTCACCGGCTGGTGCTTTGATACATATGTGCGTGCAGTCTATTGCACCCACTACCTCAGTGTATTCTGCTATTTGCTGGAAGAGATGCATATTGCTGGCCAATACCTCACGGGCATTGGGGAAATATACATGATCACCGACATGTGCTGACATGGCATCCAGGAACTGGTGCAGTACCCTGGAGGCTGATGCCTGTGATATCCCCATCGTATCACCAGTTGGTCTCTGGATGGTACCTGTTGCTAGTATTCTTAGGCCAACACATACCTTGGTTTCCACTGGGATGGGTTCCCCTCTGTTGGTTCTGTGTGTGAGGCGTGGCCTGCACAGCTCAACAATTTGCTGCAGGAGCTTTCTGTCCACTCTATAGTGCTCTACTATCTCCAGCTCATGTAACCTGTGGTAGGTGACCCTGGGCCTGTACACTCTTCTCCGTCTCCTCACTGTGGGTTGTCTGGCACCATCTGCATTGTCACCACCCTCAGCAAGTCGCCTATGTCTCATTATGACAGCTATGGCAGCCCCTAACATTTCTGCTCTGAGTGAAGCTTTTTCAGTTTTCACTTCTATTAGCTTACTCCTGTCTTGCAGTGTCTCTTAAGAGAAACATCCTGCACTACTGTTTGCAGAGTTTTAAGTGCTGGGCTGGGCTACTATTCTGCCTGTGTAATTGCCTGCTTCTAATTGTTTTCACCTGCTAGCTTCAGCAGTAATCCCTGCTAGCTTCCTAGTAATTCTGTTGCTTCCTTTTTCCTTTCTGTTTCCTCAGGGGGGAGCAACGTGCATACTAGCAGAAACACGCTCACAGTGCCTTACACGCACGCACATGTGGTTACACGGTTCAGAATCTACTTATTTGGGTTAAAACGCGTGCACACCCGTGCAAACACTGTTACACATCTGCCAACAGCCTCCAACATGCTCAGCCTGCTCTACACGCGTGCACACCAGCGCAAACAGTGTTAAACATCTCCCAACACGCTCCCACATGCTCAGTCTGCCTTACACACGCGCACACTGCCCTACTCGCGCTTCATGGCTTGCACACGTGCGCATGCACGCCCAGCAAGAAACTTTGGTGTAAGTAACAGTGTACACCTTCCATTTCTTGACTTTCCCTGACTTATCTTGTGGCACACCTCTTTCCATGATCTGTGTCTGTCATCTGTCATGTTGCACTGACCTCCAATGAACTGCATTTCTTTCTACCATTCCCCCCTGTGATGTCACCTATCGCCTACTCTATTCCTCCCCCTTATGTATCTCTTACACTACTCAGACTGTGCTCATTTGCTATGTGACTGTGAGATTCAGTATCCTAACCCTCATTTACATGAGATTGCCTACTAATGCTTAGTTACATGTCTTAGACTCAGCTTCCCCCCTTAGCAACCACTACACGGTGGCCATGTTGTTTTTGGTCTGCTGGTCCCTGCATTGTCATTCCATGTATTGCATGAAACCCACATTTGTGGGTTTATAACCTTCATTTTTATGTTTTATACAGCGCAGCCCGTTTGTGCGGGGCTGCGCTGGGTTTATATTTTTATTACTTTTGCATCGGGTTACCTTGCCAATGGCCACATATTTGGCCATTGGCATGCTGCCTGAGACATATGCACCCTTTATTTGGAGCTGACATGGCTCCGTTGTGGAATTTGCAGAAACGTACTCAGTTGTCAACTGAGTACATTTCTGCAGCTAACATGTCTCTTACATGGGCTGGTTTCTGCTTCGTGGATCGCTAATATACCTCATTTGCATACCTTTCGGCTACAAGTGAGGTATTTAGCATGTCCACGCCCAGTCCATGTAAGAGACATTTTAGCTGGTCTCTTACACGGAGTTTAGGGCTGTTCCTGGATCACGAGGCTTGCATGGAGTGTTACACGTCTCTTACACTCCGTGCAAGCCTTCGTGAATCCTGCCCATTGTCTATAAGGTAAAATGCAAAGTTAATGGCAAGCTGGATTAACAGAATTATTTGATTCAGAGTAGACATAGAGTATGCCAGGCAAACGCTAGATGTCTGATTGTTACCATAATAATTCACAGCAGTGTGCTGCATGTGGCAGAAGGTGTAAGAGGTGCAATACACTGGGCCATGTTGTTGTCATTTGTATTAGTGCAAGTAAAGCAGATAACTAAAAATAATGTACATAAAGCATTTTATTGCATTCTTTTAATACTGTGTCAGATGTAGAAGCTGACTAGGAATTAAAAATACCAGTACATGGAACTAATGTGAGTTTTAAACTAGATTCAGGGTAATGTCGAGTGCTACATGTAGACGTTGCTTGAAGTGTCCACCATTGAATGAACCAGAGACTGAAATGTATAGCCTTCAGGCAAGCATTGGCAAATTTCTAGTTATTTTTGAGAGAGATGGTCAGAAGTTTGACTTTGGGGTTTATGTGCTAGATGGTCTGTATATACATAATCTGCTCATCCATGAGAAGTGAGCTTAATGGCAAGAATAAAGGAAGTTAGTATAGACTTGTATAGTGAAGTTGTTCTGCTTGAATGTGAACCGACAATTATCAATCTAAAACCAGATGCTCTTCCATATGTCGTAAATACACCAGCAAGGGTACCATTACCTTTGGTGCCCAAAGTTGTTTCAGAACTACAATGAATGAAAAACCTTGGTATTGTAGAAAGTGAGACTGAAATGACTCAGTAGTGGGCTTCCAGGGTCCTTATTGTTAAAATTAATGGTCTAATAAGAATATTTGTTCACATGAAAAGGCTCAGTAATATTGCTGTGTATGAAGAGCTACATTACATACATTGCAAGATAAAGTACCCAAAGTAGTAAATGCAAAAGTATTGTTTACATCTGATGCTTTCAGTGGTTTCTATCAAATACCATTACACAAAGAATTCCAAAGCTGACAACTTTCATTACCCAATGGAAAGGTTCTGTTTCAAAAGACTGCCCCTTGGTATAACCTCAGTGCATCAGATTTTTCAGTGTATAATGACTGATTTACTTAAGGGTTTTGATTGTTTTGTTGTTGCTGTGATGAATGGTATCTTGCTCTTTCGTCCAGACAAGCAAATGCATCATTCGAGATTAGAGGCAGTGAGGCAAGTAATCAAAATTCAGGTTTTAAACTTAATAAAGAGAAGAGATTTGCACTTGAGGAATCAAATATGTGCTAATGTATCAAACTGGATGTAGGCGATGTCTGAGTAATAACTGAGAAGCAAGATCCATCATACGTAATTGAAATGAGATATGCCCTAGGCATGATCAAATATTTGGGCAAGTTTGTAGCAGAAGTCTTACTATTATCTAACCTTTAACAGGCTTGTTAAAGAAAAAATGTGCCCTGGTCCGGGGGATATGCTCAAACTCACATGTTCACCTAAAGCAAAGAACTGTTTTTTGACAGTTCTAGTGCTAGCATATTATGTCACTAAACAAAAATACTGTTATTGTAGATGCTAGTAGCATTGGCCTAGGTAGGTGTTGCTCCAGAGAGATGTGAACAATTGTTATGCCATATGGCCTATTGTTCCAGAATGTTATGAAACTCTGATCAAAGGTATTCTCAAACTGAAAAGGAATGTCTTACAAGTATGTGGACATATGAAAAGTAGTTCAGGTACCTATTGGGCCCCTAGAGTTTACAGCTCCAAACTGACCATAAACAACTAGTTCCTTTAATCAATTCATAATCTTAATAAAGTGCCACTAAGGTGCCAGAGATTGGCAATACAACTAAGAATGTTCGAGGCCAGTACATGTTCCAGGTAAGCAACTCCTTGTTGCTGATATACCATCCAAAAATCCTATATGTAGCCAATCATTATCTGAAACCAAATATGAAGCTGTCACATATGTGAAGCATGCATAATGATAAAAAGGCCTGTACCCACCAAAAGACTAGAGAAACTTAAACTGATGTTATTCACCATGGGTATAAGGGAAGTGCAAGCCCATGGATTCAAACAACACTACTTATCCACAAGTACATTATAGTCAGTGCTTAGTTATCAGAACAGAATAGCTTATTGTTATAGAAAGATAGAATCTTGGTAACCCTAAATCAATGAGCAGAGGTGCCACAGGAAATGCATGGAGATCATAAATAAAGAGAAACACCCAAAATGTCTATATAGTGTCAAGTAGTTAACAAGTTAAACTTAATGTCAGAATGGCAAATCTGTATTATGCACAAAACATAAGAGAGACATGACCCTCTAATGCTAAAGCCATTGCCACAAGTCCACAAAAGACAACCACTGAGTTGTAGGAGTTTAAAGGCTAGAACTATTTTGTTATTGTTGACTGGTACTCACATGTCATCTAATTAATTCATATACCAGCTATATCCAGATTTTATATATATATATATATATATATATATATATATATATATATATATGTGCGTGTGTGTGTGTGTGTGTGTGTGTGTGTGTGTGTGTGTGTGTGTGTGTGTGTGTGTGTGTGTATAAAGATACACACACATATACACACACACATAGATACATAGATAGATATAAGTCTGGCAAAAGTGGTCAAAACTTACAAATGTCGACATTGGTTTTGTCGACTCAATTTTGTCTACAAAGTAGATGGTTGACAGGTTTGTGAGATCAACAATATCTGGGGTTGGGAAATATGCCACTTCCCAAGGAATGGCACAGTCTCAGAGTAAATATAGCAGATGGGGTGCATCCCCCATATGGGAATTACAGGGAGGCTTGCCCCTTGCAAAAAATTATGCATTTCTCCTTTTTTAAATTTTTAGTTTGCATGCAGTAAGGATTTTCCTCAAACATAATTAATGCCCTGTCAAAATGTGTGCTGTCAACCTTTTGAGGTCAATGTTGTTGACTTTAACATTCCAGTGTTTCGATCATTGCCCATTTAAGAATAAGTCTGTACCATAATGCACTCTGAGTACCGAGTTGTTAAGTAGTCAGGTGTGAGATGTATTTTGTTGCTATGTTTTTTATAATAAAGTTATCTGTTTAACAAACCCTTTGCTAAATCCTGACATTAATGAAATGATCCTCACTATAAGCAGTCTACATTTCATAGTAGCATCTGAGACATGATTATTTTCAATAAATAGAAACTCATTCTATAAGTCCATTAAGGCATTAATCCTTTCTTCCCCTGGAACAATTAATGTGCTATGATGTGTAAAGACATTGCTTGATTGACAGTACATTTCCTATAACCTGCCCACAGACATCAACAAAAAAGCATTTCTGAAAAGTGGCAAGCCTTCCTACACTCCCGATGTAGAAGGAAACCCCCAGCACCTTCAGACTTATATCTACAAACTCCACAGTTGGGTATGTGGAGCCAGCTATGGAAGCAAGAATAGTAGAACAAGACAGCTCTAGTCCATCATTTCTTTTCTTTTTATTGAATAGGATTCCCCTCTGTATGCTGGTCATAAAACCTCCCCCTACTTGGCACCCTTTCATTTCCCGAGGTAGCAATTTTCAGATACACTTGGAAGAGAGTCGTTTAGAGGGAAGCCATCATACAGGCAGACATTTGGTTTGTTATCATTCAGGCTTTGAGGGCATTTTATTTTGAATGGCCTAACCATTTCTCTGGTGATAACATGAGCACTTGTATCACTGTAAGGCCCACCTATGCCATTTTATTTGTGCAACTGTGCTCCTCAACATGTTTTGACAAGGTTTATCATCTCCAGCTTGGGTGGTTCCCCCATGTCTGTGTCCTCTCTATACCAATCCTGACATAACTCTACCCTGCATCAGATGCTGTGTCAGCAGAGCCAGGACCACCATCACCCCCATCCTGATGGACAGACCCATCCAACCAGTCTGTTCCATCAAGTGCCTGAGCTACTAATTGAATTTCATGTCATAGTTTCTTTATTCATTAATATCAGAATTGAAAAAAGTAGCTGTGAATGTTAACAATGTGAATTGAAGAGTAAAAATGAATGGAGGAGGTATTTATTTTTGCTGTGTTAGAGTGTTCTGAGGTGGGTAGCCTGATGGCTTACAGCCCCATTCATGATGACTGATCTTGCTACAAAACTGGATAAACTAAGAGAACTAATGTCTAAAGGTCTGTTTGATATTGTAGAAATAAAGTAGTTAATTATAGTGCATCCAACTGCAATACAGGCTTGCATGGCTAAGGTGTCATTTTTGGAGAAAGTATTGAATATGCAAAACTGTTATCCTCAAGAAAACATATCAGAAGATTGTGACTGTCAAATGGGAAATTCCAGTGTTGCAGGCCAAGTTGGGAAAATAGCTTGTTTATGAGTTATTTGCGACTGATCAGGAAGGGAAGACATTCTTACGTATTTGGAAAATAATTTGCCACAGCTGCTAAACTTAGAACTTCTACACAGCCTTTTAATTAAAAGGATACTCTGGGGCATAAAACCTTCATTCTGATGAAGCAGTAATCCACAGCAAGGTATTGACCTATGCCAACAAAGGCAGACTATTTTTTTAATATATCCAATTAACATACCCAGCACATTAAGTTTAAGTGTCCACGACTAAGAGTATGTTATACTTAAAGCTTGGACGTTTCAGAAGTAAAAAATTATAATCAACAAATAGTAATAGTCAAGTAACAATAATTAACTACATACACAGTCTTATCAAGAAACTATACATCATAAGTATTATTCAAAAAAATATTGATTAACTAACTCCAAAGGAAAACCATTGGTATGTGTAGAATAGACAGTGTACAAAAGTTCTCAGGCAGATTCCGCCAGGAGAGTAAACATATTGTCCTATATCCAGAGTCAGTCATTAAAAATATAATACAAACTTCTGCAAACTATATAAATCAAAGCTTTGCTGACTCTGAGCAGTTCAGGGAGGCTAGCAGGCACTGAAATCTAGATTTTGGTTGAAATTTGAAAGTGTTTTTGCAGACGCTTTGAAGCAAGAGATGCAAGTGCTTCTGCCCATATAGTGTACAGTCCACATATTACATCTCACTTCTGCAGAGGAATGTTGACAGATTAGATAGACAGCTGATGATCTATATTTATGTACAGCACTTCCAGATGGGGTCTAGTATTCTTCAGAATAAAATTAAAACCTACTTTCAACTAGTACAGGTATATATATAGAGACTTTAATTCAGGAAATATACCATCAACTGACATGTTATTTTAGGTTAATCTATATAGACCTCTAAACTTGACAACTGATACAGCAATATTAGTTTTGCTAGCAGAAATCAGAATGCCATAATTTTCTTTAAATTATAAGCCTTTTTGCATGTAAATATGATATACTGCCAAAAATAATAACTACTACACTCTAATCAACTCAGTACAACTGCTGAAAACACATCTGTTGGAAATATTTACAAACAACATAGTGAAGCAGTAAAAATGTTTCTTTTTAAGTATTCAAAAGAGGTGAATGACAGTTTATGTTTGACCTTCATAAGCACTTGGGTTTGAGGCCAGTTATTTTACATTAAGAGGGTTCGTGTTCTGCACTCTTGTGGGAGGAGAGGCTGGACTCTGTCCTTCTGAGCTGGGAATTTCTAGTTAAAGCTTATAGTGCCTATATATTTGAACTGCTTCTTACTGAAATTGGTACACCTCGTTTGCTGTAGCATAGACTAGATCCAGGCCTGCTGAATCTAGCTTTGTTTGTATAACTTGAGCATTAATCCAGGCATTCTTTAAAGTATTCAGTTGTATTTATTACTGCTGGTAGTAACTTGATTAAAGTGTAGCTATCATTTCTAAGTCTTTTGGATTAAGCACTTGGGCTTCAGACCAGTTGTTTTACATTAGGAAGGTTTGTGGCCTGCACTGTGGTGGCAGGACAGGTAGCTTACATCCTTCTAAGTTGGGAACTGCTGATTGAGAGCTCAGTGTCTGTTATTCTAAAAGTGTATTAGTTCTGGTTTAAGCACTTGGGCTTCAGGCCAGTTATTTTACGTTAAGAAGGATTGTGGTCTGCACTCTTGTGGGAGGAGAGGCTGGACTCTGCCCTTCTGAGCAGGGAATTTCTGGTTAGAGGCTTATAGTGCCTGCATATTCTAACTGTTTCTTACTGAAATTTTTACACCTTGTTTGCTGTAGCATAGACTAGATCCAGGCCTGCTGAATCTAGCTTTATTTGTATGCTTGTTGTTTGTTTATTTCCCTGAAACGCTAATTCCACCTAAAACGCGGCCTTTTAGCACTTCTGTGGATCCCTAGTGATATCTGCATTGCTTACTGTACTTATTTCCTTGTTTCGCTTGAAAGAAAGTTACTGTTTGTCATTTTTGCATTTAAGTTACCTGTAACACATTGCATTTAAGTTACCTGGCACTTGCTCACTAAAGCAATTATATAAGTCAGCTCTAAAAAATTAAAAGCACTACACCCTCACAAACTCCCCTTGAGTACCTTGTTCCCCATTGGCCCTTTTTTTCAATTATAAAGGAATTCCCAATACTATTCTAGCATGTCCAAAGGTCAGTTGTCAATCTCTTCTCCGGTCCAGCTGGTGAATCTGGGAATCTTGAGGCAATGTTACAACTGCCTCATGTACACAGACAACCCTCTCCTCCTCCCAACAAATTCCAACACATGTGAGAGATGCAACCATACAGCCAAACTGGAGGCTAAGCTCTCTCAACTCAGTACTGGTGTAACCAGTCAGGAGGAGAAGGAAACCACACTCACTACAATTCCAGTCTCACATAGACCTACCACGACAACAAACCAAACACATAAACACACAAAAACATACTTGGAGGCTCTAAATAAAAATCTGCCAAAGCAGCAGAGACCTCCAAAGCAGACACCCAAGCAACCGCTACCCCAAAACAAAACACGTGCAACACATAGCTCACAAAGCCAGTGTGCCGAACAGGCACAGCCCTTAAGGCTAAACAACACACCTGATACACTTGTAATAGGTGACTCTATCGTCAGGCACACTGACGTCAAGCTCACCAGGCTGAACAAGGAGAAGGTCACGGTGAGCTGCCTGTCAGGCGCTAGGATCCGTCACATAACACAAGCACTCAGGTCACTCCAAGGCAAGTACAAATATGACTCAGTCATTGTCCATGCTGGTGTGAATGACCTGAGACGTACCTCCCTGGGCTACATGAAAAGAGACATAGAAGAGCTCTCTGAGCATGTAGCCCAGGCCGGTATGACCCTGACCTTGAGTAGCATCTTACCCTCACCAAGAATGATGCCACAATATGAAGACAAGATGATCAATTTCAACAATTGGCTTAAGTGTTGGTGTCATTCAAAGGGGATCCAATGCCTGTCAGCCTGGGATGACATGCTCGACAAGCCACGATGCTTCGCTAGGGACGGCTTGCACCTGTCACCCCTGGGCTTTCGGATATTGGCAAAGGCTCTTGCTACACCCATAGTGCCTTTTTAGGCAAGGCTCAAAAGACAAACCCACCTCCATAGGTATCACAAGGGATAAGAAACTAAGAGTAATGCTACTCAACGCCAGAAGTCTAAACCTCAAGATGCACGCACTCGAAACTCTCCTTAGCATGGAGAACATCGATATCTGTGCAGTAATAGAAACCTGGTTCAAGGCTCCCGAGAGCACCCCAGCACTACCAGGTTATACCTCATACCATGCTTTTCGGCCCCAAAACTTGGACCGAACCACAAAAGGAGGGGGAGTATCAATATTTGTCAAAGATACCCACACCTCCAGGTTGGTGGCACAGCACGAAGCATCAGAGACTATCCATGTGCAACTAACTGTGGGTAAAACTGCCTTCCAGTTTATAGCCTGCTACAGAACACCCTCCCAAACACAGGAACCCCACTTGGCCTTCCTGAGAATACTGGAAAATATGAAGGTCTCTCCAAACACCATTATATTGGGCGACTTCAACTACCCAAACATAGACTGGGAGCATTACTCTAGCTCCAACACCCTAGCCCAAAGGTTCCTAGAATTTATAAACTCAAATGCTATGGAACAACTTGTTACCACTCCCGCAAGAGGGGAAAACATACTGGACCTGATCATCACCAACATGGGGACACTATGCTCCAGACCAGAAGTGTATCCCTCACTGGTAAGATCAGACCATAAACTAATCTCACTGGATATTCACATCCCGACCCCACCCCCTGCCCAGAAAACCACAGTGAAAAACTTCTCTAAAGCAAATTTCACACGCCTCAAAACCGAGGTGAAATCCTTCAAAGCCCCCGGGCCTGTGGAAAATACGGCCCAGACCGCAGAATCCTTTATAAACCCATTCTATGAACACCTTCAGGAATGCATGGATCATGCAATCCCAAATAAAACCAAGACCCAATCCTCCAAAGGCAGACGTCCTGTCTGGTGGACCCCAGCCATAAACAAACTATACAATAGAAGGAGGAAGCTACTACATGATAGAACAAAACCCCAAAAAGGGAAGGCATCTCTGATCAGTATTAGCAAAAAACTACGGGCACTCATAAAATCGTCTAAGGCCAGCTTCGAGAGAAAAATTGCACAGGACACTAAGGATAATCACAAGGCTTTCTTTAGTTATGTTAGGAACCTGGGTGGGAATTCCCAGATATGCTCAGAATTAGTCCAAAATGACAAAAAATACACCGAGCCCACAGACATTGCCAACATCCTAGCTGACAGGTTCAGTGCAAACTTCTCCCCCCTCTCCCCACCAAAAGGACAAATATCTATCCCAACAGAGTGCTGACCCCTGACATCTCAGATGCTCAGGTAAGAGCCGGCCTCTCCAAAGCAAAAAACACAGCATCAATGGGACCAGATGGTGTCCCGGGCTGCGTCCTACATGAACTCCAAGAAGAGCTAAACCCAAACATAAAACTACTGTTCAATCTTAGCCTTACTACAGAATATGTACCCAAAGAGTGGCGTACAGCAACAGTGGTCTCTCTCCACAAAGGTGGTGCCTCAACGGATCCTGGAAACTATCGCCCCATAAGCCTGACTAGCTTGGTCTGCAAAGCTATGGAAAGGATCATCATGGACCTCATAAATAAAGATATTGGGGACCTACAGACACTGGATCCTACCCAGTTTGGCTTTGTTAAGGGCAGATCCTGCCTCTTAAACCTGGTCGATTTCTTTGAAACAGTCACCAAGGCCATTGACGAGGGGAAGGTGGTCCACACAGCCTACCTGGACCTGCAAAAGCCTTCGATACAATACCCCACTCGGGCATTATAGATAAGCTCACCAGCTTAAATATAAACCCCTATGTCACTAGATGGGTTGCAAACTGGCTCAAAGACAGAACCCACATGGTTAGAATAGCTGGAGCCATGTCAGACTCCAAACCAGTTACAAGTGGCGTCCCACAAGGCTCAGTCTTGGGACCTCTCTTGTTCGGTATATATTTCTCGGAGGTACAGGCCAACATGGAAGGACAGTGGCTGACCAAGTTCGCAGATGACTGCAAACTGGGCACCATAATAGACTCTCCAGCTGACACAAGCATCCTCCAAAAGGGCCTCATAGAAACAGACAACTGGTGCCAGAGCCATGGCCTCAAGCTAAACGCCAAAAAGTGTATAGTCATCCCCTTTGGCAAAAACAAAGTGCCCACAAATTACCACATAGGTGGTAATCCATTAAGTACAGAAGAAGTAATTAGGGACCTGGGGACCCAAGTTGATAGCAATCTCTCATTTGACAACCACGTGGCCAAAGTGGTTAGAAAACATTTTATATAGCCCACCTAATCATGAAGGGATTCACATCTAGATCAGGGGAGGTCATCGTGCCTCTTTACTCATCCCTCATCAGGCCCATAATTGAGTACAATGCCCCTTCTGGGATGTACCTTACCAGACACCTGCAGCAACTGGAAAGACCCCAAAAGTACCTCACCAAGAGAATCAAGGGCTCAAACAGATGCCGTATGCTGCCCGGTTAAAGAAACTCCAGCTCTACTCAGTGGCATACCGCCTGCTCAGAGGCGATCTGTGCCTGACTTATAAAGCCATGTCCAACCCGGAATTAATGGACATGCTGCACCTCAGAAAATCCAAATCCCATCGAGCTACGCTCGAGGGACTTAAACCTCAGCACTGAAATAAATAGGACATGCTGGAGGGACAGATTCATAACCCAGAGGCTCCCTTCACTCTGGAATAAAATCCCAGTCCAGGTTAGGCAGAGTCCCTCATTGACTCTCTTCAAGAGGAATCTTGATGAGTGGATGGGAGATCGTAGGTTTACCCCGGGTATCACTTCTGTGTCACTGTTATACAGAAGCGCAGGATACTAACCTCGAAAAAGGGCATAGCAAAATTAATTTAAAATGGGTGGCGAAAGCCATACACACTCTGGCTAGGCTTATAAATGCCCTAGGGCAGATAGCCTAGTATGAACCTATGAACCTATAATCCAGTAATTTCCACCCTGTCCACCTGACAATAATTTTCCATTTGAGCTACAAGAGGATATCTACCCCTGAAGTGAAATATGGCCTAGTTGCTTTTCCTAAGGACCTGTATGGCAGTCATATAACATAAATAGTTTGCCACCTTCAAAGTGATCCAGCTGGGGAGTTGTTATAGCAGAAAAAGGTATATGGGAATTGGAGTGAGGTATGCCATCTCTTGTCACAACCATTCTACCTTGGGCCTATCTCCTGCTTCCTCAAAAATCACTAAGTAGAAAAGCTTTTGTTTAGAGCTTTATGTTCACCATACTCAAATCTCCAGTCTATGGAGGAGCATAAATAACTGTTTGGAGTAATTTTCTTTACCTCACCTCTAAATATATTGTTTCAGCAGCATTTGAATCACATAGATCTTCTCAGAGGAAGCTAGGGGAAAAATGGAGCAGCATCACACTAATGGCATTTAACAAAGGAATGCATACATGTCCCCATGTGTGCACTGCTGAATAAAAGCTTTCTAACAAGAACTTAAAGATCAAGTTATCATTTCAACAGGAATGCTGGGTAACTTAATATGCAGATGTGTTGGCAGCCTAAGCATAAACAAAAAGATAAGCATGTTGAGGCACCATGTAGTGATTTTGTTTCTCGATTTACTAGAGACAGTTTTGACTTGGAAACAATGAATTTCAACCCCAAAGTTTTACGAAAGGCATAAGGGATTCAAGTAAATTTTGGAGATTATGTTTTATTTTAGAAGATAATAGTAGAGTGCTAACCTCTTTACTGAAGTGATTCCAGGTTTTAGTTTCACTTACAGATTCAGAATGAAGAGAAACAGGCTGAACGGCTAGCATAAACATGATAGGGGAGTAGAAGCCAACTTGGAGAGTGCTCTTGTTACTAGATCAATGACTCAGGGGGTGCTTTATAAGCCTAGCCAAGTTTTCCTGGAAGAATAATGATGCTCTGTTTCTAAACAGGACATTGAGAGCCATGCATTTATAAGCTACCTCTGTTCATAAGGGACATGGGTATTAAGTCCAGTGTAAATTTCCTATTCCCCATCCACTGGTCTAGGTTGCTATTAAACTGAGTAATAGACAATCTGAGATTCACATGGATGGGAAGCCTGTTCCATCGGAAGGTCAGTCTCTGTGACAAATATCTGTCTCTCCAGCATGTTCTGTTTAAGTTATAGACAAAATCCAGGTCCCTAGACCTTGTATTTCTGGTATGCTTTGACTTACGAATATGTAGGAGATTTATAAGTGAAGGGTTTGCAGATGCCTTGTAAGTCATACATAGATCACCCCTCAGCAATCTATAGGAGACTGAGTAGAAGAAAAGGGCTTTAAGGCGCTCTGCATAAGGCAGGTTTATTACGCCTTGTATTCTTTTTGTAAGGAACCTCTAAGGTTGCTCTAGTTGCTGCATATGCCTGGTCAAAGGGAGCATTGTACTGTATGATTGGTCTGATAAGGGCAGAGAACAGTAGGATAATGACCACTTTGGACCTAAATGCAATGCCCTTACTTACAAGTTGTGCAGCATAAAAGTATTTTCTCACCACTGTGGCCACATGGTGGTTAAAGGTAAGGCTACTGTTTATGTGCGTACCCACATCCCTCACCACTGGGTCAACACTTAGGGGAGTATTATCAACATGGTAATTAGCCAGGATCGTTGATTTCCCAAAGGGTACAATTATGCATTTCTTAGCATTGAGTTTAAGACCATGATTTTGGCACCATTTATTAGTCAGAGATAGACCTTTTGATGAATGCTAGTGTCTGCAGGGTTGTCAATGATAACCAACAGCTTGCAATAATTTTCAAACTTAGTCAACCATAAACCTTTAGCATTTGCTTCCATTTCAGAGAAATAGATACCAAAAAAGAGCAGGCCCAATCCAGAGCCCTGGGGGACTCTGCTAATGACTGGCTGCTTGTTGTTGGTGGCCTCACCTATTTTGACCTCCTGGGTCCTATCAATGTGCCAGTTGGCTAATCAGTGGGTGATAAAATGGTTTATGCCTAAATTAGTGAGCTTGTCTATAATGCCTGTGTGGGTTATTGTATCAAAAGCCCTGGCCAGGTCAAGGTAAGCTGTGTGCACAGTCTTACCTTCATCTTATGCTTTAGTGACCCTCTCAAAAAAGTTCACCAGATTTAAGAGGCATGACCTTCCCATAACAAAGCCGAACTGTGATCGGTTCTGCATTTGCAGGTTACCTATGCCCTCATTAATCATGTCTATAATGATTCTTTCCATGGCGTTACATATGAGGCTGATAAGTCTTATGAGCCTGTAGCTACCTGGATCAGTGATTGGATCTCCTTTGTGCAGGGGAATGACTGTAGCCATCTTCCATTCCTTGGGAAGAAAACCTGACTGAAGGTTCCAGTTGAAAAAATGTTTCATGCTATTTATTAAAGATCCTGTGATGTTATCGGGGCCCATCAATGCAGTGCTTTTGGCCTTGGAAAGAGCATTGATGACCTCTTCCCTAGTAATGGTTGGGGGGGGGGGTTGTGGTATGCAGTATTTCCTTTGAACTATCTAGAGGGGAATAGGGGGAGAAATTCGAGCTGAATCTGTCAGCCAAAAGGTTGGCAAATGCCTCCGGTTCAGTGTGGTTGACGGTTACAATATGTATGTCCTGCACATTGGTGTGTATTTCCCCTGAGGTGAAAGACATAGCTGTAAAATGCTTTGTGGTTCTCCGTTGCCTGAGAAGCTATTTTTTTCTTCAAATTTAACCATTGAAGTATTAATTATCTATCTTAGCTGCTTGTTTAGATTGGTCAGGGAGTTTTTAGTATGCATGGCTTTGTTCCTCTTATGCTTCACCAAACTTTTTTTCTTTGGATCTATAACCGATTGATATTGTGATTCCACCAGGGTGCCTTGCTTTTTGAGTTTGTCTTATTCTTAATACAAGTGGGCATAACTCACTCTATACAGCTATCAATATGGCTGTACAGACATTTTGTAAATAGCTAAGCATATGCTATAGTGTTTACTGGTTTTGGAGGTGCTTGGAATTTAGCCAAGGTTTTGCTTAGTAGGGAGAGGTTAGCCTTGGAATAGTTTTTAAAGGTTTTTGGTTTTGCTGGATCTCCAGATTTAATTTTTATTTCACGTAATACAGCCTTATGGTCAGAACTGATAAGCAAAAACATTACATTGGGTGAGGAACATCAGCTCCACATGTTCATGAGTACAAGGTCAAGGCAGTTTGTACCCCTGGTAGGATAATGGACCAGTTGTTACAGGATGTTTATAGTAGCAAAGTTTAGGAATTGTTGAGCTTGTGCATTAGAAGTGGTGTAGGAGTCCCAGTCTATAGAGGAGTAATTGAGATCCCCTATAAATATCATATTGGTTTGAATGGTGAGGGACTCTACTTCATTGAGATAGGTACTATGGGTTTCCTGGTTGGAGACCTATAGGCTGCAAGGATATGGTACGACACTGTTTATGGTGAGTTGTACATGCATGAATTCCAGTGGGTCATACACTTTATCTAGTCTGGATGTGAGGTTGTTTTAATACAGACTGAGACTCCCCCACCTTTAGTTCCTCCTGTTAAGTACCTGGTCTAAAGGTGTGAAAGGCATTATAACCTTGCATTGCTGGGTTACTCTATGTGACTTTAAACCATGTCTCCATTGCTACATAGATCTCTATAATCTCCAGGGACAGGACAGCTTGCAGGGAGTTGAGTTTCTTGTTAAGACCTCCAGCACTGAGCAGCGCTGCCTTCAGATATTCCTTTATAGGTTCAGTTAAGTCAGTAGGTTTATCAGTTTGGCCTTGCTTAAAAAAGGCACTATGGAGGTGAAAAAGGTCTTTTCCAATATCTGAAAGCCTAGAGGAGACAAGTGCAGACCATCACAGGCAAAGCAGCATGGTCTGTCAAGCATATTCTCCCAGGCCATCAAATATGGTTTCCTCCTGGACTGACACCAGAATCTAAGTCAATTATTAAAATCAATCATTTTCTGTTGGTAACATGGCATATCCCTGGAGAAGGAAGAATGCTACTCAGTGCTAGGCTCATACCTGCCTGAGACACATAATCAGCGAGCTTAATCATGTTTCACTTTATATAGTCAAGGGAGGTACATCTCAGTTTGTTAACACCCACATGGACTATGGCAGAGTCATACTGGTACCTGTGGTTCAATGACCTGAGTGCCTGTGTGACTTGATGGATCCTAACCTCAGAAAGGCAGCTAACAGTGACACTCTCCTTAACCAATCTGGTGAGGGGAACATTGGTGTGCCACACTATAGAATCACCAATGACCAGGAAATTTGGCTGTGCTCTGGTTTGCCTTAAGGGCTTAGCAGTAAAAGCATTAGATACAGTGCTACTGTGTCTAGCTGTGGTTGGTGTTTTAACAGAGTGTTTACATGATAGCTGAGGACCCTTTGTTTGGTTATACTGTGCAGGAAGTCTTAGTATTTTAGGAAGGTTACCTGTAAGTGTCTCAGCATAAGTAGGTTTATGTGTAGGGTCTTGTTGCAAGTGTCACTGATAACTTCTATAGGGTTAGTTTTATTGTATGACACTTTTATATCCAGCATAAAGTGTATTTTCACCTCTTGCATACTTTATCTGTTTTATTAAGAATAGATGGGTTGTCAGTCTACATGAAGCAATTGCTACAATGCCCCAGAATACCCATCTCAACCAGACTGGTCACAGAGAGAAACAGGAAGTACATATCCATGGCTACTGATCTACTAGGGAGGAGTGAGGGAAATTTAAATATTGAATAGGTCAATAAGACAAGGAACTTGATGAGCAACACTCAGCTATATGCAAACTAGATGCTCTAGTAGTTAAAAAAAAATCTGTCTAGACAGTAATGCCATAAGAGTGTAGACCACAACCCTTCCTAATGTAAAATAACCAGTTTAGAGCCCAAGTGCTTAAACCAGAGAAAAGACACTTAGAATAATAGGCACAATAGGCCTTCACCAATAATTTCCAGCTCAGAAGCGTGGAGGCTACCCTCTCCTCACACAAGAGTGCAGACCACAAACCTTCTTAATGTAAAATAACTGGTTTGGAGCCCAAGTGCTCAAATCAGAACTAAGGCACTTTTAGAATAACAAACACAGTAAGCTTCCAACCAGCATTTCCCAGCTCAGAAGGGCATAGGCTACCATCGCCTGCCATAAGAGTGTAGACCACAGACCTTACTAATGTGAAAAAATGGGTTTGGAGACCAAGTGGTTAAATCAGAGCAAGTACACAGAATAACAGGCACAACAAGCCTTCACCAGCAATTCTCAGCTCAGAGTGGTGTGTGTGTGTCTGTGTGTGTGTGTGTGTGTGTGTGTGTGTGTGTGTGTGTGTGTGTGTGTGTGTGTGTGTGTGTGTATGTGTGTGTTGATATATATATATATATATATATATATATATATATATATATATATATATATATATATATATATATCAAAAGGCAAAAAATAAATGGTAATGGCAAAAATTGCCGCCAAACCACCAGTCAATTTGTAAAAGTAGAAAAAGAAGACACCAGACCACGGCTGCAAATAACATAAAACACTTTTTAATCCAAAGACAAATAACAGGTGAGCGCTTTCATGGACAAAGCCACTACATCAGACGTCTGGTCTGATGAAGTGGCTTAGTCCACGAAAGCAGACCTCTCAACCAGTTGGGGACAAATTTCAACAGAATCCGGGAAAAGTCAAGAAAAAATCAGGGACAATCAGGAACACTTTTAAAACATTAGTGCTATTAACTTGAAACATTGACAGAATCAGAGCATATGAATTAATACACATTTTCTGAGGTAAAAGAAGTTTATAACTCTTAATTATTGTCATTATTCATTAAATGTAATTCACCACCTTTCCTCCAAAGGTCACTAGTTTTAGGAGGGATTAAGAGGGACAGAGTTAAAATTTAAGTCAAAATCAGGGACGTCCCTGAAAATCAGGGACAGTTGAGTGGCATGCACGAAAGCGTTCACCTTTTATTTGTCTTTGGATTAAAAAGTGTTTTATGTGATTTGCAGCCATGGTCTGGTGCCTCCTTTTTCTACTTTTACGATATGTATATATATATATATATATATATATATATATATATATATATATATATATATATATATATATATCTGTCTGTGTGTAGATTGATGCATACAGATGCCATAGATTCTCCCAGGATAACGAGTCAAATGTCTTTTCAAAGTCCTGCAGGAAGTCAGTTTCAGGGGAGGGTCTCAGGTAGGCCTTATTATCTAGTTACTGTCAACATTCACAAGAAAGTTTTAAGTCTGTTTTCCAGTATTTTGACAAAAACAATGAATCATCCTTCTTGGGTTTGGGTAGACTAATAATTAAGGAGATTATAGACAAATCCAGAAGGTCAGTCATTGAAAACATGGTTTGAAACCTGGACAGTTAAACTGGAGATAAGGTTAGATTTATTGCCCTATAAAGCTCAGCAAGTACTCCACCTGGGCCTTATGGATTCCCTGTTGACATACAGTTGAAGGCATCTGATAGTTCCTTGTGATTTTTGTCTTTAGATAAAGATCTAGCTGGAAAAATGGGTATTTTAGGAAGGTTTGGTCTACATAAGAATAAAAATATAATGTCCTTGCTGTCTGGGATGAAAATTCCTTTGGAGCAGAGAATAACATAAAATCATCAATAGGCATTTTTTATCTCATCATCGTGGTCTTCTATACCTGGGTGTCATTATATAATTTAACTATAGTTTAGCTTCTATATATATATATATATATATATATATATATATATATATATATATATATATATGTATATCAAAAGGCAAAAAATAAATGGTAATGGCAAAAATTACCGCCAAACCACCAGTCAATTTGTAAAAGTAGAAAAAGAAGGCACCAGACCACGGCTGCAAATAACATAAAACACTTTTTAATCCAAAGACAAATAACAGGTGAGCGCTTTCATGGACAAAGCCACTACATCAGATGTCTGGTCTGATGAAGTGGCTTAGTCCACGAAAGCAGACCTCTCAACCAGTTGGGGACAAATTTCAACAGAATCAGGGAAAAGTCAAGAAAAAATCAGGGACAATCAGGAACACTTTTAAAACATCAGTGCTATTAACTTGAAACATTGACAGAATCAGAGCATATGAATTAATACACATTTTCTGAGGTAAAAGAAGTTTATAACTCTTAATTATTGTCATTATTCATTAAGTGTAATTCACCACCTTTCCTCCAAAGGTCACTAGTTTTAGGAGGGATTAAGAGGGACAGAGTTAAAATTTAAGTCAAATTCAGGGACGTCCCTGAAAATCAGGGACAGTTGAGAGGCATGCACGAAAGCGCTCACCTTTTATTTGTCTTTGGATTAAAAAGTGTTTTATGTTATTTGCAGCCATGGTCTGGTGCCTCCTTTTTCTACTTTTACGATATGTATATATATATATATATATATATATATATATATATATATATATATATATATATATATATATCTGTGTGTGTAGATTGATGCATACAAATGCCATAGATTCTCCCAGGATAACGAGTCAAATGTCTTTTCAAAGTCCTGCAGGAAGTCAGTTTCAGGGGAGGGTCTCAGGTAGGCCTTATTATCTAGTTACTGTCAACATTCACAAGAAAGTTTTAAGTCTGTTTTCCAGTATTTTGACAAAAACAATGAATCATCCTTCCTGGGTTTGGGTAGACTAATAATTAAGGAGATTATAGACAAATCCAGAAGGTCAGTCATTGAAAACATGGTTTGAAACCTGGACAGTTAAACTGGAGATAAGGTTAGATTTATTGCCCTATAAAGCTCAGCAAGTACTCCACCTGGGCCTTATGGATTCCCTGTTGACATACAGTTGAAGGCATCTGATAGTTCCTTGTGATTTTTGTCTTTAGATAAAGATCTAGCTGGAAAAATGGGTATTTTAGGAAGGTTTGGTCTACATAAGAATAAAAATATAATGTCCTTGCTGTCTGGGATGGAAATTCCTTTGGAGCAGAGAATAACATAAAATCATCAATAGGCATTTTTTATCTCATCATCGTGGTCTTCTATACCTGGGTGTCATTATAGAATTTAACTATAGTTTAGCTTCCCCTCTTTTTTGTCTTTAAAAAATTAACAATTTATCAGGTCTACAGCACACTGCATTTGACCAAAATGCTGCTCTGCGAAGGACAATTTCACTTCTTCCCTTAACCATGATATCTAAACCAGAGTTATAATATTTTAGACTCTACATCAATGCCATTAGAGTACACGGGGATATAGACTTTAAATTTACATAATTGGCAGCAAATGTGAATATCTAAATGTGGGACTAGCCTGAAAATCTTACAGAAAAATAGCATCATTGTCTCAGGTTATGGCTAATACCAGCCATAACCAAGTAGAATTTACACTGCACAGCTGCAGAACATGATTATAATCATCAACACAGCAGGATTTCTCCCAGTTTGTTCTGAGACTATTGTTTCCTAGTGTAATACTGCCAAGGGCAACTGGGGCATAACCAAATTCCTTGATGCACACACACACACACACACACACACACACACACACACACACACACACACACACACACACACACACAAACAATATTTCTCAGGAGATACTCCAGATACCTTTCTTGTGCCAGTACCCATTTCCTGTATGTAACACTGTATAGCTGCCACCAACCACACCAAGTCTCTAGTTTCTGAAAAAAAATAATTAGATAGATAGAGAGACAGGCACATGAATAAGCAATGCCAGCATTCTTCTGCACTGTTATAACTGTATGAACTTATACAGCAGGAGATAAAAATACACAGTAAGCAATAAACATTTCAGTTGTCATGATGGTTTTAGCTTAAAGAATGTGGCCAATAAACCAAAAGAAATTAGCTAATTTTTTCTTTCAAGAAATATTTATGACTGTGACATCCCAGCACTGGGCCAGTAATCAATGACCCTCAATCCTAACCACTGAGAACATTGGGAGATGTACACAGTGGGAGGATGACAAGTACACACACACAGTAAAGTGCAATTTCCCTTAAGAGCACACAGAGACCACAGTCAGTGTGGGGCTGGTTTCTCCCTCTTTCTCTAGATCCTCAATAAGACTCTCCACTGGCACAGCTATAGGGTTGAGATCTCAGCTGAGTGGCCAAACCGAGGCCTCCAGCACCCTATCTGTCCAACCAGTGCTTTGTGTCCCTCTCCAAGTAGCTCACACACACACACACACACACACACACACACACACACACACACACACACACACACACACACGCAAACACACACTTTGAGATTTGATTTACACACACACACACACACACACACACACACACACACACACACACACACCTGGGAAAAGCTGGCACAGGTTTACTAGATATGCCCTTTTTTGCCCATACTATAAGGTAGTTTTCACTGCCAGCAGCCACTAAGTATCAGCTACTTTAAGGCCCTTAGCAAAGGGTGTCCAATCTTAATGTGTAATGTTACCATTAATCCAAATGGTAGTTTGACCAACAGCAAGGCTTTTAGAAGTGGCCCACACAGTGTCACCAAATAAATATGCAAGTACTCCAATAGCTTAAATATGTTTTGACAGACCAGCCACAATTGAAAGGTTTAAATATATTTAATAATAAATAATAAAAGGACAAGAAAATACTCATTAAACAGCATCTATATTACATCAAAGCTTTAGTTAATCGAATATCTAAAGCTCGATCTTGTAATAGTGACAGCTAAAATTGTCGAATGGTCAATCCAACCAAGGGAAACACTTCCCTTAGCTGAATCAAAAAAAAACTTTACATCCAAAATCAAGTGGGGGGCTTTGCACCCCACACCCCTCACCTAAATATACCAACTTGAAGATTGCTCCAAATTGGAGAAAGGAGCATAATCCACAGAACAGCCAAGGGAAGTGTTTCCCTGGGTTAAATCGGCTGTTCAACAATTTACAGTTTTGATATTACAAGTTCAAGCTTTAGTTATTCGATTAAGTAAAGCTTTGATCTTGTAATATAGAACCCAGTAAACAATCACAGTTACTTCTGAGTTCAAAGTCACAGGAAATATTTAAAACAACATTGCAGGACAGTCTCAAATAAATAAAGAAAAACATCTAAATTAAGCTCAGCTCTATTCCTAACTATATGTAAAAGAAATGACTGTACCCTAGAAACTTACTATTACAGCAAGGGAAGTCTTGTGAATGGATCTTCTAGCTGATGTTGTTGTCAGGTCAAAGACAGATACAAAATGCCCAGTTTCTTTCTCTCAGAAAGTTCTTAAATTAATATCAAATATTACTGCTGGGTTAGCTTGGATGACATCACTTTTTGTCACCTGACTTTAGTTCCCAAGCTAAACCCCCATTGTCAGAAACTACCAGCATTTAGCATCTCCCTGTAAAAAATGCATACATACATAAATAAAGGCTTTTCCTCAGATGTTTGCAGATCCTGAAAGTCCTAAAACAATAAAACATTTCTACATCTCAAGCCTAGTAATTATCTCTCTTTCAAGGCAGCACAGAGAGTCCCCTAATATAGACATCCTTTCTCCTGTTGACTGAAACTGAAAGATAACATCTCTTTTACTTATGGCCCAGCAATAAAGTACTTCAGTCTCAAATATTCTTAACTTTTCCAAGTTAATCTTATTCTATGTTCCAGTAGGGTACACTGTGGATACATCTTTTAAGCTCTTTACTTTACACAAACTTCTGTGTCAGCAGTTTGATACACAAATAACATGCAGTTCTAATACATTTGTAACACAAGCATCATGTTGAGATTCACAAATGACATATAATTATTGACAAAATTCCAGATAACCGGGCTGGCAGTATTTCCATTTGTTACAATGACAACTATCATAGATGCACTTCTCTAATAGGACTGTCCAGTCTTCTTGTTGAATACTTCTTTAGTCTGCTGACTGCCTTACATTCAGACCCCTTACCAGTAGAGAACACAGAATTCAGTGTGGAGGTCTCTATTCAGGTGAAGGTTACCATCACAGGAGAGATTTGTTCATTATTTTGAAATGATCTGATAAATATTTTTATTCCAGTAAGTCCCCCCAATGCATCATATGAGTTACTGGTAGGTATATGAAAACGTTAACTGACTGTCCACTTCTGTGACAGAGGAATATGGCTGCTTGTATTAACTACTACTGCTGCTTTGCTTCCTGTAATATGATGGCTGATGTCACCCAGAGATGTATGTTTATGCGGTTTATAAATAGCCACAAAAGTCTCAGAACCTGTTAACAGCTTAGACTGCACTGTATGCTCCACACATGAAGTAATGGTAGTCATAACATTGGTCCAGACTCAATGGAAGACAAATTGTTGTGAGTTCTGACATATGATTTTGATGCAAGAAAATCAGGGCAGATGCAGAAGTATCAGTCAGCTTAGATGTACATTTCTTCTTCAGGATGAGAATACTAGGAAACTCCCAGTGAGTAAGTATTCCATTCCATTCCTTTAACAAATATTCAGTTCCTGTAAAGGAGACTTCTTGTTGTGGCACAGGACTTCTTTCTGGCTGCAACCTCTCATGGAAAGTACTGGCATAGTCTGATTGAACAGCCATTGAAAATGAACAATTGTCCTTGTTTAGCTGCATCCAGAATTATTTCTTTATCTCTACAATTTAAGAACTTAAATATAATTTTTTTTCTGCAAGAGATCTTTAAAATCTTTGTGTGCTTTCAAAAGCAGCAATTTGGTGAAACAGATTTAAGGTAATAATTTTTTTTCTTGCAACTGATTCCCAATATTTTGGCCCTCTAGCCTTCTTCTAAGCCTAACATTTGCAGAGTATATATCACGAGTCCTAGAATGCAGTGCATAGATGTGCTCATAGTGGCTCAGACAGCAGCTTGCATAGTTTCCAGCTGAGCAGCCTAAAAGGCAACAGTACCCTCCAGAAAACAATGGTGTCCAGAAATTCAATTAGGTTTCATCCACAATTCACAGGTGCAGACGTATCATAAAAAGCAGTTGATCAGGAAGACTATTAAGAGGATAGCCACTGTCGTTTACCATGTTCCCCTTTCCACATTTTATTGAGGGTCTAGACCTCTGGTGAATTTATGGATATCAATCCATTTTTCTATGTTATATTTAAATAGAAAATGAGGTAGACATTTTCTTTGCTCCAAAAAAGGGTATCCTCCAGTGAGATGTCTATCCTGTCAACAGATCGTGGTTATTCTAATGGAGATTTAGGTCCTCAGAGTAGGTATTATTTGTAATGTTTCAAGTTTTATGAATGTGTAGGAGGTCAAGCAGCTAGGGACTGTTTTTTTTTTTTTTTTGATCCCCCTCAGGATCTTACCTGATGGCTCCTCTATCACCAAACTGATTCATTAATTCTGGAGCCATGGGAGCTGGGCATTCTCAGGCTGGGTTAGAGTCTTACAGTCCATTCATTTGTCCATCCTCAGGTGAGAGTAAGGTGATATGGAGTGAACTGGCTTGCTGGTTCTTGGGGGTCTGCCTACCCTCTCTGCACTGGGGTGATCTTTCCCTCACTCCTTCTTGACAGCTTTACTAAGCCTGCTATTGCAGTCCTTCAAGGGGAAGCATGCCTCCACATGCTAGATTGCCTACAGCTTACTAGTGCTAAGCAATGTGGCTGTGCAAGCTCAGTTGGCTTGGTTTCTACTAGGTAATATCTAGTGCTCCCACTAGATGTCACCCTATGTGGTGAGTCAAGTTGTCTCTCTTACCACATGATGGGTGAATTGGCATGGGCCTCTCACTCCCATCCTCCCTGGCCAGCTCCTACAGGCTAGGTCAGGGACATTTTTAGCCTTGCAGCACAGACAGAGTTTGCCTGAAAGAAGGTTACAGGAGACAGAATAGAGCAATACAAATGTTAGATGCTTTGCATACCTTAGGAAGGTCATAGTAATATTTTTTTGGTGAGGAAACATTCAGATTTTTTCTTTTAGTTGGACCATATACAGGGACAGGTATGTGACAAGAGGACATTATATTCCAATATGGGCCTAAAAGATGGAGTAGAATGGGACAATAACTCCTTTAGACATGAAGGATATGATTTTAGTAATTAATTAAGCTAAGCAGAATAATTGTCTAATGCCACTTAATGCATAGAGGTTGAATGAGAATACAGTGTCCATGAATGTGCCACGATTTTTAATAAAAGTCGCTAGTTTGAAGGGGGTGGCATTATTGTGGTAGATACATGGGCACTCTTCTTTGTGAAAATTTTTTGTCTATTGTAAGGCTATTGTGGAGGATTTTGATGTCATTTGGAGTGTTGATGACAACCTCAAGTTTGTGTTTATCAGAAAACTTTGCAGCAAGAGTCCTTTAAAGCCAGCTTTGCCAAGTAATTGCTTAAGGGGAATGAGCTCAGACTAAAGCCCTGGGAAAAAACATTAGTTACAAGCCTTTTTGAAGAAAGTGTGCCATTAACCTTGAATGAATGGGCTCTTCCTGTTAGCCAAGTTGTTACTCAATGAATTATGTAATGGTTTAAATTTAGCTTGGTTAATTTACCACTAGTACAAGAGTGTGGGCCAGCATCTGAACATGATCATGGTAGGCAGTGTGTAGTGATTTACCTGCATCCAATGCCATTTTTGCTGTTTCAAAAAATTCAATCAGTTTGAGTATTCACAATCCCCACTTTCAAAGCTAGATTGGTTTGGATCAAGAAATTATAAGCTTATAATCTCATTTTTTTTGTAAATTCCACGATAATACATTCTACTACCTTCAAATAAGTCCTGTTAGGCTAATTGAAGGTAGGTTAGCATTGTAGAGAAGGACCACAACAGTTGTTCTCCAAGCTTCAGGAACATAACAATCGGAGATGCTGAGGTGGTATATGCTTTCAAGGGAGTCTCTGAGGTAGTGTTTCATTCTAATAAGGAAGCAGCCTGGTATGTTGCCTGGATCCATACACCTGGTGCTTTTAATTTTGAAGGGGCCTTTAGTATTTGTTCCCAGGAAAATAAAGGGGGTTCTGAATGAATATTGTGTCTGTGTGTGTGAGGGGATGGCAAATGTAGGGGACAGAGTGGAGAGGTCTGAGCTAAGTTTGTTTGCTGGTGTAATATCATTGGGGTCAAAGAGGGTGATGCCATTTGATATCAACTCAGGAAACTGCTGGCTACTGTTTCTGAAGTTCCTCACATAGGAAAAGAAGGATTTAATGTTATTTTAGGATGTGGTAGCAATATTTAATTCATACTTCACTTTGCAGTTCTCAAACTTTTACCTTAATTCTTTATTTACTCTCTTAAGATCCCATATTGAGCGTGAAGATTTCAGTTTGTTTCTTAAGGCTAGCATTTTTTTCCTCTTGTTGGTATTGCTGAAGTTCTACCAAGATGATTTGCTTCTGATCATGACATTGTATTTGTAAAGACTTTCAGTGCATGAGTTTAGGTGGGAACAGAATTTTGTGGTATAAGCAGATGCTTTAGATATCATGTGATAGGAACATTTTAAGTCTCCTTAGGTTAGAAACTAGTGCTAGGAAAGTAATGTTAGAGAAGACACTGGGCTTTAAGGGCATCTTAGACTGTGATCTTAAGGATAATAATATGGTAAGATGGTCAGCTTAGACCATAGAAGTCTCTAGGTTGATACTTTGGAGTTCATACATGCCCAAGTCTCCATTGATAAGGTTCCTTACCATGTCCTGGCCAGCTACAGGTCACCCTTGATAACCCATAAACCTCACAACTCTTACTGGGACCTACTAGAAGCACTTACCATCCAACCAAATGCTCTATTCATGAGGGACATTAACTACCCATCTATGGGCTGGGAAAATACACTGTCTCTAAGTCACAGGCACAAAGTTTCCTGGATTTTTTCAACATGAACAACCTGGCACAGATAGTGTGCACTCCAACTAGAGGATCAAACATACTGGAACTAATAATAATTAATATGGGAGAAAATTCCAGCCCCCCCCCCCCCCCGGTGTCATGTTCTCATTGGTGAGGTCAGACCACAAAGTTGTTTCCTTTGAAATGAAAAACACATAAAACCCAACTAAACTCATAAGAGTTAGGAACTCTTCTAAAGCAAATTACATCTTATTAAGTGGCAGATTGTCAAACTTCATGGCTCTCCCAAACCCTGAGAACATAGCTAAATATGCAGAATGGCTACATTAAGGCTGACACACCTACTAGATGTAAGGCCAAATCTAACACAAAAACAAACTCCACTAGTGGAATCCTTACCTTTGTACAAGAAAAGAAAAAAGTCATGGCCAAAATCAGAAAGATTAACTCTCACAGAGACAACAGCTCTCTGATTCAACTAAACAAGAAACTAGGAGTTGTAATAAGGTCCAACAAGGTAAATTACGAGGTTAGTATAGCCTTCTAGGCTAAAGACAATCACAAGGTCTTTTTCAGCTATGTCAAGAAGTAACACTCAGCAGAGTGCAGAACTGGTCATAAATTGTGCAACCTTCAATGACCAGGGTAACATAGTGAATCTACTGCCTGATAAATTTAATACTAACTTCACCCACACCCCACCCCGACTACTCCCTGTGAAATCCCTTCTAGCATGTCTAAGGTCAAAAACACTGCCTAATCGGGCCACTAAAATACCCAATGGTTGCCTCCTAAACAGCCTAAAAGATGATATAGCAGCACCACTTAAGACACTCTTCAACTACAGTCTCAAAACAGGTTACATCCCAAGTGAAAGTACAGCTGCAATGGTCACCCATCTTCATAAGGATGGACCATCAATCGAACATGGGAACTACAGACCCACAAGACTGAAAGTCTAATATGCAAAGCCATGGAATGAATTATCATGGAAATGATCAGCACAGACACTGGCAGCCTATAGACACTGGACGCATTCCAGTTTCGCTTTGTTAAGGGAAGGCCTTTCCTACTCAACCTGGTAAACTTCTTTAAGAGGATCGCCAAGGCTATGCATGAGAGGAAAATAGTGCATGCTGCCTATCTTGACTTAGCCAAGGCATTTGATACAACACCCCACTCAGGCATTGTTGACAACTTCTCAAAACTAGGCATAAATCCCTATATAACTCACTGTCTTGCTGGATATCTCACAGAAAGGACCCAGAAAGTGAGGACTGGTTACACCACCTCCACCAGGAGACCAGTCACATGTGGAGCACCCCATGTGATCCATGTTGGGACAGCTTCTGTTTGGCATTTACTTCTCAGAAGACAAGACTAATGTTAAAGGCCTCTAGCTCAACAAGTTCACAGATAATTGCAAACTGGAAGCTATCACAGATTTCCCCCACAACACCAACATCCTACAAGAGGGTCTAACACAAACAAATGACTAATGCCAAAGTCATGGATTAAAATTCAATGTGAAGAAATGCATTATAGTTTTCTTTTGGAAATCATCCACCCAAGCCAATTACTCTATCAATAAAACAACCTTAACAGTTGACCTGGTAGTTAGGGGCCAGGAACATATGTAGACAGTAATGTGGCCTTCTGCCAACATGTAGCCAAGATACAAAGAAAGTCTTTCTATGTCACCCAACTCATAAGCAAGTGTATGGCATCCAGGTCTAAGAAAGTTATAGCATACTATACTCTGCCCTTATTAAACCCATCACTGAGTAGAGTGTCCCCTTTAGCATGTAACTACCCAGACACTTGTAAAAGTTGGAATGTTCACAAAGCTTCTTCACCAGGAGAATGCAAGGTGTGAATCCCTGTTCTACACAGACCACCTTAAAGCCCTATCTCTGTACTCAGGCTCCAACAGGTGAGAAGCAATCTATGTCTATCATATAAGGCATCTTATATCCTACTCTGATGGATCTCTTGCATATCCACAAAACAAACAACACCAGAAACACTAGATCCAGGAACCTGAACTTTGCCTGCCACATAAATAAAACTTGCTGGAGAGACTGATTTGTATCTCAAAGTATAACTGCATCATGGAATAAGCTCCCATCCACGTGAAACAGAGTTTATCCCTGACTCCATTTGAATGAAATGGGAAATTCCAAATTCACTGCCGGTCTGACCCTGATATCTCTGATGGACAGATGTCAACAATAAGTAAATTAATTAAAACTAACATACCCCCCATATAAGCCAGAGCTACCTGCTTACTAACATACCCCACCATATAGGCATCCAAGGTACTTGAGGGCAAAACTGGTTAGGTTGCATGGCTAGGCTTGTAAAAACCCTGGTAGTCATTAGTCTAGTATAAGCCTGTGAATCTATGAACAACTACAGGTGTAGTGCATAATGATGCCATTTTTGTGAGAACCTAGTGTAGTAGGTTTGAACCCACAGCATGGGAGGACAGCATCTGTTTGACAGAGTTGGTATTGATGGCGATAAGGAACTGTTGTGCATTTTTTTTTTATTTGTAGTGTATGTTAACCAATTTTTGGACTGGTGATTGTATGAAGTTCCATAGTTAGGGATTCTAATTTGTTGATGTAGGTAATATGAGACGCAGGTGTCATGCAGGTGGGGTTCTGTACTTGGCTAACATATATGGAAAGTGAGTTTACCAATAGTTATCAGGATATGGAGGATTACTAGGTCTTTATCTTATTGGATTACTTGTGGGAAAATGAGATTTCAAATAATAGCAGACAATCCCCTACCAGTGGCATAGACACTCACAGTAGAGGTTCTAAATGGGTAATATGCAGAGAATCAGTAGCGTCTCTGCTTTGAAACCATGTTTATGCAATTATACAGATATCTATTTTTCAAGGGTTAGGAAGTTTTTAAGGGTGGGAAACTTTTTGTTTAGACTTCTAACAATGAGCAGTGTCTTGCTTATATAGGCTGGTTTGAAACTGCTGGGTTGGTAAGGAGATAGATTTTGCCTAAAAAAGGCAAGATGCATGCAGAAAACATCTTTGTCAATCTATGCAAGTCCTGTGGAGAAAAGTGCACCCCTTACATAACAAAGTAGGCAAAACTGTCAACCATATTCCTGCAAGATGATACAGACAGGAATTTGCATTTTGAAAAGCAACAATTACAGAACCATCTGTTAAAGTTTATTATGTTTTCATGTTTATATTGCAGCACCATTCATAGTGATAGCAGGATGCTGTCCAAAAATCATTGCTTAAAAGCCTCAGAAGAATATACAGAGAGTTCAAGCATATCTGTCTTTCTATCATCCAAGCTAAACATTTGATAGACATTTGCCTTCACATGTCCAGTGACCAGGATGTATCTAAGAGCTTTGGTGACATTGTGAATTCTGGCACCTAACATCACTCCATCTTTGCTGAGCCTGGTGAGTGGTGTCTCACTATGCCTGTCTGTTGAATCACCTATGGCAACAACATTTTCATGGGAGGCCATATTCTCTTGCTGCATAGTGGCTTCTACATTCTACTTTTATAATGTTTGCTTGTGACGGAAACGACAGTATATTTAGTAAATGACGTTTTATTGAGCTGTTACGGTCTAACTATATTAGTACAATGAGAGGTTTTTTTTTTGTATCTCCACATATGTACTTTTGGTTCTAGTGGGGTACTGTAGTGTTGTAGGTGCTTAATGAGCAATGACAGCCAGGGTACATAAAGGGCATGAAAGGCTTGCCTTTAGGTCAAATATTTATCTACACCCTCATAAGTATATTCTGTACCTGTTGTCCATGAACATGAGTTAGCTCCTGTCTGAAATGGCCTAAGGCAAATAGGCTGGCAACAGAGGGGTTAAGGCAGAATGTGATCACATAGTGTTCAAAATTTAAATGGGGTGATAGGTGTATTAGGGTATGCTAGCTACAATACAGCAATAACAGCTTCTCTACTGTCCCTAATTTTATGAATACCTCTAATTGTTTTCTCAGAATGTTGCTCTGCCCAACTTAAACTTGACATCAGTTTGAAATATTCTAGGTTAATAGTATCTGTACAAACAAGAAAACCAAACATTATGTGGTAGTCAATCCAGATCAGGAAGTACAAAAGAACAAAAAGTTAATTCTATTTTGACTCCCTATTCAAATATCAGACTCACAATGTTGAGTACCAAAACACTAAAAAAAAAGACAGAAAATACAATAAGCAAGAACATATTGAGCATCCCTTTTCTCCTTTAAGCCTATTCTTTGTAGGAATGCAATACTAAGGCACCCCATGATTTGAGGACCAACTCTCCCATGCTCCCTGAACATATATAGGCAGACTCTGAAATCATCATACCCCCAGACAAAATGGAATATTCTGACAGATGTCAACCTCAGACTTGGTATATCTATGTGTGGATTTTCATCCTTTCAGTCTCCAAATTCTTTGAATCTGCATTGCGAGTCCCAGTATTGTAAATGGTTCCCAGTATTTCAAAAGTGTTCGTAGTTTAGGTTCCTTTTCCCTAATTATCTTTTGCTTTGTCCCTGGAGGTAAACACTGAGTGATGTGCTTAGATGACAGCTACAAGGTATATTAATGGCATAAAGTAGTACAGTCAAAGCAAAAAATTGATAAGTAATAGTGTTCTCGGTACTGCATGGAAAAATATAATGCAAACTATATGCAAGGGTGCGAATAGCATACAAGAAATAATGTTCTCAGTAGCAGACGAAGACAATAGAATGGAAGAAGACATGAAATCTTTTCAAGAACTTTAGAGATATTAGAGAGACTTCTAGCTAAAAATGTGCATAATAAATGACAGTAATAAGAGAGACCTCACAGAAGTATATTGTAGGAATACACAGAATAACCTTAACATCACTGATACATACAATAATATGTTCTTATTTCTACAGACAGACATCCATAGGTTCATACTAGGCTAACTGCCCTTGCGAGCCATTTTAAAACTAGCCAATTATGCCTTGTGAGACTCAAACTCTGCACCTTGTGTTTGTAAGGTAAACACCTTAACCATTAGGCCACCTTCCCAACCTCCCAATCTAGGAGAGTGAAGTTAAATGAGCCCTAGAAAGTCTTGCTAATAACAAGGTCACAACAATCTCAGCTGAACTGCTTTGAATCCTGCAAAATTATGCTGTTAAAAGTGATCCCTGGAACTTCCCACCAAATTTGGAAAACACAACATTGGCCATTAGATTGGAAAATGTCAGCTTATATTCCGGTCGCAAAAAAGGTCAGTGCTAAAGGCTGCTTAAATTACTGGACAATCGCTGTTGCTTTACATGTTAACAAAATAATACTAAAGATCCTGCAAATTAGACTCCATCAATATAAGGACTGAAAATTGC
The DNA here is from genome assembly GCF_019279795.1 of Protopterus annectens. Classification (NCBI taxonomy): domain Eukaryota; kingdom Metazoa; phylum Chordata; order Ceratodontiformes; family Protopteridae; genus Protopterus; species Protopterus annectens. Next base: position 325,638,087 of record NC_056726.1, on the reverse strand, counting down.
CAGATATATAAGCAAAGGCACCAGATATCAATCTGCCAGCATCCATTGGATAATGAAGAAAACAAGGTAGTTCAAAAACATTTACTTCTGCTGTAGTGACAACTCTAATGCAGTTGACTGTGCTGGCCATAACAATCTGTGGAAAGTTCTTAAAGAACTGGGGATACCAGGTCACCTTGTACTGAGGCATCTGCATGCAAGGTAGCAGTTAGAATCAAATATTTATTTATTTATTTATTTATTTATTTATTTATTTATTTACCGGGAAATTCCAACTGGACACAGGTCCTTTTTCAGAGGATGCCCGGGGAGAAAAGCTCCACAGAATATGGAATAACTGGTTTAAGATTTAATGCAGACTATGGCGAGCCTATATCATCACCCAGTGAATAAAACACTCGCATAAATAAGCAGTAGTCAAAGATTGGTAATATTTGTACTTAAATAGCACATAGATAGAGCAGTTCTTAAAAGTGTGTAAAGTACAGAGTTAAGTATCCACTTAGAAAGCTATTTTTTCCCCCTTCACTTCGAAGCAAAACAGCAAAAAGTAATCTAAATAAATATATCTCTGGCACCAATAAAGAGCAGTCCCTGATTAGAACTGTTTCCATTTAAGGAGCACACAGATGACAATGGATCTTTAATCTCAATAAAGCTTAGAGTAAGCAGGTACCAGGGACATTAGCAAGTTTCCTTCTCTCACAAGCAAAACAGCAAAAAGTTATTCAAAACAAAGTGTAGGTACAGATAAGCAGAAGTAATAGATATACAAGGTTTGCACTAAAATAACACATGGATAGCAATCAGTCACAAACGCTTCACTTCTTTGGTGTCACTGGGACTGTCACAAGGCCAAATCAGGTAAAAGCAGGTATGTGCAACTCAGAGCCACCCAGCCAGTCAAAGAACTAGTCCAAGGAATGAAGCACAACACAATAGCAGATGTGTAAATTTAACAGCCAATCAGCACACCTCCTATATTAAGGCCTGCAGCAAGCAGACTCCCAGAATCTAACAATTTTCTTTGTCTTACAGAAAAAAAACAATAAAAAAAAATTATATAAATAAATAAATAAAACCCTTGCATAATTTTTAGTACTTGCGCTTGAATAACACTCAGATGGCAAAATAATTTAAAACTTTATAAGATCAGGCAATTGCCCTTCTATATCAAAAGAGCATTGGTTCAGTAAAGTAGTAAATAGATTAACAGTATTTGCATTTAAACAGCGCACAGATGGCAATAAATCTTAAAAACCTTATTAGGCTTGGAGCAAGCAGATACGAAGACATCAGTAATTTTCTTTCCCTCATAATGAAATCAACAAAAATTTAGACTTCAACTGTGTTGTGTCAAACAGCACTTGAATAATTAGTGAATGTAAGGAATCTGGTTTGCTCTATAGATGCTGGTTGCTGGGAATGCCATTCTGGTCTTTGATGCAGAGGTTTACCGAGAGTGAACAGCTGCTGTGTGAGACATAGTTGTTTAAAGCTTGCATAAAGCTGTGAAATAACCAAGGTTATGGTCATGTTGGTATCTTAAAGTGAAAGTGAGTACTAGAGAATAAAATACAAACAGTATTTTGTCAGCCACTCCATGGCATTATTGAGCATTTCCTGAATTTTTACATGCGAACTTGCTGACTGCCATTTTCACTGATGAGAAAAGCATGTGAGTGTCTCACTTCAGCTACTTTGCTTATATGGAATGCTGTAAGACTGGCATTCATAAAGGTAAATTTGCAGCTTTTTCTTTCACTTCTTACTTGTACATATGAACAGAACAAGCAGTTTGGGCATCATAGAGTCTTCAAGAACTGACTTTACAGCTTTACTTTCCATGGACAGACGTGCAGACGTGGATGGCAGAGAGAAGGGGTAGCTGGTTCTCTGACCTTATCACAGTCATCGGTCTCAGCTAAAGGCATGCAAAAATATAGAATCTGTGTATGCTTTAATCTTCCAGAATTACCCCGGGAAACATGACCTGAATGAATAGCCCATGACATGAGTAGTTTATAGTTACTGGTCAAGTCTGATTAAGTGCATTTGCATTTAAAAGCATATAGCTAACACAGATAAGGCTATCATCAACCCAGCCTTTGTTATTTTTGAAAATCCAATGAGTGCTTAGACTTTGTAGAAATGTATTTGTACATATTTGTTTTATTTTTTATGTTAATGAATTGTTGTGCTTCACTGAATGTTCCGTGCTTAATTGGCATACTTTAAGAAGCTAAAGTTTAAAACATTTTTATGTAGATATAAAGAAGAATTTGTGATCCATCAGGAGATAAATGGGATATTAAGGCATGTGTGCTGTTTAAGAGTATTCAGGAGTTGAATACATTTGGTTGTTAGCCCTAAGTTAAGAAGGTCCTTTGTTGACAGTGTGCATGAGGGGCAGTCTTAATGATTACTGACACATTTTATGATACCAGTAGGGAAAGTAAATTGTAACCATTTGAAATGCTGGAACCTGTTGGAGTGAAGCCTGAAAAACAAAATGAATGGTTAAAAGAATGTACTTATATATACCAAGTCCAAGATACCATTTCTCCCAATATTCCCTTTTCTATAAGGTACTGTGATCTCATGATTAGTATATATAAGTTTAGAGCATGTGGGAGGGTGTAGGTGGGGTTAGCCCCCCTGCAAAAGAAGTTTTAAGGAGAAAAGTGATTTTTGAGATTCATTCTTCACCTGTATTTTCTGTCTTTTTTTTGGCTTTACAGCACTCGTCACTTTGAGGGTCGACATGTCAATAGAGAGCCAAATTAAATTTATTTTTGTGCCACGATCTAGAGTTAAACTGAAAGTTGAAGTGGGGTCATCTAATTAACACTTTTTAAAATATTCTTCTACAGTTGTCATGTTCATTTTGGGGATTCTTTGAGGTTCATTTTCTGTCTTATCTGCTTAGCAATTGTTTTTCTTCTAACCCTCCTTTACCTGATCAATAATGTCCATGATCACTATGGAGAAGTGGCTGTGTACATCTTCTGGGACCTGTGGCTTATGGAAGACATTGATTTACTAAGAGACTTAGAGTATAACATTACATCAATGTCACATAATAATGAACCTCTGCAAATGTTTGTTGGACAGCAACATTTTTCCAGGGCATCTGTTTTGCCATATGAGGATGAGCTGTGGTTTCAACATTTTCTTGGATCTTCTCAAAGGTCAGACCACTTCTATGGCCTTTTTAGGAGACTCAGTATTAGATGGCAATGCTACTTAAATGTATCATAAAGCCTGTACAGATTATTATCATCCTTTTATTTAATTTGAAGTGTTTATTTTTGAGCTGTGGAAATTGTATTCATATACCTGCTGATTTGAACCCTGATATATATCATAAAGTGGTGACAGCAATGATTTTTTGTCAGTTGATGCTTTAAACAGACATGCTTTATATTCTGATGGAGCAACATTGATTAGAATATCATTTCTTTATTTTGAATTGAAAACTAGTTTGCCTGTGTCTATTGGCTTAAGTTATTTTTATTACAGAATTACTGATTGTGTGTTTATGATTTACCTTGTAGTATGTTTCTTTTGTTTACCATTACTCTAAATCATTTACCCTGTATTGATTGTCAGATGGGATTTTAGTATTGAATTCATTTGTCACAATGGCTACAGTCATCCTATGCTGTGAATGCTTTTTTCCCTGCAATCTGCTTTTAGGCTTGTGTCAATTGTATCATATTTTCTAGGATTCCCAGATCTCACTTAAATGTCAGAATCTGGAGATTTCAAGAACTTTTTGAGGAAGAAAAAAAATTATTTCACTATATGTCTAGACTTTAGGGTTCTGGTGAGATCAAGGTTTGCTAATCACCCTCTTATTGTAAAATTCTACCTTGCTAGGGGCTTTCCCTAATGCTAGTAACACTGTGACCACTTATTTATCTACAGCCTTTTATGGATTTGCATATGGAGCGCCTTTCTGATCAATGAATCTTGCAGATAATCTCCTTGGGTAGTTTTGTATCTGGATCAAGACTGGAACCTGTGAGCTTATCATCAAGCTTTTTAATTTGCTAGCTTTGGCTTTATTCAGGTAGTTTCCACTGCTATGAGCAAGTTCATACACATTTTACACTTGATTTTCAACCTTGGTCTGTAGGCAAGAAATTCGGTGGCAGAAATAGTCTAATGATTAGACCATTACTTGATTTACTTTGGACTTAAACTCCCACCAGTGGTGTCATCTCATATGGAGCTAGATAATTATAAGGACTTAAGAAACATAACTAGTGTCATCATATCATCCATATTTGACTAACAGCTTGGCATGGATAGTGCTGAGAATGTCATCTACCATGTATGTTTCTTGTAAAAAGTTTAAATGTTTATGAATTAATACAATTATGATAGACTGCATATCATTATTAGCATCTTACCAATGTGTTGCTGATGTCTGGTGGTGAAATAATGTTACATCATCAATATGGTCTTCCCTGTGTAATTTCCATTTTATGTTCTCTCCATGTTCATTTGAAAGGTAAGTTTGTTTATAATTTCATCACCAAATGATTACAAACATAACTAAAAATAGCACCAATATCATTATTATTGACTCACACTCAAGCTCATGTATGTAAGGTTATTTTATGGAAATCTGGGATTTGTGCATTAAAACATATGGAAAAATAATAATTAAAATAAAAGACTACATAATTAAATTGGAAAAGGACAGCAGAACTTAGATAACTGGCAGTTTTATAGTATATAATTTTGCTTTGTGCAGAAGGTGAAAACTCTCTACAACCCTTCTTCTTTCCTTCATGTTTTATCTCTCTCTTCCATGACTGTGATGATCATTTTGCCTTAGATATTCAATGTTAAATTTGGAGCAGAGTAGCCTTTAGATTTTCTTGTTTTTTTTTTCTTCATGGAACAATTGGCATAAATGCACTATTACCACAGCTCCTGAAACTCAAAAGGAAAAAAGTGCACAAATCAGGAATCCAGAACTTACGATCCTTACTGTGGGTGTTGGGGGGGTGGGCAATGGCTGGTTCTGCAAATCAGGCTATATACATTACAACTAATGCATAATTGAGTAAAGTAGATGCCAAAGTTTAACATGGTTACTTGAAACTGCATTTCTCCTACTTCATTGTGACATGATTTCCATTTCATTCAAACTGCATGAGAAAAATATAATACTATTAGTCATACTTCTGAAATAGGTATCTCATTCCTTCTGTCCTTCTGTCCTAAATTTTCACGGAGGAGAGACTGAGGTGTTATAGTGAATGAATTACCATAATTATGGATTAACTGTTCAGTTTTAAGCATTAAACATCACATGTTCTTGTAACAAATATATATGTAGCAAATGTTTTAATGCAAAATGATCACTCTTAATAAAATACTTTGGAAACCTTTCTAGGTTTATCTAGCAACAGTTATATTCCATACTTACTACCATTTAATGATCATTTTTATACAGTATATTATTCTTGGTCAGTCTAATACAATTATTTCACAGGAGACTGGTAAGTGAATTTATAGAGTACCTAGAAGGAAGAACAACAGGTATTTATTCCTAAGGGTGGTGACTTTAAGCAAAGCTGTTAACTTCAGACCCATTTATTATTAGTAAATGGTTGGAGACAACCTTGTTAGTTTTATTTGCTTCAAAAGTGATAGTAAATGTTGACATTGGTCAGCATGGATTCATTCACAAATGACCTTCCGCATCTTTTAATACATTTTATGCTAATGTGCTATATCGTATGGATTCTAGGACACCTGAAGATATTACTCAATTAAGAATTTTGATTCTGTTCCACATTGACCTATAATAAATAAGACTACATATTAGGGAGTTAACAGGTATATTATTTGCTAGATTTGGGTTTGTAATTATTTATTATTTTGAAACTACTAGGTTAGAGTAAGAGAGTCACTTTTGAATGGCAAAGTTGTGCGTGATGTAGTGCCAAAGGTTTCTTTCTTGGTAAACTCTTGTTTAATGTTTTTATGTCTACTATTCCACCTCTTAATCAGCTTTTAGTTTGCTGATGGTAGAAGAGTAGGCATTATGATAACAAATTTAAGGGCTGCTCAAGGCTTTCACGGTTCTTAATTTCCCTACATCAGTAATCACTCCCTGATAATCCTCTAATAATATTTAATTTGACAAGTATAATGTGCAGCATTTTGGATGAAAAAAAGAGAAAGTACTCTTTATCTGTCTTTATCTGTTAACACTTTATTAATTAACAGTCAGATGATTCCAGAGCTTGTGGAATATTTTAATGTCAAACAGTATCATGTGTGTTTTTATTCGGAAGATGTCTGTATGCAGTTACATTTATATCTCCTAACAATGAGCATAATGCTACTTTTTATGTAAAGTTAAAACATTGCCAGTGAGGTGTGTCATTGTGTGTCAGCAGTGAGTCTTATCTTTTGGGAGATTTCTCTTTTTTTCATGTATATAAGTTTGGGTTAGGGCTGAGCCCCCAATTTAGGGATGAATGTGGGCTTGCCCCTTGAATAAACATGTTTTCATATGTGTTTTGTATAACCAATGTGGATTTTAGTAGATTTTGTTATTTCATTATTTATATAGTAAACAACTTGCATTGTTAGTTTATTGCACATTTGTTCACATTTGTTCAGTATTTGATGACTGTTCTTTGTTGTTGTTGATATATGTCCATCCATCCATCAGTTCTATATTAGTTCATTGCAATGAAATTGCAGCAAACACTGGATCATCAACCCTCATTCAGCGAAAATCATTTCAGCTACTGGCTGAATTTACCGAGAGCAAGTAAATACTTGCCCTACAGCACAACAGACTGACAGCTATGCAAATTAAACCCACCCAAGTGGAGGGCTTTACCCTCACACACTCCCTAACTATATATACCAACTTTGAGATTACACTACAGTGGAGAAAAGGGCAAGGTTGTGCTGTAGGGCAAGTATTTACTTGCCCTCTGTAAATTCAGCGAATCACTGAAATGATTTTCACTGAATGAGGGTCAACGAACTGGTATTCATTGCAATTGCATTGTGACAAACTGATATAGACCCCATCCATCCATCCATCCATTCATCCATCCATCCATCCATCCATCCATCCATCCATCCATCCATCCATCCATCCATCCACAACTGCTTTTATACAGCTTTGCATATGGAATTGGGGTATCACTTCAACAGTGACAGTCAAAATCAATGTTCATAATACCAGGCGGCCAGCCCTGCTGCCATTGTTCTTCCACACCACACATACACACAAGCACACACACACACACACACACACACACACACACACACACACACACACACACACACACACACACACACACACACACACAAATACACATGCACACTCATACCTATGACCATTTAGAGTATCAAACCCAACTTCTGTATGTCTTGGGAATGTGCGAGAAATCTGCAGCTTCCAGAGAAAACCCCAGAGAGCACATGAGGAGATATACAGACTCCATACAGAAGGCATCCCAGCTGAGAATTGAACCAGAGAACTTTTGTTGTGGAGTCTGCTATCCGCTGCTCCTCTGTGCCACCATATACACTCAGACATGCACAGACATACATACACATACATGTATGTATGCACATACACTGACATACACATACATACATACACACACACACACTCTCACACACACACACACACACACACACACACACACACACACACACACACACACACACACACACGTGGACACAAGCATGAACACACACACACGCACACACACACACAAAGATTCACATATATACTTGTTTTGGTACTGTTTACTTTACTTATACTCCCAGTATAGCAGGATGCATGTTCACCTACTCATGGCACACTATTTCATACTTCATAAACAGTCCTCATCCTGTTGAGTTTCGCAATCTGTGGTCCACAACTAAATTGCTGTTTTCATCACACTAGCAGACTGGCTAGTCACTCTTGAAAGACAACTATCCACAGGGTAAGTTTCTCCTTTCTCTGTGTGATGCTCCCCATAAAAGGACAGCTGTAAAAAATACACTGTTTACTCTGTTTTTGAATGACGCTTCATTGCCTCATGCTGCCTTGTCCTTAAACTAGCATATTCTTGGAACTGTATGCTGAAGAGTCACTATGGTGCTAGCCAGATGGCAATGCTATGCAGTGTTCAAAATTTAAATCTGCAGCTAAAATGTTTACATGGTAAACACATCACTTTGAATACATCAAGTGTAAAAGGACTGCTACATTGAAACACAAAGGTCTGTAAGGAAAAAGAAACTAAAAAGAGCAAATACGGTAGATAATAAAAAACGGTTATGTAGGATTCAATAATGAAAAGCAGGTACAGAGTCGGACGTAGGAAGAGGTTAAACTGCAATCCCTTACACAAGCAATGGCTAACATTCAGCTAATGTTATGAAAATTTTCAACACGAGAATATACATTGTCTTAATCTTTATATAATGAATCACATTAAACAAATGAAATTAAATCAAATACAGGACACAGAAACTGGAATACAATTATGGGCAGCATTCAGTCTTAATCAGTCATTTTGAAATTAAGTGAGCTGAAAATAACTACATTGTTTATGTTAGTTAAATGAGTCCTGCTCATATCCCCAAGCATTCATGTTTCAGTAGTTCTTGTCCAGGTGCCCATGTCTGACAACAGATCTGTGAGAAAGGAATATGTGGCGTTTATTAGTTTTTACATGATTCATAAGCATATGACTTTCAGATGCAAGGTCCATTTGTGCACAATGGCTTTCCAGAAAAATTTGACAGTTTTTCATATGACAAGCATTGACAAGCGTTTCTTGGTGGACAGACCACATTTATCTGAATGTCATAAAAATAGTTTGAAGGCTGTCTGGATTTAACACTTTCAAACAAATAATGTTAGAAAAGACCTGACTAAGAAGTCTAGTTGATCGGCTAACACTTACTAATACTATGGCTGCTCTATTAAAATGTAATAGTAATGGAGTCCTTATACTTCACAGGTTTATCCACTCATGCATCTCCAGTAGCTTAATGATAATATATGAAATATTCCAGTGTTTTACTCACATTTTTGTTACAGAAGTAGATGTGCAGGCAAATGACTCAACAGTACAACATTTTAACGTTCCTTCAGTATACTTTTTTTATGAAACGCGAAGCATTCCCTGTATCAGTGTCAATGTGATCTCCCGCATTTTGAAGAGAATTTCAATCTGTACCGGAGATTTTCCTTTTCTTATCCACAGCTTTTAAGAAACAATAATACTTGTGGCTAGACACTACACTGAGTCATTCTCATTTTAGGACTGCTGGTGATCACAACAGAACATCTTGTTCAAGTGCAAGTCTTTTTATAAAGTGGAATCAGTCTTAAATACTGCCATTATGTATTATCTGCTGCTGTGTCTATAGGATTCCACCTATTAAGAGTACAGATTTTGTCATCGTTGGTGCACTTTTGCATTCAGTGACGAATGCATTATTTATACGGTTTTCAAAATGCCTTTTGGTAAGAGAATTATCTTAACAATGAGTTTTACATTTTTACTGCTTTGTTGTATGTTCTCATACTGTTGTATAAGAGTTTGCTGTTGATTGTTGAAGTTAAGTAATGAAGCAAACCTTTTCATAATGTTATGTCCATTGCAAAGCTGTTATGTTTTCTAAACTGCTTTCAGTAGAGCTATGGCCTGAAATAAAATAACCACAATAGCTGAAGATATAATATTTGAAATTAATTTCAGTTAATAGCATGGAGCCATTGCAGAGAGAAAGTAATTTCATCTTTGACTTGTTTGTATCTTCCAAACACATTAAAGCATATTCTGTAGTCTATCTTATTCTAAATGTCATGTTTAGTCATTTCCTAGAAATTACTCCACCTCAGACTTCATACATCCAACCTATTATTCAATACAATGTTGCATTTTGTACACCTCAGACAATCTACCCAAAAGAACATGGAAAGATGCTAAGAAGTTTTGCTAGAAAACTTGAGCAACTATTCAGAAAGGGTTCAGGAAGTCACTGTCATTATAACTTTGTTTCACTGTCATTATAACTTTGTTTCTTACAGGCTAGTAAGAGATAACCTTTGCTTTGTTTGTTAAGGCATCGTCTAATGTGATGATTCTTGAAATGTATAACTAGAACATGCATACTGAGAAAGGTATTACCAAACTGGGGTACCTAATACTAAAATCAAATATCAATAACAGAAAAAAAACATGTCAAGTGTATTTTACACTGCTTTCAAAGATTATGGAATAATCTAAACATTACAAGTAGAAATCATTAATTAACATCCTTCAACACTATTGTAGACATGTATATGGTTCATAGGTTCATAGGTAGGTACTAGGCTATCTGCCCGAAGGCATTTATAAGCCTAGCCGGAATGTGTTGGCTTTCGCCGCCCCCTTAGATTAGTTCCCTGTGCCTCTGTCCAGCAGAGCCACTGAAGTGATCCCTGGGGTAAACTTTCTGTTTCCCATCCACTCGTCAAGGTTTCTCTTGAAGAGTGTTAGCAAGGAGCTCTGCCTAATGTAGATTGGAAAGTAGAAAATATTAACATGAGGTTAAAGCATACCTGTCAACTTTCGATGATTTTGCCTCATATTTTTACCCTGTTCTTGAACAGTTTTTGATTTTCTAGTAAATCAATAAGTATTACAGTGAGTTGATAAAGCTACACATTGGAGTTTAATGATTTTTATTTTTTAGAAGATGCATGTTGACACAAAATATGTTGTTCTATAAACCTAAGATAATTAGAGTAATATTTACAAATGTTGACTGATATTGGGTCTTTGACATTACATTATTACTGGCTTCATCCAGAATTCTTGACCAGACAAAACTGAGAGGTATAGGTTAAAGCAAGTATGCTCCTTTATGTCCAGTGAGTCATACGCTTGACAATTAAAACTGTGAACTGAAATCCCAGTCTCACTAACTTTCATCACTAAGAATGTAATATTCTCATTGGTGTACACTTTTTTTCTGGGATGGACAGTACTTTGAATTTTGCATTCCTATCAATATCTTCTGAGTTCAGAATGTTACATTATACTGGTGATGAGTGAAATGATGAGAAAAAAATGCTACACCTGGTGTGATGACACTGCATAAAGCCACTCTTTCAAATCTGATATTAATTAAGATGAAACTGGACTAAATGCATACAAATTTGGAAATTTACTGTCAACTATATTACATGCCTGCCTCAGGAAGCTACTGCCACAGCTAGCAAGTAATATTGTTAATGATAACTGGAATACATTATCTAAGAATGATATGAATATATAGATATAAAACAGTAGCTCACTACAGTGTAGGAAAACATAAGACAATCTCAGCAATAAAGGAGTTACACATAAACAAATCATGTAAACATCAGGGCACAAATAAGAACAAAGCATGAAAGAATACTGCACAATACATTAGTAATAGCAGGAAATCATACCAGCTCTATTATCCTCAAATGCAAAATAACAATAATAGATAAATTAGGAAGGTAATAGAAATATACATAGAAGATACATTAAAAACTGCAATGACAATATAGAGCTGGACAATGCAACCACAAAAATAAATAAATAATAACATAAATCAAGGTAAACACATACACACACACACACACACACACACACACACACACACACACACAAATAATTTAACACAACTTAAAATTATTCTCAGCCACAACAGATTATAGATATATTTACAAAATCTTATGCAAAACAGTTTGACTATGCAGAGGGGGTGATAAGTAGTTAGAGTGATATCCACTTAACCTCAGATACTGGAATCAAAATAGATTATATTGAAAAAGAAGAGGTTTTACTTGATTCACATTATGTATTAAATACTTCTAGTATTATCTGTAAAAGTCAATATATACCCCCTTTTCAAAATCAAGCTATCAAGAAATTTTTCTGCAGCTTGCAATTTTTCCATTGAATGTTTATATAATTATTGGAAAGCTAATGGAAATGTAGATTTTATCTTGTCTGTGGAGCAATGGCAGGACTTGAAAAGTTTAGGTAATAATGATCAATTCATAATAAAACTGGCTGATAAGGGCAATAAAGTGGTCATTATGAATTTTAAACAATATGCTAAAATGTGTTATGAATTGTTGAATGATACAAAAGCGTATGCTAGAATTGATAGTTTGAAGTATAAACAAGCTATTACTGAATATGAAGCACATTAAATAAAGGTTACATATTAGTTACAGATTAGAGTATTTTTGTCAAACTGACGTTGAAAGGAAATTTACCTCCCAGGGTTGTGAATTATAGCAATAACCCATGCCTAGGTATGGGTAATGCTGGATTTACCCACGGTTGGCATGGTTTGGTCCCGAGGGCGAAGCCCGAGGGACCAAACAAAGCCAACCATGGGTAAATACAGCATTACCCACACCCAGAAGTGGGTTATTGCTATTATACCATGACATTATTTAAGAAAAGAAACTATTACTTTTCTTAAATAATGGCATAGTATAATGCCTGTTTACTGCCCTTCCGCAGATGTCTGACATCCGGCAGTTCTGATGTACTGCGCCTGCGCAGTACATCAGAGTTGAGCAAAAGCAACGGAGAAAGCAAGATCTCCGTTGCTTTTTACTGTTGCTATGTTAAATGGGTTTAACATGGCGAGACAGTTTAAAATAAGCAACGGAGATGTCCGTTGCTTATTTTAAAACTGTCTCGCTATGTTAAACCCATTTAACATAGCGAAACAGTAAAAAAAGCAACGGAGATCTTGCTTTCTCAGTTGCTTTTTTTTTAAAACCTGTCTCACTATGTTAAATGGGTTTAGCATAGCGAGATAGCTTTAAAATAAGCAACGGAGATCTCCGTTGCTTATTTTAAAGCTGTCTCACTATGTTAAACCCATTTAACATAGCGAGACAGTGTTTTAAAAGTAGAGTTATATTAATGGAAAAAAGTCCGGGCGACCGGACCTTTTTCCATTAGTATAACCCGATTTACAATGTGCACGCTGGCCAATCAGCGTGCACTTTTTTTTTTGGGGGGGGGGGTCATGGTATAATAGCTGTTTTTTATTGTTTACCTAAAATTCACAAGGGCCTGAAGAATTTACAAGGCAGGCAGATTGTATCAGCTCAGAAATATTTTTCACACAATATAGGTATATGTTTTACACAAATATTTATTCCCTTATGTGCAAAAAGTAGTATTGTATATTATGGACACATAGGAATTTATTGAAAAAATTGCAGACTTGAGGTGGGAACAAGGAATGCATTGGTTGGTAACAGATGTGCAAATTTTATGCACGAGTATTTTACATCACCACGGTATGCAAGCTTTGAAATATTTTCTAGAGGATACCCCCTTATCTGGTTATGTGACAGAATTAATTAAATTTTGTTTAGAAAATAATTATTTTGTTTTTAATAATGAAATTTTCCATCAGAAACAGGGTTGGCTATGAGGGCAGCCTTTGCCCCCATGTACGCCAAACTAATGATGGCTTTTTTTGAAATAGAATTTATGTTTAGAACCCACCTTTTTAGTAATTATATTTGTAGGTACTACAGGTACATAGATGATTTGATTTTTGTTTGTAGAGGGGGTTATGGGCAGGTGGAAGTTTTTGTTGAACAGTTACACAATAATAGGTTTGGTTTAAAGTTCAGTGGGGTACAGCTAGGAGATAGAGTCAAGTTTTTGGATTTGGAATTGTGCCGTGAGGAAACTGGATTTATTGGTAGAAAGGTGCATAGAAAGATTAAAGGGGGTTTGCAGTTACTACAGGGATCTACCTGTCATCTTCCCACATTTGATTTCATCTCTGCCATGTAGTGAATTTTTTTCAATAAATAAGTTATGCAATGTGGATAAAGATTTTTGAGGAAGAAATTCAGCATTCATTGGAAATATTTTTATTAAGGAATATGACAGTGTAGATGTGGAATTAGCTTTACATAGGGTGAGATCAAAACATTATGAAGGCATAGATCTGAATATAAAAAAAAATAGTAATTGTATCTAAGCAAGGATTTTTCTTTACTCTGTAAATTTTGACAAAAGGATAGATAGAGGGAATGTAAGGAATAATAACAATAAGAATGAGAAGAAAATATATTTTGTAACTATCTTTAATGTATTAAGCCAACAGATTATACAAATTTTACACTATTACTGGCCCATGCTTTACACTTTGGAAAAATGTTTACCTGACAAACTTCCAATTTCCTATAAGAAGGGCAGTAGTATTTTTGACATAGTCATGTATAGTAAATTTCAAATGCCCGAAGCCAAGGTCAGTCATATAACGGCTGCAAGATATGGTACTTTTACGTGTGGTAAATGCTCCATTTGTCCCTATGTTGTAAAAAATTTCCCTGTTATTAATGCTGTACATTTTTTTCTGAATAGTTGTTTTACGTGTAACACAGAAGGAGTTGTATATATTCTGAAATGTCCATGTAAACTAACAAGTTTTATGTATGTGAAAGCAAATGAAAATTTAAAGTACACTTTCAGGAACATATCAGGGACATTAAGAATGTTAATTGTGACAACCCTTTAGCTTTGCACTTTACAGAATTCCTTTCTACTAATTTTAAAATACTTAAGGGTTGTATTATAAAACATGTAGTTGTGGTTTTAGTTGACTCTGTAGTAAATTAAGAAAGGTTATTGTATAAAGAAGCACTTTTCATCCTGAAAGTTGATACTTTAATGCCCAAGGGCCTTAACACTGATTTTAATTGGAAATATTTAATATAATTTAATTGATTAATTGTTTAATAATATTATTGACTCAGTGTGTATATAAGGGGTAGGGTATGTCTGTATTTTGTACTCCTTGAAGGCTTGTTTGCCGAGGCACTAGAAAGAAACAAGTGAACAAACATTTTTCCTGTTGGAAGACTGGTGGCCTTTTCTTTTGTGGTATTATTATGTTGGGATTGGACTTGTTAAATTGAAAAAGAACTTTGCAAACTGGATCCAAACAAAGCATTGGGAGGAGGCAATAATGACTTATAGTACCATTATATCTATTATTTACTCGGTCATATAAATATGGGGATAATCCTCATGTGCTTATTAAATCTATCTTTAGGATAGTAGGACAAACTCAGAGTCATCTAGACCTTTAAGTCTACTTTCATGTTGTGGAAAAATAATGGATCAGGTAATATTGGATAAGTGATTGTCAGAACTGGAAAGATTCAGACTTGAAACCATACATCAGCTTGCATTCTCTCCCCTCTCAGAACTACACGGCCTCCTTAATTCTCCCTTTACCCTTCTGCCGAATCCCTTCCTCCTCCTCACCTACTTCTTATATATACCTTCCATCTACCTAGTCATCCTCCTCTTGTGCTTTTAACTTTCCATATAATAAATCTTTTCAACATGTTACTTTATTACCTTGCTATTACCCTTCTCTTCTTCCTATCACTATCTACATCACACCATTCATCACTGCACTTCTGAACACCATCACCTACCCTCTCCTTCAGCCACTTCTCCCATACCAACCTCTACCCAGTGCACATCTCTCCATATGTTTTCCCAATCTCTCCTTCCGACCTCTTCAGGATTAATGCATTTCCAAGTTCCTCTCTCTCCACTATTGAAAAATCTAGAACTCCCAGTATATTGAACCTACTTTTATATATTTTTCTGTCTTTCACACACTACTCCTGGACTGGGATATCTACCCAAACCCTGGAGCACCTGCCTCTACCTCGCACAAATATACACCTCATACCTCACCACCTCAGCCACTACCCCAGGCCCACACACCTTCTTCTAAATCTCTATCTTCTCTCCAAATATCCAAAGCATTGTAAACAAGATAACAGAACTGTGCTCATGGGTTAGCAACATCTGTCCCCATATCTTAACCCTCTCAGAAACCAGGTTAAAACAACATATCTCTAACTCTGAAATTCTACCCCAGGATACAACATCTTTTGCTCTGACAGGATAAATAAGAGGGGTGGGGAAGTTGCCACCCTGTACTCTGAACAACTTAATCTCTCTTCTCTGTCCATCTCCATACCCAGCTTTGGACCTGCAAAAATTCTTATTGTAAACTGTCACCTGTACCCCCACAAAAAATTTGCTATAGCTTCTATCTACATACCCCCCAGAGATAATATCCCTATTCTTGAAATATTTCTCTTATGGCTCACTCAATATGTTCCTTACAAAACCATTATACTTGGGGATGTTAACATAGACTGGGCTATACTCTCTTCCTCGTCCCCTACTCATACTCTCAACCTTCATGGCTTCCACCAACTCATATCTACCCCTACTAGGACTAACAAAAACGTTACTTCTGGATCTATACTGGTTCTGATGAAATCTACATTTGTTTAGATGAAAGCGCTCAACAAAATTCAATAAAGAAGAAAGATTTATTTGTATTCAACTTTAGTGGTTTGCATCTTGAATCCACCACAGAGAAACAGCTATTTGATCTGTGTTTTATTTACTTCTGGATCTATACTAGACTGGATCTTTACTTCAGATCTCAGTCTTTATCACAACCCCGGCACTCTTTCTGACTCTTTAAGTGATCATTCCTCTACCTACATCCATAGATAATCCCAACACTCTCCCAAAGACCTCCTCTACAGAGAATGTTGCAAACGTACCCATTTTGTTCCAGACAAATATAACTCTATATAGTCTAACATTAAATGGTCCTTCCTATATAATCTCCCCCTCAGTAATGCTGTAACAACTTTCAGTAAGCTATTTCTTGATGTACTAAGCTCCATGGCACCTTCCAGAAAAGTCAGAGTAAAGTCCAACTTAACCCCCTGGCTTACTAAGCATACCTGCTCTATCATGCATCAGAAGGACAGCGCCTGGAAAGCCTGGGTCAAAAATAAAACTCCACTCTTACTTCAAATATATAAAGAACTTAGAAACATTTCTAAAAAAAAACTAGTCAACAAAGATAAAAAAAACCTTTCTTGCCACTAACCAAAACCACAAAAATCCAAAAAAATTCTGGTCTACTATAGACTTCTCTACCCAGGTAACCCTCCTACCCCCAAACCCTTCCCACTTAATACCGCTACAGAGATTGCCACTCTCTTAAACAATTATTTAATTGAAACAATTCAAAACCTTACTTAGATAAACACCATGGCTTCTACTATTCCTTTGCCTCCCATTGTAACCCCCACCAATAACTTCTCCTTCCAACCAGTTCCCAACCTTCATTAAATGTCTTCTACATAAACTCAAGTCTTTCTCTCCCCTGCTGATAAACTACCTTCCAATTTTCTAACAATTGTTGCCAAATCTATTGCCTACCCTGTCTCTATACTTATAAATCAATCTATTACCAAAGCTCTTGTCCCCGATATATGGAAATCCTTTCACACAATTCCTCTTCACAAAGGTGGGAACTCTACTGACCCCTCTAACTATAGACCCATTGCTATCCTATCTCCCTTATCCAAAATTCTAGAAAAGTGTGTTCATACTCAGCTACTCAAACACCTGCTTGATAATTAGCCAACATGGCTTTAGACCCCAGCACAGCACATCCACTGCACTACTTTCATTCACCTAAACAGTAGCAGAGGCCCGTGATAACAACCTGATTGTCTCCTGTTTATTCCTCGCTCTCTCTAAGGCCTTTGACACTGTCTCTCAATCTAAACTGTTAACAAAACTCTCAAACCTTCATCTCTCAGCCTCCTCTGTAAACTGGTTCTCTAGCTACCTATCCAACAGACAGCAATCCATACATTGGTAAACAGACTTCTCACCCTTCCTTCCCGTCAGCACTGGTGTTCCCCAAGCATCTATCTTGGGACCCCTCCTGTTCACTAACAAACTACACTCTGCTATTAACCTCTCTACACTTTTACAATATGCTGATGACTCCACTCTTATCACCACTGCCCATAGAATTCCTCAACTCCTAGCTCTCACCCAAGACACTTCCTCATCTGTTGAAACCTGGATCTCTGAAAACCAACGCGTACTAAATCCTAGAAAAAACTAAACTCCTGCTTTTCTTTCCTAAAACACTGGCTCAGCATAAACCCTCATTCTCCATTACCTTCCTCAACAATACCATCATTAAACCTGAACCTTATACCAAATTACTTGGTGTCATTATTAATGATGAACTAAAATTTGATATACATATCCATCAATGTTTAAAAAAAAAAAAACACCAGAAACTTGGTCTCCTCTACTGTAATCAAAAATTGCTTACACCATCCACTAAACTCCCCCTAGCATTGTTTCTCCTTTTACCCAGTCTTCTGTATGTGGCTCCTGTCCTTAATAACCTCCAGTCATCACTTCTTTCCAAACTTGAGCAAACATATAATAAAATAGCCAAATTCGCTTCCAACCTCCCCTAAACCACAGCCTCTCTCTTAAGTCACTCCAATGGCCTGAATTCTCTAAACAACTACTTCCTTAATTACATATTACACACTCTATCCTGTATAACCCCACTTCCTGCCCTCCATCTCTAATCTTGTGTCTCACTATAACCCCTGCCGTCAACTTCATACAACTGATAAACAACTTTTAGACATCTATAAACCCTCTACAAATATTGAAAGTCCCTTTATAAATACTCTGTAGCTCATACTTAGAACACTCTTCCTCTCAATATAAGAAGTATACCCCATAAGTACCAGTTCAAACTAGAACTAAAACACTATCTGCAAAAGACATGGTTCTGTCCATGGCAAGCTTCGACATGACAGCTGATATTTTTGCATCCTACTCTAATTCTGTTTCTACCCAAGACACTAATACAATGCATCTGTGATTATTCACTGAAATGGCATTTTGCTTATGGTATTCTATTGTAATTTCTACTGTTTACTGCTGTAACAAACTCTTAGCTTTACTTAATAGTGGAATCATCTTTGTATTTGTTGTTATAAACTGATCTATTGTACGTTATTTGCTTTGTTTGTGATAATTACAGATATGTGTGGAGCTTTTCTCCTCGGGTCTCCACTGAAAATGGGTCCCTGACTCAGTTGGACCACCTGGTTAACAAATGTCAATAAATAAAAAATATGTTTAAAATATATTTATTATCACCCGTAACATGATGTTCTATAACAATATAATAACAGCTAAGAATGAAAAATTGTGCTGTGACGTAATTTATATAGATTTAACTTCATCATTTGACAAGGTCATAAACAAAACACTGATCAATAAACTACAAAAAATAGGTATTGATTTATTCTTTAATAACATGTATAGCTGCATGGCTTACAAAAAGGACATGGTAAGTATCATGCAGCGATTGTACAGGTGAAATTCTCGGTTACAGTCAGGGTATCCCACAGGACTCTCTCCTAGCCCCTTACTTGTTTACATTGTCTTTCAAACCTATCTTTTTTATCTGAGGTTTTCTACAGTCTGTATGGAGATGACCTGAAACTGAGTAAACTGAAGACATGTGATACATATAGGATACCTATAGGGCTCGTCTGCAAAACCATATGGGCACAGGAGAATCACATGTTGATAAATACATCAAAAACTAAGCATATGAGATTTTTAATACATAAACTGAAAAAGTGAATATTTAATACAGCACCCAGTGATTGAAACTGTTGATTTATTTAAGGACCCAAGTATAAGGGTAGATCCAGGTGTGTTATCACTAAGCCATCTGAGCTACAGAAATGACTGATGCTTTTTCAAACATACCATGCATTACAGCCATTTTACAATATGGAAGAGACACTGTGCAATCAGGATTGATTGATATCTGCAATGTAAACAAGTAAGGGCCTTTATCATCTAATTAGTTAATGATAGTTATAGAACTATGGATTGTATAAAAAGATTTATACAGTCTAGAAAATCAGAAATAATGAAGTCTTTGTTTGTTAGTCACACTACACCCAAACTTGAATATTGAATAACAATATGGAAACCTTGTAAGAAAATAAGCATAAGTAAACTGAAAAGAGTACAGTGGAAAAATACAAAGGGCATGCATAGATGTCAAAACTGTGACAATTGAAGTTATTATGAAAGGCTAAAATACCCATACTTGTACAGTGTCTCTTGCAGATATCTAAGAGGAGATCTTATTCAGATATATAGGGCATTTAGAGACAACTACCTCTGAGAATGTTTGGGCCTATCAAACAGTAGTAGAGAATCAGCAGACAACCTGTGTAGAAGATTCTATAGGAATGAGAAGTATACTGATTGGTTCTTTGACAGAGCTGCTGATGCGTGGAATAAAGCAGGCACTACTTTAGATATTTCTAAGAATAGCCGGGAAACTTATTATGAGAATAACTGTTTTGGTATATTGGCAGGCTAGAAGGGCATTAAAGTCTATGCTTGAAATATTTGTATGTACATATGTATGTACAAGTGTGAGAGTGAAAATCATGGTACAACTACAGTATTGCAGAAGAAATACAATAGGATTAAGGCACCTGCTAGCAACAACTATAGAGCTCAACAGTTTAAGCTGAACAATTTATTGTCAGACCCTGTATAAGAGGTGACAGTGTATGTGTGCAAGTTTTGCTCTGGGTAATTTAACACTTTGGAGACTCAGCATAATTCTCCTCTTGTAATGCCAACAGTGTTCCTGCAGGGATACAATCTTTTCTCACATAATGATTGCGGTAACACTGCTGACCTAAAGGCAACTCATCTCTACACCACAATTTCCCATTCATATCATTCTGTAGTGCCACTGGATTGAATGTACACTTTTGCATTCTATGCTAACAATGTATACATTTTAAGTCTAGTAACACTGTGACCAACATTACCCCCCGAATATATTACACTTTTTAAATCCTGACTACCTGTACTTTTTGAGTATATTCTATACACTTTTATCATGTTCTTCTTTACCTATTTATTACTACCTATTACTACTATTAATACCTAACTATTCTTATAGCAGTAGTTTCCTTGTCACTTACTTCTTATCACACTCTGTAACTAAAATTTGTATTAATTATAATTAACTGACAAATTCAGTTTTACCTTTACTTAAACTAAGTTGTTAATTGTTCTACTTGTACATGCTTTTGTGGAACTTTACAATTTGTTAAATTCTGTTCTATGTTCATTTTTGTGTGCAGCTTTTCTCCCCAGGCCTCCAATGACAATGTGCTCTTACTAGCCCAATGGACTATGCTGGTAAACAAATGCCAAATAAAGAAATAAAAATCAGCAATTTGGAATCAGCAAACACTTCTATCATTTTTCATTTCTCTATACAACATGTGGAATCATAGAGATACATTATAAAATCAGGAGTGGAGTAACAGTTCTGAATTGTGTGGTAAACTAAGTGTAACTTTGCTTGGAACCTGTTCCACAGACTACCTATGCACAGTAGTAGCTCCAGATTACTTATTTTGCAAGGGCACAACAACGGCAAAGTAGCCAGGGAAGGGGACACTATGAAAAATTAAACACAGAATATGTATAAAAGATACGTCTACTATCCTCTTCTGTGCTGGCTACATCTGCTTTTCTACACAGGAATGTAGTCCTGTAACCAAATCAGTTAGAGCACCTCTCTCAATATTATGACCCCGACTAGTACAGAACATACTTACTGGGAATTCCAGGCATAATGCCTCACCTAATCTGTCTTACCAGACTGTTGACCAAGTCTATCAGAACCTCTCACTTGTCATTCCATGATATAGATCTAGGCATGCAAACAACCACCATGTTTAGAAGTTCTAAAACTGTTTGCCCCCCTCACAATCAGGTCACTAATGCCCATAATAAACCATCTCCTTACCTCTAATCAAACGCAAACTAAAAGGCATAGATCTTACTTATGAGAAAGGGTCTTTAATTCATTAACTTCTCCCGAAGCAACTTCACTTAACTCGGCGTCCTCATGGCAGTCTGTTACAAGGTAGCAAATTATCAAAACAGAAACTTTACAGTCAAAATTCACAGGGTAATCCTTACAGAAATACACCACCAGTGGGAGCTTCTAAAGGCTAGGACCTTGGAATCTTACTGTTTGTACAGTGTATTAACCTCCAATCACACAGTAAGTAACGTTGTATTACCAATGAAAATTATTTCATATTCAGAGTACCTGGCCTTCTTTAGAGTTGGCTCCTTACTTTCCAGCATATCCATCATATATTTACATGGAGAAGAATTTAATAAAAATTACACATTTCTATCTCTAGATCTTCCATCAGTGAAATAAACTAGGAAACTTGGGGATGTATGTGATCAGAGGTATTCCAGGGTAAGAAAAACATTTGCAGAAACTATAAATGTGACTGTTAATCTTAGCTCAGATGCCACTTCTAAACTGCACCCACAATTTAGAGCTGCAGTACACAAAGGGAATGGATTAAGGGGAAGCAATATTCCCATTTTGCAGCTGCATACAGGCATGTATACCATCATCAGTCAAGAAGCACATGCATGTCATTCCCACTGAGGTTCTGCTGTAACCTAGACTTATTTCATTTACATATTTAATGTTTAACATTACAGGTAAGCCAGTCTAAACTGATCATTTTAAAGTGTGTTTTAGGCCACAAGGCAAATAGAGCTGCAGACATTTCATGCAATCAATATAATTTGCACATAAAACAAAGTTCAGCTAATACATAAGAGCACACAAGGATCAAAATAGGGGAGTGAGTATCTAATGAGATTTTTATTCAAGTCACAATAGTGCTAGATGATCATTGGTGATGTAGTTTGTTTTTTGTGTCAAGGTGCCTTTAAGAGAAAAATTAAAGATTTTTGTCACCTTTTCGTATATTTAAGTATATGAGGTACCTAGGTGTTAGAGTGTTACTGAGGAAGATACTTCTTGTATCAAAACTGGTATAACATTATTGTGGGTTGTTGCTAAATAAAGGACTTATCATAAACTAACAGTTCCTATTGTGTTTTGGATAATTTATTTTGTGCATGCATTTTTTCTAGGTGGATTCACATGTTTCTTGCTGTTGGAGTTTAATTTTTATTCAGTGCATATCTGTTCAAAGAGACGACTGTTAAATCCCTAATGCCACAAAACTCCAACTGGAGAGATGATGAAATCAGCAAGAAAAGGAGAGTAGTATTGCTGGGACTGAAGTCATCCCCAAGTCTTGACGGGTACCTTCATGTGGTGGACACTTTTTTCACAAAAGCATTTTATATAGAATATATTATGGACAGAGCTAAGTTAAAACATATAAAAGGACAGCTGGATGCACAAGTCCCGAGATACAAAAGTGCCCAATCCTGGTGTGTGCACTGGTGCCAGGAGTGGAAAAATGGCAATGTAGAATTCTCGAGACATGAAAATATTCTTACAATGGGGTTAGGTTAGGCACAGAGAGAGGATGACCCCCATGTTGTGAAAAAAGTAGCAGTCCACAAAAATCACAAAAACTGACAGGCCAAAAAAGAATCATAAAGATGACAGAGTGGACTATTCAAGAAAAGGAAGAAATTATGTACTGTTGCTATTATACACTAAGCCCAGAATTTCCAGATAGAAGATATTAAAAAAGATTATGAGAGTAAGAGAGAAATTAAAGGAAAGAAAAGTACTTACACAAGAAAAACTGCCAAACACTTCAAATAAAAAATGTATGTTCATTAGTAAAACAAACCCAAGAAAAGAATTTCATAGAGAAAGAAACTTTGGGCTGCCTGGAAAAAGAAGTGACAGAGAAAGTGGAAAAATATGAAGAAGAAAATCTATAAATTTATTTATTTTATGTATTTATTTATTTAATTACTTCAGTTTGATGACTAGGGAAGTCCACTGGGCCAAGAAGAGCCCGTTTTCAGTGGAGGCCCTGGGAGGAAAGCTCCAATAACATGTTACAGACAATTTGAATATACATCAATGTTAGGCAAAAAAATATTTCATATAACAAAAAATATCATATTACATACATACATATATACAAGGAACAGCATAACGCAGCATAGAAAATATGCAGAGTAGTATAACATAATTGTTGAGGTGGGCAACCAGTATAGTACAAACTGGGTAATAAAATGGTCTTGAGAGGAGAAATACAGGTAATGGAGTGTTGATGTGAAATGTCAGATATCCAGAAATATTAAACCACAAAACTAGAACTCAGCAAACCACAGAATAACCAGAAAAACGTGAGCACTCCAAAGGACACCAACTTTATTCCACAAACAGTTAAGCGCTTTCCTCTCCACTACAGAGACTTCCTCAGAACAAAAATCATAACCTTACTGTTAGAGAAATATGTATTTGAATATATGTGAATTGCTAGTTTAAAAGCAAAGTAGTATGTAATGCATTTTATTCTATTAATGATATGACAAAAAGAATGAATTCATATGTAATTGCAAGAAGTTTTTGAAACTGCAGTGTGCCTTGTTGCAAGTTGGCCTCTGACCCTGGCAGCTGCTAGCTCAACAAGTTCTAATGTTTATGCTTTTCACAAGTGATTATCTGCTGGGTCAGGAAATTAAATATGTGAAATAATGAAAATCTTCTGCTCTTTCCTGCTGGGACGATTGGCCTTGTGTATGTGTTACTAGATAACATGCAGCTGTTGGGAAAGTGTTACAGGGGAACAAAGAAGTGTATTAGAAGACTGAATCTGCTATTGTATTTGAACTAGCCTGGAACCTTGAAGAAGTAACTTTACAGAAAGACATTATGTCTGACCAGGTGGTGAGCAAGGCCGTATTGTTACCAGAGGAAAACTTTTTTTAAATATACAGCATCAGCATTATTTTATGAATAGAATACTGTAAGCTAAAGTGATGTAGATGCCCTGTGACTGACCACGTCAGTAAGGTGGGCACAACTTGAATGTAAGAAACTATAAAAATTGTGTACTTCCTGTTTCATGTCAGACAAAATTCTGTACTTGTACGTTTTTTGCCTCCTGATGTACACTAGTAAACTTTTGAACCTGAACCTCCTGTGTATTGATCTTTTATTTTATTTAACACTTACCCAACCAAGTTAAATACAGCCGTAAATTATTCAATTAAGAAACAATTAAAATCCTTAAAGCAATATCATAGCTTCCAATGTAACATGATTCACCACCACATATTTAAAAATCTTAAAAACAAGGTTTAACAAAATGTTACATTATTTTATGTTAAAAATATGTTTACATAAATTACCAAGCCAGAAATGTTCCTAAAAACTTGGCTTTCCAAAAAACTAACCTGAAATTTGATCAAGTTTAAGAATACTGGCAATACTAATGGTTTCATTAATGCCTGGATACCTAGAGGCATCCATAAACAATTGCCATTTTAATTCCAATACATCTAAATAAAAAACAACTTTCCTTATGCAAAAGCAAATGCACACAATACCAATACTGGTCCTTGTGCACGAACACAAAACACTCTGTTAAAATATCCACAATCCAGATGTCTTTGTGGATAAAAAAAAACTTTTTTTTATAAGGAAAGTTGTTTTTTTATCCACAAGGAAAGTTGTTTTTTTTATCCACAAACACATCTGGATTGTGGATATTTTAACAGAGTGTTTTGTGTTCGTGCACAAGGACCAGTATTGGTATTGTGTGTATTTGCTTTTAAACTGTTATTTGACTTTGGATTAAATTTTGGAGTATTGAGTTTACCTTCAGCGTGCTGCTTTTTAATTTTGAGGAGTAGCCATTTTATTTTATTTGTGGGGATGGGTTTAGGTGGAATGTGAGAGAGAGAGGGATGTATCCAGGGGGATGAGGGGGGTAGGTAGGGTTAGGGATGAGGGAAAGAGGAGGAGAGTTTAGCTATGCATCCCATGAACAAGGTGTTGAATTGAGTGGCGATTTCAAGCTCTGTGACGTTGGGGTTGGGACATGAGTTTTCTTTATTTCCTGGGTGTAAGAAGAAGTAGATGGAGTCCCAAAATTATTTTTGGGTTAGATGAGTGCTCAGGAGTTTGGAGTAGTAGTCTTTGCGATCTTTTGTTATTAGTTTTTTTTACACTTACAGATTTGTTTAAATTCTAGTAGGGAGTTAGGTTGTTTGTTTATCTGGTATTGTTTCGATTTTTTGTCTCTTAGCTGCATTTTAGTTTAGTTTCCTTTGAGAGCCAGTGGAGGGATTGGACTTTATGTGCTTGGTTCTAATAGGGGCTTGGTGGTTAAGAAGTTTTAGGAATGACTCATTAAAGTAGGTTACGGCACTGCCGAGGGGTAGGGTTTTTAGGTGGGTCCAGTCAGGGAGCTTTAGACATTCAGAGAATGTCTGAGGGTTGAACAAGGAGGGGTTGTGGGTTTGGATGAAGTGGTGTTGCTTTTGAGAGGGGAGACAGTCGGCAAAGACTGGGAGATGGCCACTGAGAGGGTCTGGGAGGTTTCCAGCTTTTGAGATGAGGTTGGGATGGGAAGTTAAGATCCAGTCGATCATGGTGCCAGAGGTATCATCTTTGTTTGGTTTGGTTGGAAAGTTTACTAGTTGGGAGAAGTTGAATAGGTTGATAGTGTTGGATGGGGCTTGAGAATTGATAGAGGCCGAGTTAATATTCATATCACAGAGGATATAGGTTACATTTTTGATGGTGGAGGAAAACCAGGAAAGGATGTCTTAAGTATTTGGATATTATTCCCTGCGGGAATATAAAGGGCACCTATGCATATGGACTAGTGGTTGTTGATTTTTAGTAGCCCTATTGTAATTTCAGCATTGGTAAAGGTTGGGATTTTGTTGTTGTAAGGGTAGTGGTATGTGAGGTGGAGTAGATAATAGCTTCACCACCACCTTTCTTGTGAAGTCTATCGTTGCAAATAATTTGGTAGCCTGGGGGAAGAATTTTGTTATCTTTTATATAGGGCTTAAGCCAGGTTTCAGTAATGGTAATTATGTCAGGGTGGTTGTGGGAAAGCCAGGTGTGAAGGTTAGGAATTTTATTTCTAAGACTTTGGGCACTGAATGTGGAGAGGCATAGGGATTTGTGTGTGAGGGGTTGAGTAGGAGGGGAGTTAGTGTTTTTTTGTGTAGGTAGTTGGTCTGGGGTTTGGGTGTATGTTGCTGGAGAGTGACAGGGAGATTTGGTGGAGGAAGAGTGTAAGGTAGCTGAGAGAGGAAGGAGAGTTAGAGGTTTGGAAGGGGGTGTTTTTTTTAGTGTGAGTTTGGAGATGAGAGTGAAGAGAGTAAGGTGTAGGAAGAATTTTGGGTTTGAATAGCAGGGTTGTGTTAGAAGAATAGAGTTTGTCAGTTTTGGTAGCGAAGGATGGTGTAAAGGTAATCTGGTTGGTGTTCATAGGATGTGAGGGTGTGGTTAGGTAGATATTAGGCAGTTGTTTAAGGAAAGTAAGGCAAATGAGAGACATTATTAGGGATATTAGAGATGTTAGATATGAAGAGATAGGAGGCATTGTTTTGGAGTGGGTGGGCTGTATTATTTTATATATGGTAATTGATAGTGTAGGGTGGAGTGAGATGGTAATTGGTTCAGTGAAAGATGTGGGAGGAGTTGGGGATGTATAAATGTACAGGTACTGGGTGCGGGTGGGAATTGTGGGCAGGGTAGGGGACCGGAGTGAGCCCATAAGGTGAACGGAGCTGGTAGAGCACCAGCGAGGTCAGTGAAAAACTATCAGTGAGTGTTTAGTCCCAATTTAAGTTGGGAGGTGCTTCTGATGCTTGAGAGAGTGAATAGGTTAGGCAGGATTGTATGGTCTGCAGTCCATTTAAATCTTTGAGCAGGGTTGTAAGAAACCGTTTACAAGCTAAAACTTCAGACTGTTAGTATAGGGAGAGACATTGCTTTGTCCCTTTAGAATTGGACAGGTGCTGAAGAGCGGGAGGGTATGTACTGTTTGGGACAGATAGGATTTTTTTGTGAGCGGAGTTATAAGTATCTGCTGCAACCTAGTGGTGGACAAATGGGTAGTATAGGCAGAAAATAGCCCAGGCAAGAGGGGGTGTCCCTGTCAGTGTGCACGCTAATGAGGAGCTCTAGTGTAGAGGTGGACTAGTTTATATGCTGTTAATGACAATAACACCACTGGAGCTTACATGCACTAGTGTTGTGAGTTGTTACAGGATTAATTCTGGGAAATTAGTTGATTAAATGGTCCAAGGTAGCAGGAGATAATACTGCAGAGGACAATATGGGAATTCTACACAGTGAGAGGCTTGATTGTTGTACCTAGTGAACTGGAATGGAAACAAAAGAAAAGATAAAGGTCAATTATTGCCTATATCTGGGGTACGGTTATGCAAGCTTTAGCCTAGAGCAGTAAGGGGAGATCAGAGGTGGTGCGAGGGAGGTACGGGTATGTGGGTGAGTGTGGAGAGGCTGGAAAGGCAAGATAGAGAAGGATGCAAATGAGAGGGAGAGTGGGGGTATGGAGTGTTGGGTGGCTTATACAGTATGTGCTATCAACTATATAGGTCAGGAGTGAGATTGTAGCAGAGCAGGTAAGTAGATTGAGGGGCTAGACAATAATTTATGCACGAGGAAAGCTTTTTACAGAGATTATGCACCAGGTAGCAGTAAATACAAAACAAGTAAATCACAGGTAATTGCAGAATATAATAGCACTATGCTATTGGTATCAGTAGAGACACAAGAAATCACAGTAGCATTTGAGACTTTTAGCATAGAAAATCATAGCGGAGTCTACAACCTATTGCAAAAATTATACAAATTTCACCATAGCAGAAGGTGTTTGTCAAACATATTTAGGAATAGTTACACCAAGTACCAAACACAGCATTCAACATTTGTATGAGCTGCTTCTTTTATCACAGGTAATACGCTCTTACAGTGTTTCATAAACACACCATAGCTGCTTAACATACAAGCACACAGAGATATAGTCTGTAATATGGTAACTCCGGATAGTAGACTGCTGTTTAGCTAGTGTTTCCCACGTTCTAGTCATTCCTATAGTGGAGGTGAAATGGGGGCTCACAGTTTAAAAGTGTAAAATAATAATATTATACTAGTAGCAGACCAGCAACAATGGATTATATTGCAATAGCATGCTTTATGGCATGTGTTCTTTGGTGAAAAATCATTCCTTATGTTCAGCAGCAGTGGTAACTGGCTAAGGTATAACAGGAGGGGTGAACAGTTGTGAACAGGATATAAAAGCAGCCTTTAAAAGTTAATTTACGATAATTTGGCTGTAATGGCTCTGAGGAAGCTCTGTCCAGTGTAGGCAGTTAAAAGTGGAGGTTAGTATAGACAGAGCTTTATTTGTGTCTTATCAGTGCAGTGCTATGAACAGCTGATTACAACCTCATGGAGACAGCCATTATAACAGCTTGGGAAGTAGCACAGGGGAATACACCAGCTGGATGATAACTGGTAGACTACATACAGCAGCAAGTTGATTAACAGGGTACATAAACCGATTGGAAGAAATAGTACAGCAGCAAGTTGACTATTATGGTTACAAAAACATAGTATGAATCTGCATTCACAATAGCAACATCTTGCAGCATGAGTAATTTGAAATGAGAGGCATGCAATGTAATAACAGGTAAGCAAGCTGAAGCTCACCTGGGAGCAGAGCAGTTGCATGCTAATGGGGAGTACTAGTATAGAGGTGATGTTAATGACAATAACACCACTGGAGCTTACATGTACTAGTGTTGTGAGTTGTTACAGGCTTAATTCTGGGAAATTAGTTGATTCCTTGGTCCCAGGTAGCGGGAGGTAATACTGCAGAAGACTATATGGGAATTCCACACAGTGAGAGGCTTGATTGTTGAAAGCTTTAAAAAAGAAATATGAATGTCAGACGGGAAAAGAGATATGATATAATGCAGATTTATGCAAGGTAGAAAGACAAGTTATTCAATACAAAAAAGCATCTCCAAAGATATTTGAAGAGAAATACAGGCAAAGGCACCCAGTATAGAAAGTCTAATGCAGGTTGTGTCACAGTATGGTAGAACAATAAATCCCCAAGTTAAGGAGACATCGAATAAGACATATGGACATGAGAAAGAAAAAGGGATTTGATATGGTGCAATATTTATGCAAATGAAATAGCAATACTAATCAATACAAAAAAGCAGTACCAAATAAGTCTGAAGAGAAATATAGGCAAAGGCATCCAGATATGGAACATTTCACAATACAAAAAACTAAGAAAACAAAGGGGAAAATAAGAAAACAGGATTGGTAATGGAGAATGTAAAGAGAATAGAAACTGAAGCTATGGATTACCTGTGAAATGAAGGATTTAGTGTAGAAAATCTGACTCAGGTATTGTTGCACCAAGATGGAACAATGAATCCACAAATTAAGAAGAAACAGGTGGAACACAAAACATCTGATCACTTGCCACATGGTGATGCTCTGGAGCCTTCAGGTAGGAAACCAATATAAAAGTTCAGTTGGTGTTGCACAGCAAGGGAATCAGCAGGTAACAGCAACAGCTCTGATGGAGGCAATATTGTGGAGTGATGGGCCAATGAGTTCCGATATGAAGTAGCAATGGATGACACAGGGTGTAGCTGAAGTGGATATGCCACAGAAAGATGTTCTGAAGCCTTCTGTTGAATGCCTGCAGGAAACAGACAACAAAGAATGTGCCCTCAGTTTAGAAGAAAATGATCCAGGGGAATACTTGATCTAATAGAGATAGATAAACATATTAAGATCAATGAAAGCAATAGATTACAGAGAGTAAATAGGACCCAAAATTTTATAAGTTTGATAAAACAGATGACCACAGTAGTCAAGACTGTCAACAGAAATTCATGTCATATAACAAAAGTAAATAAGATATATTACTGTGCAGCTAAACTAATATTAGATAAAGTCTTACCAGAAAAATAAGGGAAAGGAAGGGAAGAAATAAAATGCTATCATGGAAGCATCAAGTAGAAAAAATGTAAAGTAATTAAGACAAGAAGTGCCATTATTAGAAGAACATAGAACAAGGAACAGATTGACAAAAATACTAAGAAAGATAGATGTGATAAAAGCAACGCACCATATCAGAACAGACCAGGATCATTCACACACTATTACAAATAATAAACTAAAGATATTAACACAGACAGAAAAACTTAGAAGGTATTCAGATAATTATAAAGGAAAAATATAAAATACAAAATAAGCAATTCATTGATGACCCAAAAACTTTTATTGAGAAGTGGAAAACAAGCAAAAGGAATAGAAACACCACTAAATGAAGAAGAAATAGACACATATTTCAGAAATATTTATGAAGACCTGTGAAACATAACAAAATGGTGAATGGAGGAAAAAGATAAAGGAAAAGCAGTAATGAGTTCAAATGTACAGGATATAAAATAGGATGAAGTAAGAGCCAGAGAAAATAAAACAAAATTAAGA
The DNA here is from genome assembly GCF_019279795.1 of Protopterus annectens. Taxonomy (NCBI): domain Eukaryota; kingdom Metazoa; phylum Chordata; order Ceratodontiformes; family Protopteridae; genus Protopterus; species Protopterus annectens. The sequence continues at coordinate 325,606,764 of NC_056726.1, read as the reverse complement.
AAAGCTCCTAATTGGAAAACCCCAGGCCCAGATGCAGTGCCTAACCTCTGGTAAAAGTATTAACATCTTTGCACAGAGATTTAGCTTTGAGTAAGAACTACTTATGTGTGCATCCCGAACAGTCACCAACCTGGTTAACAACAGGAAGAAAAATAATGCTCCTCCTTATGAGTGAACCTGTAAGCCATCCTAAAAACTATAGTCCAATAACTTGTCTTCCAGCTATGTACGAACTATATACCGTTACTGATGCAGACACAGTTAATAGTCATTTAGAAGAAAATTCAGTCATGGCAGTAGAACAAAATGGCAACAAATGAAAGTCGTATGGAACAAAGGACCATTTGTTGATAAATAAAGCCCTAATGGATAATTTTTAAAAGGGGAAGAATCTATGTATGGCATAGATAAATAACAGATAAGAATTTGACATTATTCCACAGTCATGGATAAAGGAGTGCTTACAGATACATAAGATGCATCATACATTGATCAATTACATTACAGTGATCATGAAACAGTAGCAAACCACTTTGTAATTAAGTCAGGACAAATGGTAAATTATTTTCGCAGGGATAAATCTTCAATGGGGACATTTCAAGGTAATTCTTTATCACTGCTGTTTTGTCTTGCCCTTAACATATTAAGCTGTTTACTTAACAGATTAAGTCTTGGCTACAATTTGGTTTCCAGTAAATAACCCTGCTTCAAAATTTCTCATCTACTTTTGTGGATGACTTAAAACTGTATATTTCATCAGATGAAGAGTTGATGGCACAAATGCAATTGGTTAAAACTTTCTCAGATGGTATAAAAATGACATTTGATCTTGATAAATGTTCAAAAGCAGCATTTAAAACAAGAAATGTGCAGTACCAAGAAGATATCAGCCTGGGGCAGGAATTTGATATAAATGAATCTGAGCAGGAAAGAATGTATAAATATTTGGGGATTGATGAATGATCTGCAATAAAATATGAAAAATGTGAATAAACTCAGTACAGAACACTTTAGAAGACTAAAACTAATACTGAAAACTACCTTGATAATTAGGAATAAAGTCCAAGCTATAAACCAATTTGCTCTTCCTGTTTTAATTTACAGTTTTGGTGTGAATTACTAGCCCAAAAGATATTGAATCAGTTGGACAGAAAAACAACAAAAATGCTTCACGCTTATCAAATAGTATATAAAAATCTGTATATACCAAGATTATATATTCCACATTCTGAAGGTGGTTTGGGCCTTCCTGAAGTTAATTATATTTATGTTCTGTGATCACGGGACTGCATACCTATCTGCTGAAAGCATCAGATCTCAACATAATGAAAGTTTTACAACATGAGGAGAGGAAGTCTTATGATGACCTCTCTGCTTAATTTATTAGAAGCAATTCAGATGGCAAGCAGACATGGAAATTAAATCAGAAGTAGACAAAAATCAGGCAGCAACTGAATGTGCCAAAAAATAAAGAATGTAAGGATAATAGTCAGACGAAAAGGAAATAAATATGGAAAAAACATGAATATTGTGACATGTATAGAGGTCACCTGGAACAATCTCACACTGATCATGATTTGACACAGGAATGGTTAAGGGAAAGTGAGTTGAAACCAAGGATGAAATTTAAATGACAGCACAGGATAGTGGACTATGTATATCTTGGTTTTCAAACTCCATTGAACATGTGGGAGAAACAGGCAAATGTAGGCTTTGTAAAAAGAGAATTAGAAATAGTCGTACACCTTGTTGCTGGGTCCGATATTCTCATGGCAGAGGGCCTGTAAACAGAAAGGCAAAGTAATGTGGCTAGATAGTTGCATTGGGGATTGTGCAAACACTTCAGTATAGATGTAGCTGAAGAGCATTGGAATCATGAAGCACAAAGCATCACATGGGATCTCAATTTTCCAAGTTAAAAAATAGATGTGAGAAAACTAGATATAGTAGTCCATGAAAAGAAGAGAAAAGTAGCATTGATCATTAAAATTGCTTCACCTAGTGATTACCATGTCTCACATACAGAGAGACACAAAGTCTTAAAATATCAAGATTTGCAGACAGAAATGAGAGCAATGTGGAAGAAGGATGCCTAGGCAGTTTCAGTAGTAGTAGGAGCAATGGGTCTCACAAAAAAGACTGCTAACGCTAGGAGTTTTTACAGAAAACTGCATACACTGGAAGCAGTCCTAACCTTGGAAGGCACAGACATTTTTGTAGTCACAGAGACCTGGTTCAAAGCTGTGGAGAGCACCTCAGTCATATTCACACATTCAGACCACAATCTGATGGCGTGAAAACTAAAGGAGGCAGTGTATAAATATTTGTTAAAGATAAATACACCTCCAGATTGGTTAGACGGCATGATTTGCTGGAGATAATTCAGGTGCAATTAACTGTTGGTGGGACACCCATTCAAGTCATTGCCAGCTACAGAACCCCATCCATGAATCAGGATACCTACTCTGCCTATTCGGATCTACTTGAGTGTATCAAGATACATCAGAACACCATGGTTTTGGGGAACTTTAACTATGGATCCATGCGCAAACTCACTCGCCCAAAAGTTCCTTGACTGCATTAACTCCAATGCCCTGGATCAGCTAGTTGAAACCCCCACAACGGGTGCCAACATCCTGAATCTAGTGCTTAGTAATATGGGGGACCACTGTACCACCCCCATTGTGAGGTCTTCCCTGGTGAAATCTGATCATAAATCACTGTCATTTGAAGTTACTATTACACCTGACCCCTCTCCCAGCACCAACTAAACTAAAAAACTTCTCCAAAGCAGATTATAACCTCCTAGGGAATGGTATAAATAGCTTCACTGCACCCTCTCCACAGATGGAACTGGCAACTATGCCAGGTTCTACACAAATGCTTTATACAAACACCCGTATAACTGCATTGACTCGGCCATACCTGATAGGACAAAAACAAGCTCCTCAAGGTACAGAACACCTGCCTGGTGTACAACTGCCATTAACAGGCTTCACAATAAGACATAGAAATTGCTGTCTAATAGTAAGAGGGAGCAAGCCCCAAACTGGAAACACTCTGCCCTCAGCTTAAACAAGCAAATAAGACATCTCGTGAAGTCCTCCAAAGCCAACTACAAATCCAAATTAGCTTCCTTAATTAAGGACAACCATAAGGCATTCTTTAGTTACACCCGTAACCTAAAAGGAAAGGCCCAGATTTATGCCATACTGGTAGCTAATGATAGCACATATACCAAGCCTATAGACATTACTAACCTGTTAGCTGACAGGTTCTGTGAAAACGTCACTCCCCTATCCCCGCCACACGTACCCCAAGACATCCCTACCACCTATCCTCTACCTTGTATCACTAAGGAGCAGGTCATGAACACCCTCTCTAAGGTCAAAAGCACAGCATTCATGGGACCTGACAACATCCCATGTTGCATCCTACATGGGCTCAAATAAGAGTTAACAATGCCATTGGGTACTCTTTTCAATCATTGTCTAAGCACTGGCTTCACCCAGCTCAATGGAAAAAGGCCACCATTATCTCCTTGCACAAAGGACTAGCCCTATCTGCAAGGCCATGGAGAGAATCATCATGGACCTTATCAACAAAGATGTTGGTAACCTCCAAGCATTTGATCCTACTCAATTGGATTTGTCAGAGGGAGATCATGCTTGTTAAACCTGGTCGACTTCTTCAAGACAGTCACCAAGGCCCTTGATGAGGGAAAGTCTGTCCACACACTCTACCTAGAGGTAGCCAAGGCTTTTGACACTACCGTCACTTAGGCATAATTGAGAAACTCACCCAGATAGGTATCAACACATATTTCATTAGATGGGTCACTAAATGGCTCACTGATAGAACCCATATAGTCAAAATAGCGGAATCCACCTCCAACAGCAGATCAGTCCTGGGATCTCTACTGTTTGGAATCTATTTCTCTGAAGTGCAAGCTAAAACTAAAGGTCTGTGATTCACAAAGTTTGCTGATGACTGCAAACTGGGAGTAGTCATAGAATCTCCAAACTATGTCAACATCCTACAAGAGGGTCTTAGACAAACAAACGACTGGTGCCAAAGTCATGACCTTAAACTCAATGCAAAAAAATGTATTATCATCCCCTTCAGTAAGAGTGATGTTCCTGCTAACTATCACATTAATAACAACACAAGTACGCACTCAATGGTGAGAGACCTGGGCACCCAGGCTGACAGCAACCTTATCTTTGATCATCATGTCTCCACAGTGGTAAGAAGTGCATTGTATATTGCTGATCTCATTAGTATGGGCATTGCTTCCAGAGGAAAATAAGTTATAACTCACTGTACTCTTTCCTCATCAGGCCAGTAATTGAATACAATGCCCCTTTTGGTATGTACCTTTCAAAGCACCTGCATCAATTGGAGAGACCACAAAGGTTCCTCACAAGAAAAATTCAAGGTCTTCAGCATCTGTCCTATGAGAATCATTTAAAATCACTGTCACTTTATTCTGTTTCACACAGACTACTCAGAGATGATCTCTGACTTGCATAAAAGGCAATCTTTGACCCTGCTTTATTGGAAATGTTGCATATCCATAGGCCAAATGGTACACAGGTTATTCACTGTAATGGCCTCAACCTGGTATGACATTAGTAGAACCTGCTGAAGGGACAGATTTGTCTCCCAGAGGTTACCACACCTTTGGGACAGACTCTTGCTTCACGTCAAGCACAGCACCTCATTGGCCCTCTTCAAATGCAATCTGGACGATTGGATGGGTAACCATAAATTCACCCTAGGGGTTCCAGCTATGTCCCTCTTGGACAGGGGTGATAGATGCTGATCATGGAATTAAGGGTAAAACTTGGCTAGGCCTGTTAGGGCCCTGGGGTCATTAGCCTAGTAACCTCCTATGATCCAATACAGGTAGCGCCATATGAATTGCAAAAGGAGTCACTTCTGGTCACTTTGCAGGTGCTGCAAAGAACTGTTTTGACTAACATCAAAACTGAAACAATACTAATTGCATGAACTTTAATCATACTCTGACTTAGGAATGGGTTCCATTCCCATTATGGTATTAAAAGACTTGGAGAAATTAAACCAAAGTGGCACTGCATAAAAGTTGCCAGAGGCCAAATGTCGAAAACCTGGCTGCATATATGGTTGAAACATAATATATTGAATATGTCAGTGTGTAAAACATATTGAAAGAATAGATGTCTATAATATTAGTTTTTTACCTTGAACCACTATAAAACTTGAAAACATTAAGTCAATTTACAAAGGCCATTCTGACCTGACTTCCACCCTAACATCAAGTGACAACATGCCTGTACTGCTTTAAGATACTCCTTAAAATTTTCATAAGAAGACTTCCTGATAACCTCTCTTGTATATTGTTTTGCACAACTTAATACCTTTTAGAGCAACTAAACATGAAAATCTCTAACATGGGCATGCCTTTTAGAACATGTAAATATGCATCTTAACTATAGCACATAAAAATGACAGAAAATACTACTTTTTCTTAGAGAAGAGCATTTTTGGTTCTTATTAAATGACAATGCACAATACAATATGATTCTGATACATACTGAGTTGGTCAGCTTGAAAAATTGCAATCTGTACGTTTTATTTTTGATAAATGAATGGCAAAATGAGCTCATTCAAATGGCTACATAAGACTGCTGGTGGTACCTATTAAAAAAGGACCATTTCTCTACAACAGCACAAATTACTATAGGAATTAGTATCATAGTACTATAATTACCCTCAGATAATAAATGCATTTAACTTGTTGCTCCAGCTGTAAGACAACCACACAGCTTTATCACCAGTTTACTGATCACGAGTCTAAAATGGAGTGGAAGCTCATAAATCCAGTAGCAGAAAACTTCTCTAATAAGAAGAAATACACTGAATATTATCTTCTGATGCAGTGAAAACCTCAGTGAAGTAGTACTTAGGCCTTTTTTTTTTGGGGGGGGGGTATGTGCTTATGCCATTATTGTACTCAGAGTACTGAGCAGAACTTCACCACCACACCCTTTTTTGAAAAACAGTTGTAGTGCAAAATGTTAAACTGTAGTAGCAAAGGCAAATGGACCAAAGCCACTGAGATGCTTCATTGAAAGGATATTTACTTTGTCCCTGTTTCAGATTTCATTCCGAATTATTCATCTACTTCTGACATAATGAGAAAATTAGTCACCTCACAGTAAGACGTTGTCCTGTTCGATTCTCAGCTAAAGCGTCTTCTGTGTGGAGACATGCGTGAATGGGCGTACCTTCATTGAAGGTTGTGCATCAGGGCTGGCAACTCGGCATGCAAAAATCTACTGCCAATCATTAGCGGACCAGAGTTCCGCTGTGGTGACCCCTAACCGGAAAAAGCCAAAAGACACAACAACACTCCAGAAATTACCAGGTTGAACAGCTTCTAAGTGGAAACCAGGCAAAGTGCCAGAATGTGACAACCAAAGCCCACTTTAATTATGGATCTATTAGCTGTATATAACAGGCTATGTAAGTTCTTTGAAGGCAATTCAGGATAAGAAAAAAAAAACTCTTGTACTTCTAATAAGATGGTTGGGGACAAGACGTGCATTCTGACTAAGTGGAATGTGCTCATTTTTAGACACTGTACTACCTCTGTCTGTGAAGGAATCACATAAACATAATGGACCATTTATTGTTTGTCAGTTATCGTGCCCACCTAACAAACCATGACAATTATGGTTTATAACAATAGTCTTTCAAAAGTGATAATACAACTGCCTTTTGCTTTCATACATCACCTGGCAAAATAATGCCTACATTCTATAGAGTTCTGATCTCTCATTGAGAAGAAAATAAAAAAACACACTCCAACCCAATGTGAGCTGCCATAAAAATTAAGAAATAAAAACAAAGTGTATTTGTGCTGTGTGTACATTGTTTCCACTGCCCACAGCTCTGTCTGGTTAATTCCAGGAAAAAGTAAAAAAACAAAAAAACAACTAATCACAGCAATCAAGAGCGTTCCAACTCTAAGCTCAGTCCACACTTTCCACCAATCACAGCAATTGTCACTTATTGTGATCAGCCTCAGTCTGCCATTTGCTTTCTTGCACAGCCTGGATCCAATACTTTTCATGGGTTCATAGGTGTGTACTAGGCTAATGGCGCTGGAGCTTTTACAAGCCTAGCCCACAGGATTACCCTGGCATTGTGCCACCCGATCTTAGTTCCCAGTGCCTCTGCCAAGCAGAGCCACTGGAGTGATCCCTGGGGTGAATTTTCTATTTCCCATCCACTCATCAAGATTTCTCTTGAAGAGGGCCAGTGAGTGCTCTGCTTGACATGTATGGGAAGTCTATTCCATAGCATGGGCAGTCTCTGTGTTATGAACCTGTCCCTCCAGCATGTTCTGTTGATTGTGTTAATGAGGTTGAGGTCTCTGGAGCATGTGTTGCTGAGGGATTGATATTTCTTTAGATGTAGCATTTCTAACAGAGCTGGGTCAGACATGGCTTTGTAAGTCAAGCAGAGATCGCCTCTAAGTAGGCGATATGAGACAGAAAATAGTTGGAGTTTTTTGAGTCTGCCCATATAGGACAAGTGTTTAAGGCCTAGGATCCTCTTCGTGAGGTACTTTTGTGGCCTCTCCAGTTGTTGCAGGTGTCTAGTGAGGTGCATGCCAAATGGGGCATTGTAATCGATGATTGGCCTAATGAGGGAAGAGTAGAGGGAGACTGATCTCTTTCTTCCTGGATGCAAAACCCTTAGTAGTGAGATGTGCCACATAGAAGCACTTACTGACCACAGTGGCAATGTGGTGGTCAAAAGAGAAGTTGCTGTCAGTCTTTGTTCCCAGATCTCTTATAACTCCTTCTGTGTTCAGTGGACTACCATAGATGTGGTAATTCATGGGAACTGTGTTTTTCCCAAAGGGGATGATGATACATTTTTTGGCATTGAGCTTAAGGCCATGATTCTGACACCAGTTGTAGATCTCAGTGAGGCCTTTCTGTAGGATGTCAACATTGCTTGGAGAGTTAATAGCAGCTCCCAACTTCCAATCATCGGTGAACATTGTCAGCTAGAGACCCTTTGTGTTGGCCTGCACTTCAGAGAAGTAGATACCAACAGGAGAGGACCCAGGACCAAACCCTGTGGGACTCCACTCATGTCTGGTTGGCAGTCTGACTTGTAGTCAGCTACTTTCACACTGTGAGTTCTATCTGTGAGCCAGTTTGCAACCCAACTAGGAGTTGATGCCTAGCTTAGTGAGTTTTTCTTTGATTCCTGAGTGGGGAATGGTATCATAGGTCTTGGCCAGATCAAGGTAGGCTGTATGAACCACCTTGCCTTCATCCACAGCTCTGGTGACTGACTCAAAGAAGTTGACCAAGTTGAGCAGGCATGATCTACCCTTCACAAAACCAAACTGTGTGGGATCCAGAGTTTGGAGATTCCCTATATCCTTGTTTATTAGGTCCTTGATGATGCGTTCCATAGCTTTGCATAGCAGATTCATCAGGTTAATGGGGCAATAGTTCCCAGGGTCTGTAGTCGCTCCTCTTTTGTGGAGAGGGATGACTGTAGCAGTGTGCCATTCACTAGGGACAAAGCCTGAGGTGAGGCTGTGATTGAACAGGGCACACAGGTGAGGTGCCAGTTCACTCTGCAGTTCATGTATCAACCTGGTGAACTTGAGCATCCTGAGGCAATGTAGCAACTGCCTCATGTACACTGACAACTCTCGCCTCTTATCTCCCAACACTCAGAGTTGCAAGAGATGCACTTATATATCCAAATTGGCCTTCTATCTCCATCACTTAGAGCAAAACTTTAAATCTAACTATGTGGAAAAGACAAACTATGGAAAATTTACTAATGACTTCATCTAGGAAGTAAATAAAATAACTTTTCACATTGGCTGATACAATTTTTTTTAAATTGCTATTTCTTAAAATAAATGATTACAATGAATATGGGACTGACTCTTTCAATACAGAACACCACAGACGTTTTGACACTGGAACTGACAATTTGAACAACATTGCTCTAATAAGGTACATTTGAGAACTATTCTGCCTCCCAATCACCAAACAAAGCAGTTACTTCTAGCTACCAGATGTGTTAACCAAAATCAGTAACAACAGACACAACTTTCAAGGTGATGTTCTGGGAAACCTCCCACAGCTCTTAACCTCTTAACTCAAGACTCAGGGACAAAGCCAAAACATAATGACAGATTTTAAATATCATCTTATATACTGAGAAAGTTGCCATCATACCTCTCATGCCCAGGTCCATACTTACACTTATTACGGGTGTGAAGACTGATAGAGATGGGTGAAGGCTGCCAACCTAGCCAGACAGAATTGTGCAGATAATTCTATCATTTGTAAATACTGTGAAATGTTGAAATGCAGGCTTGCTTCGTGAAAGAATATGTTGTGAAATGTTGAACTTAAAACAATGTGGCAACATTGCCCTCTGCTGTAAAGAAAGCTAAGTCAAGCATTTCTTGTTGGTCCCTTGAAATTAAAATTACCTTATGTCTGTTCCTTTGAAGTTAGAATTTGGAGTCGATGAGTCTGGAGTAAGCGTCCTGCCTATTGTTTTAACTTAAGGAATAATTACTAGAATTTACATGTGGAATGTCCTTTATTTCTCTAACTGTAAAATAATGTAAATGCAGCTTCTGTCAACCTGGAAACACAAGGAAAGTGTGAAATGATGTAATATTTTATCAGAACTGCAGTTTCAATTTAAACAGGGAGAACCAGAGATTATTAAGCATTTTTGTCTTGAACATCCAACTCAGCACTGCCTTATGCACTTTTATGTAAGTAGTATGTTAGAACTGTGTTTTCTCTTAGAAGTAGCTAGGAATTAGAAAAGATTAGATTGTGTTTTTCTGTTATGTCAGAACTGTACTACTGAATTATTTTAAGTATTTCTGTGTGATCGCTGAACTCTTGACTACCACTGACTGTGTAGTAGAAAGTATTGTCTTGTGGTTTTAATTTTTTATTATTAAATATTTTAAAACCTTTTAACTGTGGCTGGTTTTTGTAGAGATAAGTCAAACACTAAGAGTACATTGCATATATATATATAAGGATCCTGTACCAAGTCACTCTAATAAGCCTTGAGACTGCTTAGTCACGTCTACCAGTTAGATAATAATATTGCACAGTAATAACTGTACACCCTTTTAAGGGTCTTTGAGTAGTTGATAAATATTAGCTGGGTGGTGGCAAGTAGTACTACCGTATAGTCTGGGTAAAAGGGGCACAGCTGGAGAACCTGTGCCAGCCTTCCCCAGAAGTGTCTGTGTGGTTGCGTAAACTCTTATCTCAAAGTGTGGGTGTGTCAGCTACTTGGGCAGGGACACGAAGCACTGGTTGGACAGAGAGGGTGCTGGAGATTTTAGCTTGCCCAGCTAGGCTGATATCTGGACCCTATAGCTGTGCCAGTGGGGAGTCTTATTGGGGACCTGGGGACAAGGGAGTGACCAGCCCCATACTGACTGTGATCTCTGTGTGCTCTTAAGGGAAATTGCACTTTACTGTGTATATTTGAGATGCCCTCTCTGGTGTTAGTGGTGAGGATTGAGGCTCCTTCATTGCTGGGCCAGGGCACGGGCATCACAAAGGGTATCAGAACTTGTCATAGATTTGGGATGCATGGCTAGACTTAAAAAGGCCCTTGTGGTCATTAGCCTAGTAAACACCTATGAAGTGCCCAGATTTCTGCAGAATGTCTAGATTTTTGCCTCATATTTTTGATCTTTCCTCATTGAATTTGTGATTTTCTGGATTTCTGTGGCAAACTTTCTAAGTTTATAATATGAATACTTAAAATGTGTGCTTATTTTGGGGGCTTTGTCCCCCCAATTATTTTTGGCTTTGTCCAGATTTTTTGTGCTAAGAGGTTGAGAGCTATGGTTGCCATTATAACAAATATATTTATTTATTATTTATTTATTTAATGTTTGTTTACTGGGAAAGTCTGACTTGGAATAAGCCAATTTTCAGTGGAGGACAAGGAAGAAATGCTCCAGACGCATGTCTTTGTAATGTGGGAGGAAACCAGAGCACCCGGAGGAAACCCACATTAATGCAAGGAGGACATGCAGACTCTGCACAGAAGGCACCCCAGCCGAGAATCAAACCAGAGAACCTCTTGCTGTGTGGCGACAATGCAAAATGCTGCACCACTACACCATCCAATGAAAATTAGAAATTTTGCATTAGCAAGCATTTTGAGAAGGATACAAAGTCTATAATTCACATTTGTCATTACTTAGACCATAAATATGTGGAAAAAATCAGGGAAATTTGAGAACTCTTCCCTCTGCACGCATGAGAGTATGTGTGACTAACCCGCCCCCCCACACACACACACATATGCAGATTTTGCCATCAAATACAGCCCAGTGTATGACTCTGTACACTCATCTTTGCTTGTATTAAATGAATAAACAAGTACATAAATAGTGACTGACAAGTGCATGCCAGATGCACAAGCAATACAGTACAACCCGGTGCATCTCAATGTCCACCCAAACTCATGGCCCAAGAATTAGAGACAAAGACCCAAACATTAGGGTCATATTTTAAATATTTGTTATACATACTCAAAAAGATATTAGAATAACATTGTCAACCATTTTCAAAAGGATGCAAAATCTGAAACACACCTGTCTGTCATTATTTAGTTACTGCAATCTACAATAATTTATCAAAAACACACCAGTTTAAAAGGAACAGACCAAAATCCATCTCAGTTTCTTTGCTTAAAACTCCTACATAAAGCCAAAAATAAGGTGGGGGCAGTAATGGCCCCAAAAGGGAACTGTTTAAATGTTATTTTATCTACTTGCTAACCACATTAATCTACTGAAACAAGTATCCTTCTAGTTCATTTACCTAGTTAACAGAACAGCAGGAGTCTCAGGGACATGCATTCTCTAGGCAATAAGAAGTATTAAATTCTAAAGACTGGCATTGCTGGCTGACTATAATCCTTAATGATTTTCCAGACAAAAAAGAAGTTAATAAGTGTGAGGACATATATGTGTGACAAAATCAAATCTGTTCTGCAAACTCTGAGACAAATAAGAAGCAGAGTAATTTAATCCACTTAAAAAGTTAACAGAACATAAGATTTTGCATCCACGTGCATTTAAGCAAGAACTAAGAAACTTGAATAGCTGACATTATTGACTGACTGTAATTATCAGGAACGTAATAAAAATGAAGAAGTTAATGAAGGTCTGGAAAATAATGCAAAGTATTAAGGCTGTAAGCTTTTAATGAGCTGGTTGCTGTAGTCAAGGGCACATCATTTTGTCTACGTCTGTTTGCCTGCTGTGTGACTTTAGCAAGTCACTTACCCAGACAGTGGTCCTCAGTTGCCCTTTTACCTGGTTTAAATAATAGGAAAAAGATAGGACATAAGTATGTGGCAAAATATGTGCGTATATTTTTGAGCAATAAGAGCAGAGCTGAATTATAGACAACTATGGCCCTAGGCAGGGTTATGGAACAGCGCCACTCCCCCCCAGTAGCCATACAAATATACCATTAGTTGGCTGTGCCTCCCCAATTGCCATAAAAGACCATCCAAACCTGTCAGTGTGCTCACTATTTTCATCTTTACGTTTGTAATGATCACAGAGATTTGGATTAATTTTAAACCTTTTATTAAAAGTTTTACAGCAAAAATACTGGCATATGTTTGATTAACAAAACAGTCTGACACTGAAAACAAACTTAACTCAAATTTATTGAAAATGCTTCTGGCAAGCCATTGGGCTGCAGCAGAGTCAAATAGTATACAGTGAAACACTAATCAGTGGCTATCGGAAGGGTGCAGGAATTCAAGAGACAAACATGCAATGTATTTATTAACAGTTTGAGTCGGCCTTTTTCAGGAGCAGCCCAAGAACACTGTTTGGGGAAGTTACTTGGTCAGATTCACATTAGGCAAACAAGGGTGAGGAAATCAAACAGTGCACTACAGGAAACAGATCATTAAAAACTCATAAACTTACCCATCTGCACTAAGCATTAGACAAGGAACACATTATTGTCTTTAATCAATTTGTTAATCAGGTAAACCCAGTGGAGAAAGTGTTCCTTCAAACCATGTACTTTTTACTACGGGAAGCAGTTTTTAACAACTCAGAACCTTTAAGTCCGATTTAACTCTAATTCATTTAAAAAGTTAGCAGAACTCAAATGACTGTGATTATTGACTGACTTTAATTCTCAGTGATTTCTAAAAAAGTAACTAAAATAATGGAAATTTAGTGTTGATGATTAAAGCCCCAACCTTTTAATGACCTGCCTTCTTTGGCCAAGATACAGCATTTAATTCTACCTCCATTTGCCTGCTGTGTGACTCTGAACAAGTCACTTAACCAGACAGTGCCCCTGGGTTGTTTTAAATGAACAAATAGAAATACGAGCATTTTCTGAATGGTGACAGATGAATATTAACATTTTCTAAAGACAAATGATTGGCATGAATGATGACTGTAATTCTTAGTTAGTTACCAGGTCATATTTGCATTTCTGGTGTTTGAGTCTGCAGGAAGTGAAAACGTTTGTGGAGTTAGGACTTTGAGTCTGCTGGTAAAGAAAAAGTTCAGAGATGCATATATACACTGCATCTATTTTCCCTTCTACAAAAATAAAAAAAAAGTTTTGGCATCAGTGTGCTTTCTGCTCAAAAAGTATTTGCTTCAAAAGTCTCACTTTCCAATATACTTACTCTTTTACCAACCACTGAGGGTGTTGCATTCCATTTCCATTTTCCCACTTCAAAAAAAGACCACACTTGCACAAAAGTCTCCCTTAATAATGCATTTACACCTTCAACAGCAAATTCAGGTATTTCATTTTGTTTCTATTCTAATCCTTCAACCACACTTCTGCAAAAGGCTCTCCTTCAAATGCACCTATGCTTTTTCTTCCAAAACTCGGTGGGAGCAGTTAGACATTGGTGGGGGGTGGGCTGTGTTTAAAAATACTTTTTAAATTTTAACTATTCTCTGGGAGTGGGGCACTTCCCAGGGCACGCTGTTTAATGGGGGGGGGGGCACATGCCACTGTGAGCTCCAGTATAACCCCATCTCTAATAATGTAGGATGAGCCTTTAATCTCACTTTTTAGTGTTAAAACATAAATGTCAGAAATTATTGCAGACCATCTCCAGCACTTATTGCTTCTTTTTGTAGACATACTCTTATGATATGAATATGTAGTGACTAAAATGGTAAAGTGATAGGCTATCTAGGTTACAATATTAGAGAGGATGAGTACCCATAACTTATGGGCCACTGGAAGTATACTACATATCTCAGGTGACACAAACGCCAGTCATAAACATGTAAATCAGGAAGGAGACTAGAAATGACCAACTGCTGCCAAATAATATAAGATCCACTGGCAAGTCTGTGATATAAGTATTACAGGTGTTATATCATGCCTCTGCAACCAGAACACAGTAATTATTTATGTATCAAAGCACTTAGTGTGTGGACTCAAGGTAGTAGTTGCCAAAACACTGTCTGTCTGCCTGTCAGGGTGATGAATACAACTGAGAGGTGCATCCTCAAACTGGAAAGTTAAAGACCTAGTCTGTGGGTGAAAGGGAAGTCAACCAGTGGAGAATGCATCATGACCACCATGTCTGCATCCTTGAAAATAACCTGCCATGTCAAGGTAATAAAATCACACAGACTTTCTTTATTGACTGTGCATGTCTCATAATGGTAGATGATTATCCACTCTTGCAGGCTGTTGACATACCAATGACTTCCCTATAACTGGTCAGCATTCACTTCATCAAGGCTTATTTCTTGAAGTTATAGTTCCCTGAATCTGTTTACTGCTTTATAAATTAAGCTGCAATATAGGTTCATAGGTAAGAAGTAGGCTAGCTGTCCTTATCGGCCATTTTAAGCTTACCCACTTTAGCTTTTTGTGCTTGAAATAACCTGTCCCATTTGAATATAGATTTATCTTACCCATCCCATGATTGATAACTATATATTACTTCCAATGAGATTAAATTAGTTCATACCATAAAAAAAGTGAGGGGACCCATGCATGAGATAAAGCATTTAGGAGATGCATCTGTCTATTAGCAGTACCGAGGGTAATCCTGGGATACATTTTATGTTTCCCATCCATAGATCTAAGTTGAGCTTGAAAATGGACAGGGATGAACTTTGTTTCATGTAGAATGGGAGTGTGTTCCACTGAAGCAGTATCCCCTGTGAAATAAACCTATTCCTCCTAACTGTTCTGTTGATGTTGCAGAATTTCTGATGCCATTTGACCTGCTTACCCATCACTAATAGGTCAGAGGATGCTTTGTATGCCAAACACAGGTCACCTCTTAGCCTTCTATAGGTTCATAGGTTCATAGGTAGGTACTAGGATATTGGCCCTAGGGCCCTAGGGCCTATATAAGCCTAGCCAAAAAGGTACCTGGCTTTCACCACCCAAGAAAATTATTTTCCTGTGCTCCTGTCGAGCAGAGCCACAGAGGTGATCCCCGGGGTGAATTTCATATTTCCCATCCAATCATCAAGATTTTTCTTGAAGAGTGCTAATGAGGAGCTTTGTTTGATATATTTACGTAGTTTGTTCCAGAGTATGGGAAGTCTCTGGGACAGGACTCTATCTTTCCACCATGTTCTGTTTATTGTAGTGACAAGGTTTAGGTCCCTAGAGCATGTAGCTTAGAGGGATTGGGATTTCTTTAAGTGGAGCATGTCCAACAGCTCTGGGTTTGACATAGCTTTGTATGTTAGGCAGAAATCGCTGCTGAGTAGTAGTATATGTAAAGCTGGAGTTTTTTTGAGATGGTTTGCATAGGGCATCTGTTTGAGGCTGGTAATCCTCTTTGTGAGGTATTGCTGTGACCTTTCCAGTTGTTGTAGATGTCTTGTGAGGTACGTACCAAAAGGGACATTGTATTTGATAATGGGTCTAATGAGTGATGAGTGGAGGGGAACAATGACCTCTTTTTTCCTGGATGAGAAACCTTTTGTGATGAAGTGTGCCACATAGAAGGATTTCCTGACCATGGCGATGTTATTATCAAAGGAGAGACTACTGTCCACCTGTGTCCCGAGGTCTCTTATCACACTTTCGGTGTTAAATAGACTACCGCCTATGTAGTAGCTCATGGGTACAGTTTTTGCCAAAGGGGATGACAATGCACTTTTTGGCATTGAGCTTGAGGCCATGGCTTTGACACCAGTCATCTGTCTCCATGAGGCCCTTTTGTAGGATGTCCACATCCATAAGAGTTTGGCTTATGGCTCCTAGTTTGCAGTCATCTGCAAACTTTGTTAGCCAAAGACCTTCTGTGTTAGCCTGTACTTCAGAAACGTAGATACCAAATAGGAGAGGACCCAGGACTGAACCCTGTGGTACTCTACTTGTCACTGGTCTGAAGATGGATTTGGAGTCTGCTACTTTCACAGTGTGGGTTCTGTCAGTGAGCCAGTTGGCACCCCATCTTGTGACATAGGGATTTATACCTAGTTTAGTGAGTTTATCTATAATTCCAGAGTGGGGGATGGTGTCAAAAGCCTTGGCGAGATCTAGATAGGCTTTGTGAACCACCTTACCCTCATCTACAGCTTTGGTGACTGCTTCAAAGAAGTCTATCAGGTTTAAGAGACATGATCTGCCTTTTACAAACCCAAACTGGGTGGGGTCCAGAGTTTGGAGATAACCAATGTCTTTGTGTATAAGATCCATGATGATACGTTCCATGGCCTTACAGACCAGGCTCATTAGGCTAATGGGGCGGTAGTTCCCGGGGTCCATGGTGGCTCCATCTTTGTGGAGTGTGATAACCGTCACTGTGTGCCATTCAGTGCGCACAAAGCCTAAGGTGAAGCTATGATTGAACATGGTGCTTAGGTGGGGTGCCAGTTCATTCTGCAGTTCATGTAGAATGCAGCCTGGGATTTTGTCAGAACCCATGGATGCTGTGTTCTTAGCTTTGGAGAGTGTGGTTTTTACCTGTGCAGCCATGATTACAGGAACTTTGCATTCTTCCGGTATAGAGATGGGCCCTTTAGGGGGTGAGAGGGGGGGTAATGTTAGCACTGAACCTATCTGTCAGGATGTTGGAAATATCAGTTGGTTCTGTATATTTAGTGCCATTGTGCTGTAACTGAGAGCAGATCTGAGTGTTGCCATTGAGATTCTTGACATAGCTATATAATGCTTTGTGGGTGTCTTTAGAATCAGTGGCGATTTTGTTTTCGTAACTAGTTTTGGAGGATTTTATGAGAGATCTCAGCTACTTACTAAGGCTGACCAGGGAGTTCCTCCAATCATGGTATTTTACTCTTTTTTGCAACAGTTTCTTTCTTCTGTTGTAGAGTTTGTTTATGGCAGGGGACCCCAAGATTGCCTTCCTTTTTATGGAGGATAGCATCTTGGTTCTGTTAGGGATAGCACGATCCATGTACTCATGTAAGTGATTATAAAGTGCATTTGTGTAGGATTCAGCAGTCGTACCTCTATTGTCCGTCTGCATGGGTGTCGTGAAGTTTTCCACTTCTGTTTTAAGAAGCATGAAGTTGGCTTTGGAGAATTTTTTACAGTGGTTTCTCTAATGGGGGGTGGAGGTGGGATATGGATGTCTATGGTGATTAGCATGTGGTCGGATCTGACCAATGAGGAATTAACCTCTGGTGTGAAACACCTGTCACCCATGTTGGTAATTACCAGGTCTAGGATATTGCTGCCCCTGTTGAGGGTGTGGATAAGTTGATCCAAGGCATTGGACTTTATGAATTCCAGAAAACGTTGAGGAAAAGCATTGGTACATGAGTAGTTTTCCCAGTTAATGGTGGGGTAGATGAAATTGCCCATTATTAGGGTGTTGGGTTGTACCCTAATATTTTCCAGTGTATCAAGAAATGAGGAGTGGGAATCCTGGGGCATGGTGGGGGATCTGTAGCAAGTTACAATTTGGATTGCGGTCTTGCCCAGAGTTAGTTGCACTTGGATAATCTCAGATGCATTATTCTGAACAATTAGCCTGGAGGTGTGGATATCCTTAATGAATATGGACACGCCTCCACCTTTAGTGTTTTGGTCCAGGTTAGGTGGCTGAAAGGTGTGGTATGAATTATAGCCTGGTAATACAGTGGTGCTCTCTGGAGCCTTGAATCAGGTCTCTGACACTGCGCAGATGTAGATGTTCTCCATTTCAAGGTGTGCCTCGACTGAATGCATTTTGAGGTTTAGACTTCTAGCATTGAGTAGCATTACCCTCAGATTTTGCTTGCTTGTACCTGTTAAGGTGGTGAATTTGACATTTGAACCTTGCCTAAAAAAGGCACTATAGGGGTGGCAAGAGCCTTAGCCAGTATCCAGAATCCCAAGGGCGACAGGTGCAAGCCATCTCTGGCAAAGCATCATGGTCTGTCGATCATGTTATCCCAGGAAGACAGATACTGGATCCTCTTAGAATGACACCAGAAGCTTAGCCAATTGTTGAAGTCATTCATGTTTTCCTTGTACTGTGGTATCATTGTGAGTGATGGCAGGATGCTACTCAGGGTTAGGGCCATACCTGCCTGGGCTATAAGATCAGAGAGTTCCTCCATGTCTCTTTTCATGTAGTCCAGGAAGGTACATCTCAGGTCATTCACACCAACATGGACAATGACAGAGTCATATTTGTACTTGTTGTGGAGTGACCTGAGTGCGTGCCCTATGTGGTGGATCCTGGCACCCGACAGGCAGCTGGCAGTAACTTTCTCCTTGTTTAGCCTGGTGAGTGGAACATCAGTGTGCCTGACTATAGAGTCACCTATGACTAGTGTTGGGTACATTGTTATGCCTTATGACCTGTGGTTGAGTGGCACACTGAGTTTGTAGGCTATGTGCCATTTGGGTTGTGTTGGGGGGGTGGAGGTTGCTTGCGTTTCTGCTTTGGAGGTCTCTGTTGCTTGAGCAGATTTTTATTGTGACTCCACGAATGTAGGTGTGTGTTTCGTGTTTCTATGGGTGTGCTTTAGTGGTGTAGGTTTTACTATGTGATGAGTGTGGTGTGGTGCAAGTGTTTACCTTTTCCTCTTGACTGTCTAGTCCAGTCTTGGGTGAAGAGTGCTTTGCTTCCAGTTTGGCTATATAAGTGCATCTTTCACAGGTTGTAGTGTTGGGTGGTAGGAGGAGATGGTTGTCTATGTACATGAGGCAATTGCTGCATTGCCCCAAGATGCCCAGATTCATCAGGTAGACAGGAGAAAACACCGGGAGCTGACCCTTAGACATGCCTGGATAGGTACTTATTTATTAAGTACTAAAAACTGTTTTCCTCTAGACAAGTGAGGAAAGTTGAGTGCGGTAGTAATTTGTAGCTTATTTAGTGCTTACAACGAGTTCTGAACAAGTGCTGAGCTCAAAGAAACAGATTTTAGTGCTAAAACTAAAAAAGTGGCTCATTCTAATGGAAAATTTGAAGAGCAGACTTTATTGTGCCGGGAATAGTTTAATCCTAGCTAAGCGGTGATGCATAAAGTGTGTGTGTGTGTATATATATATATATATATATATATATATATATATATATATATATATTATTTTTTTATAACAGTAGCAAATGAGCAAACTGATTTAAACAAATTAACCAATTAACCAATAAAAAGCTAAAAACTGAGCCACGTTCCAGCAGTCTTCGATCAGACAAGTTCTAACTGCACACTCTTGCCACTAGGGTGCAGGGGAGCCTTCTCCAATAAAAGATGGTCTAGATTAGTGCTCAAGTTATACAAACAAAGCTAGATTCAGCAGGTCTGAATTTAGACTATGCTACAGCAAACAAGGGGTAGCAATTTCAGAAAGAAACAGTTCAAATAAGTAGGCACAATAAGCTTTTAACCAGAAACTCCCAGCTCAGAGGGGCAGAATCTACCGTCTCCTTCCACAAGAGTGCAGACCACACCTTCTTAATGTAAAATAACTGGCCCAAAGCCCAAGTGCTTAAACCAGAACTATAGGATAGTGAGTAAAGTTTCAGGGCTTTCAGTTGGTCCATGTAGAGCATCTAGTTTAGACTTTGCATCCTTTTAGTAAGTCTTGTGAGCATGTCAGTTCTTGCATGTGTCTGAACTGAAACATGCAAAGGGGGCATTACATTAAATGATTGACCTAATGAGGGCCAAGTAAAGGGGGACAATGACACCCCAAGATCTAGATGCAATCCCTTTCTTTATTAGCTGTGCAATATAGAAGAACTTTCTTACAACAATAGACATATGCTGGTTACAAGTTTGGTCACTGTCCACATAAGTTCCCAAATCCCGACCAACTGGGTCAACTCTTAGGGTCATATTGACAATGTGGTAGTTTCCTGGGGTAGATGACTTCCCAGGGGACACAATATTTTTATTTTTTTGGCATTTAGTTTCAGGCCATGATTTTGACACCAGTTATTTATTTGAGACAAGCCTTCCTGCAGGATGGTTGTGTCATTTGTGTCTGCAGTGATTGCTCCTGCAGTCATCTACAAACTTAGTTAGACAGTTCCCTTTGATACTGGCTTTTACTTTAGAAAAGTAGATGTCAAACAGGAGAGGTACCAACACAGAACGCTGGGACTGACATCCCAGTCAACATATCTTTTCTGCTTTTCTTTCAGGGAGTATCTCTATTTATCATAGTTATATAGTCATAAAGATAATACATTTATATATTTAACATTTGTTGACTGGGAATGTCCAACTAGGACAGAGCCTATTTTCAGCAGAGGCCCAGGGAGAAACTTTCCAGATGCATGTCTTTGTAATGGGGGAGAAAACCAGAGTACTCACAGGAAACCCACACAAACACCAGGACATGCAGACTCTGGGCAGAAAGGGCAGAAGTCACCCCAGCTAAGAATCAGACTGGAGAACCTCTTGATGTGAGGCAACATTTACCACAGCACCACTCAATCACCCATTTACATGAAGGAGTAAAGTAAAATTATAGTGCATTTTATTTATGCACCCCACCACCCAGCCACAAATGTATTGGTGGAGAAATTCTTGCAAAGTTTTATCTAAACAGTAAACTATTGTAATAAAAATTGGATAGTGTTTGTTAAAATGCATACATCCCATGTAAATGAGAAATCTAAAGGACTACTTCAAAGAAAAGTTTGTGGGTATAATACAAGTGGAATTGTGGAAGCCTGATGTCAGAAAGCAAGCTTATGGCAATGCATTTCAAATTATGTATGAGTGATCAAAGCGGTATTTAAATGTAAGTCTAACTCTACTGGCAAGCAGCAATCAAAATGATAAACGGTATCCAGGCAACAGTGTTTTCAGTTCTGTTGCACTTATATATTTAATGGAAATGGGACAAGACACAAAGAAAAAAAATGATCAAATTCAGAATACTAGCCAACCTGACAGCTTAAAACTAACAGTTAACTAAACCTTGTTGATTAGCAGGTTATTCTGAAACACTCAGCTGAACCACCTCTGACCAGGCAATACTGAATATGGCTCACCATGATTAAAGTTGGATAACTCAAGGCAAATGGAGTCTTGCACAGACACCAAAACAACCACACTGATTGCTCCAGAAAAATGGAGCACCAGCAGCTCAAGACCCATATTATAAAGGATTAAGAGTTGTTGAGTGGTTCAGTAACATCCTTCCATGTCATGTGCTTCAAGTTTAGGAAATTTGAAGCCCATTCAGAAGGTCTAATGCAAGAAATCATTTCAGGTATGCACATAACGATTAAAAATACATACTGATGCAGGTGACCATAAGAAGTATAGAAATAACATGCTGAACATTTTAAGAAATCATCAGATCTAATTCTGAGATAGATGAGATTTTGAAATGGAAAAACATGTGCTTTCAGTTTAAGTACACGTCTGCTGAAATGTTTATGGCTAGTGCCTGCTGACAAGACAACTGTACATATACTTTATTCAATATGTATATACTCTTTGAACTAAACTAAGTGGGACACATATGTATCAGAAACACTTGCAGATGTGGAGTCTGGCTTGTATAAGTTTGTCTTTTCGGCTTTTTCCCAGTTAGGGGTCGCCACAGTGGAACTCCAGTCAGCTAATGATTGGCAGTCGATTTTTATGGTGCCGAGTTGCCAGCCTGATGATCAACCTTCAGCGAAGGCATGCCCATTCACGCATGTCTTTCGGAGGCCACTCGACCGCAGGGAGGACATGTAGGCTCCACACAGAAGGCACTCCAGCCAAGAATCGAACAGGCAGTCTGGCTTGTATAAGTATTGTAGAATAATTACAAGATGTGCCAGCAATAGCTGAATGGAAGAAATTATGTGGCAAGTTCTATGTCTGGATAACAGCAAGAGCTTCCAACAGCATTTTAATGGGTGTGGTCATCCTCAACCTAAATGTGTTTTTTCATTACCTGTCATTTGAGGCTAATAAAGTATATAGAGACTGAGGGAGAATGAGGAGACACAGGCACTGTACTGCAAAATAAATTGGCATCTGGCTCACAGGCAGGGAACCTGGTCATGGTCTTTCAATCCAGAATAATGGTACTAACTCTTCCTGACCCAAAGGGCTGATAATACAACCAGTCCTAGTCAATATTTATGTGTCAGACATTGTAACTAGAACAGAAGACAAATATATTTATTGATGAGAAAAAAACAGCTGCAGGCATATCACATGTGGGATAAGAAGGAATGTTGGGAAAGTGATGACCCTTTCATGATGATAGAAACTAGTATATAGAAATAGGTATACGTGATGTATAACGGATTGAAAGACATATAGTAATTATGAAACTTGCACACTGCAAATGAGAGTGCTGAAGAAGAAACAACTGGGAGATACAATTACCCTTAAAGGTAATCGGAAACATGATGACGTTAAAGGAACAACAAATACAAATTAGGTGCTGGCCTGTATGGCCAGGAAAAGGAAGCAGAAAAAAGCAAAAGGTCTTAAGGCCTCTGTACCAGATGCTGACAAAGGTAATTTTTGGAGCAGTATATCCTTTTGTAGAGGTACAGAGAAGGACAGTAAGAGGATGAGGGTTACAGGAGCCAGGATAGCAGTGTAAAGGAGAAATAAACATAAGTGGGATGGAGCTCCAATGAGAAGAGATGGGAGAATAAAGGATAGTACTAGAGCAGACATAGAAGAATGGGAGAAACTCCTGGCAAACATTGGGTACCAGATTTAAGACAGCTATCAGAACTAGGTTATTGTGGCAAAGGTGGCAGGACCATAATTATTGTTATTAAAGATATCAGTTATATGCAATACCAGTAAGTAATTCAAGGGAGTATGGGAAAACTGGGTAGAGTTACAAGGGGAGAAGTGGAAGGGTGGCTGAGTAAAGCCTAACTGCAACAAGAAAAAAGTGAAAATAGACTTGACTGCATTCTTATATGCCACTTCCTATGACTTATTCCAGCACCTATAGTGTGACATATACCAATGCCTTTTCTCTAATGTCCATCACCTTTTCTAAAGCCACTGTTTTGTTGCCTCCAATGTATGGATCGTGTTCTCCTAGCTCCATCTTACCCTTACGTGTTACACATGCTGCACTTGTCACTGACTGATTAGTCTTCTTTCTGCATTGTTTTGTCCTTATTAGGAAGGGACAGTTACAAGATAGCAATATTAATTTCTTGCATCATGTTATGGCAGTGTCAGCATTTCAACAGGTAACACACTTGCCTTTCATGCTGGAAGTCCATAAGGGTGTCGGTTATGTCCCCACTTCAAGAAATTTGTTTAATTTTTTCATTACTGACACTGCAGTTCAGAATTTGGGAGGTGCTGCACTCTTGAGTGTGTTGCTCTTCTGATGTGATATTAAATCAAGGTTCTATTTGCTTGAGTTGGCAGTAGCTTGGGGTGTGTATAAAAGATCCCATGGCATTAATCAAAAAGAGAAGGGGAATTTCCCCTTTTGCCTCTGTGAAATTCCCCATAGTCAGCATAAATATCACTTTCACTGAAAAGAAGACACTAGCTTAATGAGTCTGACTCAATCTACAAAGCATAAAGCAAAATAAGTAAATAAATAAATACCTTTCTGTACATTCTAACCCTTTCCCACACCCTCCTTGCATTCATTGATGACACACGACTCATCTTTCCCTTACTTCATCTCTCAACATGTCTAACCTTTCTCAGTTTGTCCAGCTCCCTTCACTCCTGAACACCTACTTGCCTATTATTCACCCCAAGATTGCTGTCACGTATCTTTTTCAGTACATAAAATCCTTTCAGTTCTTGCCTGACCTTGCCTGGACATGGAATCATGTGTCCTGCCTCTTTGATAGGGTGAGTATTCCTTAAAATCAATTTCAGTGTTCAAAACATGCTGAGTTAGTTGTGATTAATGAGGCATACAGTGCACTTTCCTGCATACAGAAAGTCTTGGGGATCAACTTCTTAATTATTATTTATTAGTGCTCGGTGTTATGAAAGTAAAACTCCAAACCAGCTACAGACCAGCTGTTGTGCTGTATATGGTATTATAAACAATAGAGTTCTGCATTGCCTATAAATGTTATTTATATTCAGAATTCACACTGCAGAGAACCGTATTGCCACACGAAATTGCACATACATGAGACGTGTCTCCTTAGTCTGATAACAGTGCAAAGAAAAGCCAGGATTACAACAGTATTGCCTAACTAGCCCAATCAGGAAGGAGAATTATATAGTGTTTGGTATCAGTGACCTGAGTTTGGGTCAGAGACCAGTCAGATAGCAATGTAGAATCAACAGGATCAGATATAAATTAGGCAACTCTGTTCTTTTACTTTGATTCAGTCGTTTTGAAAATATTTCTGCTCACAATAATCCGTGAATATGGAAGTTTATAGATCTGGATAAATTTGTGAGGTCACTAAGATGACACCATTTAACCAGTTGTAGGAGCTTGAGAGACACAGGGTAGAGAGTCCGTAGGAGATTAGATGCATAGAAGGGCACATGACTGTTAGTAGCCCATGTGGCATGTAGCCAGACTGCTAACTTCATTCTCTTTATTATTAGCCAGTGTTAGACTTTTAGGTTCATTCTGATACTGAGGAATGTGCCCCATGAATTCAGGTTAATGTGATTTCCATACAAATTAGTAGTGCAGGAAATAGGCTGGAGATTGACATGCCTGAAAATGATTGCACATCTGACTGTGGGAGAATATGAAGAAGGTAAAAGCCAACATACAAAATATACACATATCCTATGAACATTTGCAAGAAAGCTCAACATCCATCTGTTATTTACATTACTGATTTTCCTGAGATGATGCCAGCAAATCCTTCCTATGTGTGCTGTTAGGTTAATAAAACAGCTGTAAAAATATTAACTAGGCAGCCTAATTGTCAGTTCTGGTAAAGAGCCAATTTTACTCCTGAATGAGAGCTTTAGTTAGATGGGACCCTTGCAGCTCACAAATAAGCCTCAGGACTTTGTGTACCGAGCTCTTTCATTCCCATGTCATAAGTTGAAAAACACAGTGATAGTGGGCTAGCATCATTTACTTCAGCTTAAGTCTCCATGGCTTGCTGCATATAAATAGATTTGTAGAGCTCACTGCAGCTGCTTTCTCTTTATTAATCATTTCTGTATACTGTCATATGAAGAAAACAGAAACATACATAGTTTCCCTGATCAAATTGTTGCTGTTTGCAATTAGTATTATGCACTGCATATGAACTAACATTCCATATGAAATGTATTAGCATTCATAGATTCACAGACTTTACAAGGTAGAGGCAGTCCAAGGACCATAATCACTATGCCAATAACCACCCTCATAGTATCTTGTCTCCAGCAGTAGAAAACACGTCAGGCTCAGGAGGAGTTTACAGGTGCACACCAATTGTCAAGGTTTGCTTAAAGTTATTAAGGGCACCACTGTCTCTTTTTTAATTTCTCCAAATCTTTTTGGTTTCTAATACCATGACAGGAATGGACCCCATTCCTAAGTCAAAGTATGATTAAAGTTCATGAAATTAGTATTGTTTCAGTATTTGATATCACCCAGAAGTGCTGTTTGCAGCACCTGCAATGTGCCCAGTAATGATTCCTTCTGCAATTCATATAGAGTTACATGTATTTTTTACATTTCTCCATTATGACTTTATTTAACAACGAATGATGCTTTGTTCTATATGCCTTTCTTTTCTTAGCCTTTTTTCTATTGCCATGATTGAGTTTTGTTCTAAAGGGCTATAAACTCTGTCAGTATCAATTCTAGTTTATAGTTTATACATCGTCGGAAGGCAAGTTCTTGGTCTATAGTTTTTAGGATAGCGTACAAGTTCACTCTTAAGTAGGAGTATTGTTTTTCCTGTTGTTAACCAGGCTGGTGTCTGTTTGGGATGCTCATATAAATAGTTACCTACTACTCCCTTACATTACCCTAAACTAGTTCATTCTCACAGCTACAACTATTAACTGCTAAAGGCTATCTTGATTCTACACTCAGTTTCAGTTAGCAGTGTATAGACATATACTGCTTTGTCTTTAACTGTTATGTAGACTGCATTTCTCTATCTTTCAATTACCGTATCACACTGTTTTCACTATAAACTCATGCGGCCAGTTTTTATCAATAACTGTGCCATTTTTTGTTAAATTTGTTCATTTATGTATTAATTATTTGCTAATTATTGTTATATAGCTAATTTATTTACTGACTTGCTTTGTACATTGTTGATTAATACGTGTTCAATTTGATTGTTTAATACTGTCTATTTGTATGTATGTAGCTTTTCTCACCAGCCCTGTGCTGAAAATGGGCCTCATGCCCAGTCGGACATTAGCTGATAAAGAAACAAAATAAATAAATCTACAAAAAGAGGATGAGAAGCCTTTACACTTTGTTGTTTTCTAGGAGCCACATTGTAGCCATGACCTAATCTGTTAAGTAGACAACTTAATGGGTTAAGGGCAAGACAAAAGAGCAGCGGTGACAGAGAGTCACCCTGGAATATCCCCCTTTTAATCATTATCCCTGGAATAATAATTTGTCCTTCAACATGGCTTAACAGCAAAGTGGTTTGCCACTGTTTCATGGGCACTGTAATGTAATCAATCAGTATAGGGTAAATCTTTTACATTTTTAAGCACTCTTGTATCCATGAATGTGAGATACTGTCAAATACTTTTCTGTAGTCTATCCATGCCATACTTAGATTCCTCCCTTTTTTACATTTCTCCATTATGACTTTATTTAACAATGAATGATGCTTTGTTCTATGTGCCTTTCTTTTTTTAGCCTTTTTTTCTATTGTCATGATTGAGTTTTCTTCTAAATGACTATAAACTCTGTCAGTATCAATTCTAGTGTATAGTTTATACATCGTCGGAAGGCAAGTTATTGGTCTATAGTTTTTAGGATAGCGTACAAGTTCACAATTAAGTAGGAGTATTGTTTTTCCTGTTGTTAACCAGGCTGGTGTCTGTTTGGGATGTGCATATAAATAGTTCTTACTCATGGCTAAATTTTAATGTAAAGATGTTAATACATTTAGCCAGAAGTTAGGTACTGCATCTGAGCCTGGGGTTTTCCATTAAGAAGCTTTTCTTAGCTTTGTTTCAGTCTGGCTGGTCGTTACTTCATCACATTTCATATCCTGTTCATTTGAACCTTTTATTCTTTTCTTTTACTTCTTCTATCTATTTAGTATATTTGTTATGTTCCACATGATCTTCATACATATTTGTCCAAAATATATCTATTTCTTCTTTTTTTTTATGGTGTTTAATTTATTTTGCCTTGTTTCTCAATTCTTTATACATCTTTTTTTGGGTCATCAATAAATTACTTATTTTGTAGTTTTCCTTTATATTTGTCTGCATATCTTCTAGGTTGTTCTGCCTGTGCTGTTTTTAGTTTATTATTTGCAATAGTGGATGGTGCAGTGGTGTAGCAGTTAGCGCTGTCACCTCACAGCAAGAAGTTCTCTTTTTCAGTTCTCAGCTGGGATGCCTTCTGTGTGGAGTCTGCATGTCCTCCTTGCATGTGTGTGGGTTTCCAACAGGTGCTCCGGTTTCCTCCCCCATTCCAAAGACATGCAGTAGGTGGATTGAACACTCTAAATTAGCCTTAAGTGTGAGTGTGTGTGGTGCACCATCTAAGGAGGGTTGGGCCTTAGGGTAGCAACCCAACCCTGTAAAACCTGTACCTGCTACAGAAACAATGAGTGCTGAAGGATGCTCATTGCCCAATGTGCTGTATGTACGAGAGTGTTAAATAAAAATAAAGATTACAACACAGGAGACTCAGATGCAAAAGTTTACTAGTGTACACCAGGAGGCAAAAAACGTACAAGTACAGAATTTTGTCTGACATGATACAGGAAGTATACAATTCTTATAGTTTCTACTTTCTAGTTTGTGCCCACCTTTCTGACGTGGTTAGTCACAGGGCACCTACATCACTATGGTTCACAACATCCTATTCATAAAGATTGCTGATGTTACATATTTTAAAAAAGCTTTCCCTTGGGAATAATATAGCCTTGCAAAGCACCTAGTCAGTTATAATGTCTTTCAGTAAATGTTACTCCTTCAAGGTTTCAGGCCTGCTCGAATACAATAGCTGGTTCAGTCTTGTAATACACTTCTTTGTTCTTCTTGCAACATTCTCCCAACAGCTGCATCTTATCTTGATAACATTTACAAGGCCAATTGTCCCAAAGGAAGGAGAAGAAGATTTTCAATGCTTTATACATTTAATTTCCTGACCCAGCAGATAATCATTAGTGAAAACATAAGCTTGCTGAGCTGGCTACTGCCAGGGTCAGAGTTCAAATACACTGCAGTTCCAAAGCTTCAAGCAATTACATGTAAAATCATTCTAATTGCCATATTAATAATAGAATAAAATGCATTATACACTATTTGCTTTTTAACTAGCACTTTATATATGTTCAAAATACATATTTTTCTAACATTTTCCTCCCTTTTAATACTTTTATTCTATTCTGAAATATAAACAATGTCATTTTGTCTCCTAGCCTTCTCCTTTAAGGACTTTCAACCAGGTAAGTCATTTAGTTTATATTTCGGAAAAAAATTCATCTGAAATTAATTTTTCTAACTCAATGTCTTGGTACAAAGTTTCAGTTACAGATATATCAATAAAATCTTTGATTAATCTTTTCATGCAGGGAATCCCACAACAGACACATGCTCCTAATAGGAGCAGACCTACACAAATAGCAATCAAGATGTTCATTAGGATAGAGCCCCACCCACCAAACAGATTCTGGAAAAAGTTCATCAGTGGGTTTGGGCCTGGTTCAGTCATGGCCGATACCTGCTGTATTACCTCTAGGTGGTCATTAATTTCATGTTGATTGTCTGGTATAAACGCACAGCATTCTTCTTTGATAAGCGTGCACGTACCACCTCTCGCCGCTAGGTTGAAGTCAAGAGCCATTCAATTTTGTAGCACAACAGTTCTCATTGCATTCAGTTCATCAGTCACTAGTTCGACAGCAGAAAAGGTTGCATTACTCATTACTTCGAGAAGTTTTGACAGCTTTCTCAACTCCCAGATCGATTTGACTGCTCCATATGCTGGAAGTATTCCAGCCCAGGATATTACACTGTCACTCAAGTCCATATGAGTCAATTTTTCTCTATTATTTACGGAATGATGGTCTTTCCAACCAGCTTCGATTTGTCCCACTGGATTTACAGGTTTTCCGATTGGACCTTCAGGTTTCCGTGCTACATCTCTCACATTTCATATCTTACCCAGAGGTAATTCTGCAGTATGTCTTATGGCCGGAACCAGATAACCCAAAAAACAACTGCCGGACCAATTCTCAGGTAGCCATTTGTATGCCTTTTTCCCACAAACAAAATAACAGTTTTCTACTTTAGTACTGATGCGGGTTAATTCTGAATGAAACATTTTCTTGTCTATAATAGACAGTTGTTTATGTAAAACAGGATTTCTCTGCACTTCACTTAATGTTGTTTTCATTAAACTCAAATATGAATCATAATTCGTATTACGAACAGTGCCTCTATCTTTAACTTTAATGTAACATTTATAAGATATGGTTATATTACAGTTACTCCAACCCACTTGAAGTGTATCATTCTTATAGAAACATACAATTCCCTTCTGTGTGATAGGCAAATACAATGCAATTTTAATGCAATTTTGTCTTGTGATCTTACAGATCCTGTATCAAAAAGTAAATTCTCCCAAGTCTCATTTATCCCCAAGGGGACAGCGGACATTAACAGTCCTCCATATGCTGTTGGTATAGCAGTACAAACCCAGCAATTTGAAATGTTCATAGTCTCTACATATGCATGCTTCATAGCTAGGTATGTGTTAAAGTTCGGATGCCAGTCTATAGACAGTTCATCACGTTTCTCCACTTTCACTTGTGTGGTTACATGTAGGAAAAACCACAACAAAAGGAAGGTCATCACAATCATAGTCAATAAGTGCATAGTCAACAAGATGATTAAACAACATCTTTGGGGTTGATCTGTATTTTTACTCGTTTTGCTCTTGGCCATCCTGCCTTTGTTGTGTATTAGTCACAAAATGTTTATCAAGTTGAAAATTCTTTACCGGTTTACAGTGCGTCAGATGGACCCAGGACGTCCTCTCAGCAACTTTGACTGCAGTAGGCATTGCCAACAGTACCTGGTACGGTCCTTCCCACTTTGGACTCGCCCAATTCTTCCTCTTCGTAACCTTCAACCACACCCAAGTCCCCGGAGTCAGCACTGCTTCCAATGGTCTGGTCTGTCTTTTATCTGAAAAAGAGTTCAACTGCAAAACAGTTTTATTTGTTAACAGTTTTCTCATGTAGCTAGCTAATGAGCTGTCAGCCTCTAGTTCTGCAGGCATGAGAGCTTTCCACTGCGGCACATAATATGCCCTTCCAAATATCATTTCAAAGGGAGTCAAACCCTTTACATTTGGAACTGTTCTCATGTTCAGCAGTGCCAAAGGCAGACAGCAAATCCAGTTTTTCTGTGTCTTGCTCACTAGCTTCCTCAATTTGTTTTTTAGAATTCCATTGTACCTTTCCACCAGTCCTGCAGACTGTGGGTGGTAAGCACAATGATTCTTTAAGGAGATTCCAAAGAATCTCCCAAGCTGGTGGATTGTCTGATTAACAAAATGTGTCCCATTGTCACTATAAATCCTTTCCGGTATGCCAAATCTAAGAATTATTTCTTTTACTAGGGCTTTTGCCACTGTTGCTGCATCCGGATTTTTAGTTGTAAAAGCTTCTACCCATTTAGAAATCATATCTATAATTACTAAACAGTATTTTTTCCCTTCACATTTATTCAACTCTATGAAATCCATACAAATAGTGTGGAACGGATATGGTGGTGTAGGAAAACTCCCTTGCTTGGGTTTGAATGCCCCTTGTGCATGATGTTTGTTACAAGTATGGCATGCTGCACAAAATTTTTTTGTATAATTTATGAATCCGTATGTTTGGAATATTCGATTTACTAACTGTACCATCCACCCTGTTGAGACATGGCACTGCCCATGGCTGAACAAAGCTGCATATCTAAATAAATTAGATGGTAATATTGTTTTTTTTTCTTTGGAGACATACAGTCCATTTTCGAGGATTGCACCTCGTTTCTCCCATTTTTGTTTCTCTGCTTTTGTAGTTAGTGTCTGCATTGTTTTTAACATTTCTAGATCTAAAATCTCAGAGGGTTGTAATTCCTCGGTTAAAAGTAAAGTTTCTGAGTCTGAGGCTGCTTGCTTTGCAGCTGCATCAGCTTTTGTATTTCCTTTTGAAGTTCTATCCTGTTGTTTTGTATGAGCTAAACATTTACAAATAGCTACTTTAGTAGGTAACTGAATAGAATCTAATAGGTTCAAAATAAGTTGCGCATGATTAATCGGTTTACCATTAGATGTTATCATTCCCCTATTTTTCCATTGTTGCGCAAAAACATGCACTGTAGAGAAAGCATACTGACTGTCAGTATATATGTTCACACATTTATCTTTCGCTAGAGTGCAAGCCCGTGTCAAAGCTATCAATTCTGCTGCTTGAGCAGATAGGTTATGCTGTAAAGGTTGGGCTTCTAAGATCTCTGTATCTGTAACTACTGCATACCCCACTAGATATTTTCCTGTAGGACCCCTTCTGCATGAGCCATCCACGTAAAATGTCACCTCGGCATCATCCAAGGGCATATCAGTGAGATCTTGTCTGGGCAAAGTTGTTTGCTCAATTTCCTGCAGGCAGCTGTGCCGCATGCCATCTACAGGGGTTGGAAGTAATGTTGACGGGTTTAATGTTGTACAATGTTCAATTACCATATGAGGTTGGCTCAGCAGTATGGTCATACATGAAAGATGTCTAGCAGGAGAAAGATATGCTATTTTTTCTTGTAGTAAAATTATCGCGACAGCATGAGGCACTCTCAATGTGAGAGGGTGGAATAACACCACTGAGGCCGAAGCCTGTACTGCCATTGCAGCTGCGACCACTGCTTGCACACAGTGAGACAACGACCATGCCACTGGGTCTAACTGTGATGAATAGTAAGCTATGGGGCGTTGCTTATCCCCATGCTGTTGCGTTAGAACTGACGTCATATATCCCTGTTTACAATCTACGGTCTGAAAGAATCGTTTGTGGTAATTCGGAAGTCCTAAAACTAATGAAGAAGATATCAATTGTTTTAGTCTGCAGAAAGCCGTTTCTGCTTCAGGTGTCCATTGTAATAAATCTTGTGCTGCCATTGGTGTTTTATATATTAAATCAGCCAGTGGAGCAGATTCTAAAGCATAGGTTGATATCCAGCTTCAACAAAAATTAGTCGTTCCCAAGAAGGACATCATTTCCTTCTTGGTTGCTGGTTTGGGTGCCTGTAAAATCGCTGTTTTTCTGTCTTCGTCTAATATTCTACCTTCATTGGATATTACATATCCTAGGTATTTAACCTGTTTTCTCCAAAGTTGTAACTTACTTTTGTTTACTTTATGTCCTTGTGCTGCTAAAAATTTCAATAACGCTATCGTATCTTCCCTGCATTGATGCTGGGTAGGGGCTGCTAGCAAGATGTCATCTACATAAAGCAGAATCTGACTACCTCCTGGTGGGGTAAACCCTGCCAGGTTGCTAGCCATTTCTTGTGCAAATATTGTTGGGCTTTCACAAAATCCCTGTGGTAGCCGAGTATAGGTATACCTTTTACCCTGAAATGTGAATGCAAACCAATACTGGCTATCAGGATGTATAGGTATTGAAAAGAAAGCATTGCTTATGTCTATTACAGTGAAATATTTTTGTTGCGGCTTTAAATCATTCAACAAGGTGTGTGGGTCTGGCACCGTAGGTGCTCTAGGTATTATTACATTGTTTACAGCTTGTAAATCCTGTACCATCCGCCATTCCCCATTTGCTTTTTTAACAGGAAATAGAGGGGTATTACATGGTGAATCAAGAGATTCTACCAGTACTCCTTCCTTGAGTAATGCTGCTATTATAGGCTTGATTCCTTGTTCTGCATCTTTCCTCAAGGAGTATTGTCTTTTTTGTGGTCTAAATGCTGATTTTGGTGTAATAGTAACTGGTCCTGCTGTTCGAATAAGTCCTACATCTGATTTGCCTGCTGACCAAAGAATCTCTGGTATATCACACAAGGCTTTTTCTTCTTCTTCTAATAAGAACGCTAATCAGCAGTCTTCACTAGTTTGTAAGTGTACAGCTGGATGTGTCTGTGTTAGCCAATTCAATTTCTGTTTTTGTATTCCCTGCTCTGATAATTCTAAATCAGTTTGTTTTTCCCATCTTGTTACTTTTTCTCCTAAGTCTGCCCATTTCATATTCTTATTTTTTGTTAAGCTGACATGCGGTAGTCGATTAGATTTGTACAGTGTCATGAATTCCTGAGGCAATGAACAGCTAACCACACTGTTTCCCTCAGTATCCCAATACAAGGTTCGTAATACTAATCTGTTAGCAGGATTTTTGAATAATTCTTGCTCATATTCTTTATCAGGTCCTGGCATGCTACAGTAGTATAGAGTACAGTGTAACAAATGCTGTCGATCATTGTCAAGGGAGGGGGCCTTACTGATGGCTACATTCATCAGTTCCTCGGTTACTGCACCTGGACCAGTCGTTACTAGGTCCTGGCTGTACCAGTAAAAAGTCTCACCCTCCGGTCGCACCACAAAAGTATCCATTTGTCTTTGTGCCTCCATACCCTGCATAGTGGGAACTACTGCTATGCCAAATATCTGCATAAGATCTCTTCCCAATAGGTTTACTGGACATTTTGCAGAAACTACGATTTTACTTTTCTGAGTCATACCTGAAACAGGGTCAGTTATTGCTATATCATGGGAGAGTGGCTCCCTATATAGCTGTCCGTTTGCTGCTTTTACTAATATATAATCAGGTGAGTCGGAATATTCTGGTAACTTGGAGGGGTGTATCAAAGTCCGTGACACTCCTGAGTCACACAGGAATTTTACTTCCCTCCCCTCCACCAGAAGTGTGACTTCCGGTTTTGTTTCTGCCAGATAGATCTCCAAGCTCAGTAATGCCAAATCTAAAATTTCACTTTCTTCATCCTCCATATCTACTTGCACTTCCTCTATTCCTTCTACTACGTTTACATTTGTTCTTTGTTTGTTAGCCTTTCCTGATGATTTCTGACTTTCATCACTATCATATAGTCAGTCCTCATCATCCTTGCATTCTGTAGTCACCTTTTTATTCTGCCTGCAATCCCTCGCTAAATGTCCTTTCTTTCCGCACTTAAAGCACTCACCTTTCTTTTTTCTCTCTTCAAAATCTTCTGACCGTTTGTCAGATTGTTTGTTTCCCTGGGCATTTTTCTTACCCTTTTTACCGGACTGTACTACAAAAACCTCAACTCCGTCTTCAGCAGTGAAGATTTGTGTCTTCTTTTTCTTTTTACTATTAAAGTGTCTTTCGGCATGTCTAGCATATTCAAGTAAGGCTTGCAGCCTACTTGTTCGATGATCTATCATATGCTTCGTAATGAATCTACTGATAGGTGCAATGCAACCTTTCAAAAACGCATTTTTCAGTTGCTGTTCATACGAGGTATCATGTGTCTGATTTTCAGGAATAGCCATACCACTATGGTTATTGAAACATTCCAATAATCTACCATAATACCCATCTACAGTTTCATTCTCTTGTTGTATGCATTGGTTAATGCAAGTCCAATCTGCTCTAGGTTTCCATTTTTCGGAAATTCGGTCTGTAAGACCTTTTACTCTGTTGTCTAGTTATTTTATTTATTTTTATTTTATTTTACATTTGTTGACCGGGATGGTCCGACTGGATACATGTCCATTTTCAGCGGAGGCCCGGGGAGAAAAGCTCCAATATTGCAAAAAAATTTCATATAAGTTTATACATTACATATGTTGCAGAAAAAATATGCTCGTTAATGTATTGTCTACATAGCAGAATGACAATTAAAATACATTTCTAAAGAGAGTAAAAACTAGTACAGTTCAAGGGACTTTAAAGTACTATTGCGAGATTCCAGTTCATTGTTTATCTAGAGCTCTGAGGGTAGATAGAGAAACTACGAACTTTATTACAGTTGAGTAGGATTAATAGTCAGTTGGAGTAAGAAATTGAGAAGATATCCAAATAGTTCAAGTAATGTAGGATGAGTTATAGTTGACAGGGACCTAGCCTGGGTTTCTGCAGGGGCATATCCAATGTTCCTTAAAGAATTGGGTAAGATTTTTCTTGAATTGAGAAAGGGAATTGGAGAGTCTTAGGTTGTTAGGTAGGGAGTTCCATACCTTGCCTATAGAATTGGCATAGAGAGCATCCCTCCCATATTGTTGGATTTGATGGTTTGGACCAGTAATCTGTTAGAGGAGCGACTACTTAGGTTGAGGTAGGGGGTCAGTAGGTTGTCTAGTGAGGGAGTTTTTCAGGTTCTTTGATAATTTTATATGCTTGGAGAGTTGGTTAAGTTTGAGAATATTTGGAAGTTCTAACCAGTCAAGTTTCTTTAGGTTAAGGCAGTGATGCGTTCTATAAGGGCACCTGTAATGAATCTAGCAATGTGGTTGTAAGTCACGGAAAGTTTATTGATGTCCCTATGTTGAGGAAAGAGAAAACAGGGGAAGCATACAGTAGTGTGGAGAGAAGATGGAGTGCGTGCTATGGTAAGTTTGGCAATGGGGTAAGGAAGTTCTTAATTCTATACAGCGATCCGAGTTT
Organism: Protopterus annectens; assembly: GCF_019279795.1. Lineage (NCBI taxonomy): Eukaryota > Metazoa > Chordata > Ceratodontiformes > Protopteridae > Protopterus > Protopterus annectens. The sequence continues at coordinate 325,570,512 of NC_056726.1, read as the reverse complement.
CTTATTTACAGTCTTTATGGTTTGACTGATGTGTAAGTTAAATTTAAGTTTATTGTCAATAATGACCCTAGTAGTTTAGTGTTAGTATCAGGGTTAATTATGGTGCCATTATTAGATTGAACGAAGAAGGTGCTATTGTTATCTAGTGGGGGGTATTGCACTGGAGAAGGAGCTGAGGTGGGAAAGAATAGTAATAGCTTGGTTTTGGGATTTAGGATGAGATTCCTTTCTGATAGCCATTTTTCAATTGTACTAAAGCACTGTTGGGTCATTACTTGTAGGTCAGGGAGAGTTGCATTAGAGCAGATGAGGGTGGAGTCGTCGGCATATTGGATGCATGTGGCTTGAGGTATAACTGAGTGGAGTTCATTTATAAACACGGAGAAGAGAAGGGGACCTAGAATGGAGCCTTGTGGAACTCCTATGGTATTGGGTAAGGGTTGAGAGAGCTTATTTTGCCATTGGACTGCCTGTTGCCTTCCGGAGAGATAGGCATGGAACCAATTGAGGGCTGAATTATCGAAGTGGAAGGTTTTTAGTGTCTGTAGCAGTAGTTGGTGATTGACCATGTCAAAGGCTTTTGACAGGTCAAGAAATAGGGCAGAGGATATTTTTGTTGTTACGATTTTTATTAATTGAGTCGGTAAAGGATAGGAGGGCAGTGGTCGTACTATGGTAGGGTCTAAAGCCGTGTTGAGATTTGGTCAAAAGATTATTAAGAGAGGTGATTAAGAAATTGTTTATGAACACATCTTTCCATGATCTTAGCTAATGGGGATAGAATTGCTATGGGTCTATAATTCGATGTCTCAGTAGAGGGACCACCTTTATGTAGTGGTATTACGTAGGATATTTTCCAGATATTGGGTATTGTGGCCTCAGTAAAGGTTCTGTTTATCAGGATGGAGATGGGGTAGGCTATAGCATCAGCTGCTATTTGCAGGTATTCAGCTGGGAGCTGATCTGCCGAGAGGGTGGTAGGTTTAAGTTTTTCAGTAAGGTTTTGATGTAAGAGGTAGGGATAGGCTGTATTTTAAAGGATGGAAAGGTGGCTTCAATAACATTAGTTTGGGGTAAGGAGGGGAGGAAGTTGGTTGGCTAGAGATTGAATAGTTTCAGTAAAGAAGGAGTTAAAGGTATTAGCTATGACTTCAGGTTTTTGTCAATAAGGGTCTCAGGGTAGAAGTGGCTGATTTCCCAGGGTGGAGGAGATTGTTTAAGCCTGCCCAGAACTTTTGGGGTTATTCTGGTGTTTGTCTTGAAGGTGACAGAAATAGTTCTTTTATCCATTGTGCTAGCTTTTTGGTTGCATTTCTAAGTTCCTGGAATTTAATGCGGTCTAGGGGTGCCTTGGTGGCTCGCCATTTGTCCCATGCTTTATCTCTAATTTTAATTTTGGTTTTTGTTTCTTTGGTTAGCCTAGGAGCTTTCTTCACCTTTGTCCTAGTGAGTCGGTTAGGAGCATGGATGTCGAGAATTTTTAGGAATGTTTCATTAAAGAATGACACGCTCTCCTCTAGGGATAAGGTTTTTAGCTTTGTCCAGTTGCAGGACTTGAGTTCTGCTAAAAATTGTGACGGAACAAATTTCTTCTTATTTCTTATAAGTCTATGTAATGGAAGATTTGTCCTAGAGACTTTGTGTTTGATTAAGAAAGTGACAAGATGGTCACTTAGGTCATTAGGAAGGGTCCCGGTGGTATACTTATGGGCATGGTTATTGGTTAGGATCCAATCTAGTATGCTTTCTTTTGGTAAGTGTTACCTATTCTTGTTGCAGAGATTATATTTTGGGAGAATCCATACAGGTTAATGGGTGTGGGATTGGTCTGTCCTGAACATAGTGTCCAGTCGATGTTAACATCACCTAGTACGATGGTTTCTTGAGGGTAGTTTGTAGCTAGCCAGTTTAACGTTAACTCCATGGTTTCTAAATTGTTCCCAGGTGGAATATATATTACAAAGAGGTTAATACTTTTTTGGTTATTTAGGCAAATTTTTAAGGCTAGTGTTTCTGCATTGGCTGTTATAGGGGGTTGGATAGGGTGCAATATGATATTTAGTGAACTTTTGAACAGGACAGCTATACCACCACCCCTTTTTTTTTTACGGTCAGCCCTTAAAATATTATATCCAGGTGGGAGAATTTCTTCATCTTTGATGATCGGTTTAAGCCATGTTTCTGATAGGCACATAATATCAGGGAGGTGTGTGGCTATCATGGCATGTAGGTTTTGAAGTTTATTGTTGATGCTTCTAAGGTTAAGATGGAAGATGAGAAGGGAGCAGGCTGTCCTTTGGGTTGGTATTGGTATGACAGTATTAGGGTTGGAGGTTGGGCCTGGGTTTGGCATATCCGTAGTGGGGTTGGGGGTTGGACCTGGGTTTGGGTGTATATCGCCGTCTATCATAATATGTTTTTTCCATTGAGCTAAGAGTTTTAGGAGTTTATAGAGTATCTTTTGTCCTTGTTTAGTTGTTGGGTCCTTTGGGTATAGTTGGGTGAGGTATATACGGTTTTGCCTGACAACTTAATAGAGGGATAGAAAGGAGAAGGTTTATTAGGGAACTGTTTTGTGGGATTACTAGTTTGTCCCTTAGGGTAGTGACATCCTGTGAGCTTTAGGTTTTCATAGCTAGTTAGCATGTATGGAATAATTACAAGTGACAGTATAAGGGGGATGAGAAGGTACTTAGTTTTTGACATAATTAATAGGTAGTGGCGGTATTTTTACTAGGTGGGACTGCAAAATAGGATGATTAGTATATTTGACTACCGGAGTAATGGGAGTGGATGTAGTTGAAGTATGGGCGAATTCAATTGGTTCTGGGATGTTTAGGGTGTGGTTATTGAGCAAATATAAGTAGAGATAGTGGGGGCGGGTGGGATTAGGGGGCAGGGTGGGGCGCGGAGCGAGCCCGAGCGAAGCGAGGGCGAAGCGGAGCGGGGATACACCACTCAACAGAAATTTACTATCTCTCAAGACTTGTAAAGCAGGTGAGTGAAAAAAGCCTTTAATAATGGCTGCTCGACCTGCTTGTAGGTAGCAAAGTTGTTTGAGGTGGAACTGAAGTCCACGCTATGGCTACACTTTTATGCTAAATTTAGTAGCAGACTTTAGGGATAAATTCCTGATGTCATTTAGCTACCGTAGGCAGTAGGCTGAGTAGATATTATATGTCTCAACTGCCTGGTATGCTATTTAAAGGTAAAACTGTTACAAGATCCTTTTTGTTAAAAAGTTAGTTATTGACCTTGTTCCGGGGAAGTCGTTGCACTTGTTCAGGTCGTCAGTATCTGCCTGTGCAGTCTTGCAGTGGAAATTCCTCTTATTTCACTTTTAAAACTATGGGGCTAGTTCTTGGTGGCCACGCGGTGGAGATTTACCGGGCAGATACCTGGGGAGAGATAGAGTAAACACACGTGCTTTAATGTAGTGAATATAGATGAAAACAGGCTTAAGGACTGTTTCAAAGCAATTCTAGCTGTAGTTTCTGGCACATACCCTCAGAGTACAAATCTAATAAAGCTAAGCAGTAGTTATAATGATGCAATTACAAGATGCAGTTATAAACACCATACATTCTTTGTGAATTGGCGAGGCAATACGCCGACTTAAATTAGTCTATCGGCGTGTTTGCCAAGCTCACTGGAACCGTAGTATGATTCTGAGTTCGCCGACTAGGATTGGCGTCACTCCCAATTCATCAGCGGTTCTACAGTGTGCGCAAGTTTTAGTATTAGCTTTCTGGGTTTAGCGACACATCAATATAGCCTTTATCTGCTGTAAGATTGTAGCAAAACAACAGTTTACTTATTGCAGTTTAACACGCCTAACACTGTACCGAGAATCATAAGTTGAGCACAATGCTTCAAAAAACAGTTGTTAACAGTTAAATAACTAGCAATTATCGGCAGTCTGAGTAATATAAAATGAGCACAGTACATCAAAAACAGTTGATAACAGTGAAAGTACAGGCATTTATCTGCAGATACATAGATAGTAAAGTATTAAATAAGTAAATATATACAATGTTGCATACCTTGGGGCAGGAGCAGTCCGCTAGGCGGAAAAAAGATACACACACTAGTATCTTTGATTTTGGCGGAAACTAGCAGGGGTATTTAAAAACTCCTCTACGTCGCTTGAGAGAGGGAGGGGTTAACTCACCATACACCACTCAACAGAAATTTACTATCTCTCAAGACTTGTAAAGCAGGTGAGTGAAAAAAGCCTTTAATAATGGCTGCTCGACCTGCTTGTAGGTAGCAAAGTTGTTTGAGGTGGAACTGAAGTCCACGCTATGGCTACACTTTTATGCTAAATTTAGTAGCAGACTTTAGGGATAAATTCCTGATGTCATTTAGCTACCGTAGGCAGTAGGCTGAGTAGATATTATATGTCTCAACTGCCTGGTATGCTATTTAAAGGTAAAACTGTTACAAGGTCCTTTTTGTTAAAAAGTTAGTTATTGACCTTGTTCCGGGGAAGTCGTTGCACTTGTTCAGGTCGTCAGTATCTGCCTGTGCAGTCTTGCAGTGGAAATTCCTCTTATTTCACTTTTAAAACTATGGGGCTAGTTCTTGGTGGCCACACGGTGGAGATTTACCGGGCAGATACCTTGTTCCGGGGAAGTCGTTGCACTTGTTCAGGTCGTCAGTATCTGCCTGTGCAATCTTGCAGTGGAAATTCCTCTTATTTCACTTTTAAAACTATGGGGCTAGTTCTTGGTGGCCACGCGGTGGAGATTTACCGGGCAGATACCTTGTTCCGGGGAAGTCGTTGCACTTGTTCAGGTCGTCAGTATCTGCCTGTGCAGTCTTGCAGTGGAAATTCCTCTTATTTTACTTTTAAAACTATGGGGCTAGTTCTTGGTGGCCACGGTGGAGATTTACCGGGCAGATACCTTGTTCCGGGGAAGTCGTTGCACTTGTTCAGGTCGTCAGTATCTGCCTGTGCAGTCTTGCAGTGGAAATTCCTCTTATTTCACTTTTAAAACTATGGGGCTAGTTCTTGGTGGCCACGCGGTGGAGATTTACCGGGCAGATACCTTGTTCCGGGGAAGTCGTTGCACTTGTTCAGGTCGTATTTTGCTATTACTATATTATTATCCTCTTTATTTAAAAATAACGGCTTAGCATTTTTAGTTTTCTGTTCCCTTCGGTTTACTTCCTCAATCCACCTGTGTGCCTGAGGAATGCCTAATCGTTGTTGTTTTTTTGCCTGACCTTCTGCGTAGTTCTGCGTCACTATGTGGGAGTGGTTTAAGCTCTGCATTACGAGGATTCCAGGTGCCACAAATCATGTGCCAGTCTGGACCCACAATTTGTCTAACTACCTTTTCTACTTCTTCCCCATTCAAGTGGTAACTTAGTCTCATACCTTGTAAATCTTGTAAAAACTTTGTGTAATTGACTTTTGGATGGGGGATTCCCTCTGTAGCTTTCCGAATATCTTCCGGTGTCCGTGGTCTGTACACTAGAAGAGTTGGGTCCTGCCCTTCCTGTCCTGCTTGAGGATTTGGTACCTCGATAAGTGGACAGATTTCTTCCTCATTTTCCTCTAGTGTGTTTTTCCTTATTTGATACAAGTCTGTGTCCCCAAGTGTTTAACGTGTCCGGGACCTAGTTTCAATAGGATCTCTAACAAATGGTTTTAGTGTCATTGTGACATCAGGATAACGTGGAGGTGGACCAGCTTATCCACCTGCTTCATATCCTGAAAAAGGCATCGGAGTGGGCAAGGGAGGAGGAGCCGTTGCTATTACTATATTATTATCCTCTTTATTTAAAAATAACGTCTTAGCATTTTTAGTTTTCTGTTCCCTTCGGTTTACTTCCTCAATCCACCTGTGTGCCTGAGGAATGCCTAATCGTTGTTGTTTTTTTGCCTGACCTTCTGCATCAGATTTAAGTTGTTTTAAGAGTTTAACTAATGAACTTTTATCCAATTTACCATCGAATCCGTATTTATTAACCCATTTTGTATAATACCTAACATTATCAGCCCGTTGTAATTGCATATATTTTGCATCTTCAGTTAGGGCCGGATCTCGCGATGTTTTAGTGCACTGATTTCCCATATTAAAAGAAAATGTTACGTAACCCTTTTCACCACGTGGTATTTCAGTTCCTTACACAGTTTATCTAGAATGACTGCCTACCTTATTCTGTTTCCCTGATCTCTGACCAAATATACAGTAATTACCTTTTGTCCCTGATCTGTATAACAAATCTTCTGACAATAATATTTACTGCAACCTAGTCCCTGATCTAAAACAGAAAAAAGGCAAATATCTTCCTACCTGAGCCTCCTGAGTCGACCAGTTCGAGACCACTCTTCGGCCGCAGATCAGAAAGTGGCCAGCCTCTCAAAACGACAATTCAGTCGGAGGTCTTTTATA